>NC_136507.1:18943110-18958110 GCF_053919585.1 Euprymna scolopes | reverse complement strand
CATTCAGGCTTGAGAGATAATGGATACACCTTGCAAGGTTTGCTGCATATGTAATTGTGAAGCAAGAGTTGCACAATATCAACCACACCTCTTCAGAGTCGGCACAGTTTAATTCCAAAGGCGAAGATGACTGGAAACAATACCGAGATAAACAAAGAGCACATTCAGCACCTGATATTCCTACATGGTCACCCATATTAGTACTGACCAGGCTCAACATTGCTTAACTTTGGTGATCTAATGAGAATTGGCATCTCAACATGATTATGCTATATATATATATATATATATATATATATATATATATATATATATATATGTTTGATTTTAATTATAGTTTTCTGCGTCAGAATCTATCTATCTATGGTTGGCAAGTTTTTGATCTTGAATTAGTGTTTGTTTTTTTTTAGCTCCTTACATCAAGTGGTCAAGTGGCTTCATGTCTTGTCTGGAGTGATTTCTATGAAGATAATAAAATAAAATAATTAGTCTGTAACAATGAAACTTAAAATTGCATTTTTCTAGTTCTGTAATTATTAACTTTGCAGAAGTATTTTCTATGTTTTAATTTCAGATAACATTTGTTTGGTCACTTTGATATCGCAAACAGGCACGGTGTGAAGCCACTTGATGTAAGAACAAAAGATAGTTATCGCAAAGAGAGAAGATGCTTATTGGTTTTAGTCTTGAAAAGATCAAAGCTATTAGTAGGAGAAAAACATTCAGCCGAAAGAGAGTTTCACAAACTTGCAGTTCTTGGAAAGAAGCTAGTGGAGTAGGAAGCTGTATTACAATAATATATCAAAACAGCTAATTGATGAAGACCACTAGACCAACGAGTCAAACGAGCTAGAACAAAGGAAGCAGGGAATAGATCAGACAATTCTGAAGAACACATTTCATAATATTTATAAAAAAAAACAAAAAACTAGTAACATTACATCTGTGAGAGAGGAAGATTACAGAGGAGAAGAACACACGGCGGAGGACAATGAAATTAGAGATACGTTTCCACAATTTATCAAAAATCAAAATATGACAAAGATTCACCAGCCCAAATATGACAACACTACTACATACATGGTCTGATATGAGACAAGAAGGAGAGAGTAGAAACCCTAGTTCAAGGTTTTCATAATGACAGAAGATAGATAAAAAACTAATGTCATATAAATGGCAGAAGATAGATAAAAACTAATGTCATATAAATGACAGGAAAAGAAATTGAAATCTTAGGAAGATCTCCATCATTCCAGTAATCATAGGAGCTGCCAGACTCATGAAAAAGAATTTCAAAACTACCTAGTAGATATACTCAGTGAACCAAGTGCAAGAGAGACCCCGAACAATTGAGTTTTTAGAAGGACGGTTAGAATCCTGAAAATATCTTTCGGTTGGCGTTTCTGAAATAGGCGAATGTTTGGCATCTGGTGCTTCTTCCTTCTTTCTTTCTGCATAGTTCCTTGAAGGATTGGCTTTTCAAGATCTGGGCAACATGGATGAGCATTTGATATAGTGTCCCACTTCAATTTTTCCTCCTTTTACAAATACGAATAAAAGTAAAAAATTTAAATAAATTATTTCCTGAGAAATGCTTTAATTTAAGTTTTTTTTTGTTTTTTGTTTATTTACACAGGAATCACCACTTATCAAGGCCCGGAGGCCACTCGAAGATAAGGGTTAATGGGTATACATTAGTCAATGTGATTATAGCATAGTAAACATAAGTAGTGGAATTTTGTAAATTGGATTACTTACGGAACGGTTCATCAAGAACTTGTTTACATTGGACTTGAAGACAATCCAATTGTATTCAGCTGGAAAGCAGGTAATCCAAAGACAGCTCCACAGGCGTGCAATTCTAAGAGAGAAGCTTTGTTCATGGAATCTGCATTTAGGTTTAGTCACAGATGAAGAGTGTGGAAAATTATTGATAGTGGTTTTGGCTAGACCAGTGTTTTTTGTAAAAGTTTGGGGGGGGGCATAGTTTGAAGCTCAGCTAAGCACTTGCCATGAAAATAACGATAAAGCAGAGACAGGCTCGCAACGTCTCTTCTGTGGGAAAGAGGTTGCAGGGAAGAGAAAAGGGCATCCTCCACTAAGCTACAAAGTCTATTTTGAACTCTGTCAAGGCAGGATAAGCTACAAAGTCTATTTTGAACTCTGTCAAGGCAGGATAAGCTGCTTCTAGCAGCTCCTGCCCAGGTGTGGCAACAGTACTCCATCGTTGGCCGTACCTGGCTTTTATATAGATAGAGAATTGCATCTACTGGAGCAATAGAAGAATTCCACCATTTTTCCAGTGACCTTGGCAATGGATTTGATATACATGTTCCATTTCAGGTCAGGAGTAAAGGTCAAGCCCAGAAGCTTGTCAATACATGAAGCCTCCCCAAGATGAGAGCCATTCATTTCAACCGATGCCAGATTGGCATCAGAGCATAGATGGTGTAGAGATAGAAGCTTGGTTTTAGATGCATTAAAAGTAACCAGCCATCTTTTTCCCCATTGTACCACATACTCAGAAGAAAATCAACTTTCAAAAAATGAACTCCACTTCTTTACATTTTTATATATTTCAGTTAAAAAAATGGACCTAACCGATAATTGCCATAGTGATCTTAGATGGAATCGAAATTAAATTTAATGGTGTCTTTAAATTCATTGAAAAATTTAACCCTTATTGAAACTTATTTGAATGTTCTAACTATTGATATATATCAATTTCTATAACACATCGTTATCATCTGTTCTGTGGTCTAGATGACCTGTGTGATGCCAAAAATGATCTGTCAGTCAGCTTCCTACAACCTTCTCGGTTTTCTGCCTTCCTTAACATGCTACTCTGTGCCAGCCCTGTCCACTCTCGGATGCCGTCTTCCATCTCTTTTTTGTCCGACCCTCCTTCGTTATCCCTTTGTCTGATTTGTCTTTCCAAAACCTGATGAACATGTAACACGACTGTGCCACTTCTATATACCTAGAATCAAAATCCAAATTCCATGAACAGAGTTTATTTCCAAGAACTTCACATCAGCAGAACACTTTGCCACAGGATTGCTTCCCTTGTCTGTAGTCTTATAGTCGTCTTCAAGTTCAATGTTAACAAATACTTGTTGAATCGCCCTCTTAAATAATCAAATCCTGCCCTTTTCGCCCATTGTTTTCCTTTCATAATATTCTGCCACTAGTCTCTCACTCCTAGACAGGATTAAAAAAGGAGTTGCCATCCTAATAGCTCCTGCACTATCAACCAAACTCCAACCCCTGTCCCATCATCAAAATGTTGCCTGTTTTAAAAGTATTTTAATCGAATGTGCTCTGACAAATTTCAAGCACTTGTACTCCTCGGCGTAAATATCCCCGACTAATCCGACAAGTAGCAAAATTCCACCCCTACACTGTTGAGATCTCTCGATACTGGAAAGCCTTTTACTCTTTTTTTTTTTTTACACGGTGGTCACCTCTTATCAAGGCCCAGAAGCCACTCAGGGATAAGGGTTATTACAAGTACAGTACGTTAGTGTGGAGATTTGATGAAGTGTTTACTTAAGGGGGCGGTTCATTAGGAACTTGTTAACGTTGGACTTGAAGACATCCAAGTTGTAGTCAGGTGGGAAGCAGGCAGATGGAACAGAGTTCCACAGGCATGCAGTTCTAAGAAAGAAGCTTTGTTCATGGAATCCATGTTTTGATTTAGGCACAGATAAAGAGTGGGGGAAATTTTTCACAGTGGATTCAGCTAGACGAGTGTTTTTCGTGAAAGATTGGCGAGGGGGGACCAGAGATTGGAGTTCAGACGAGCACCTGCCATGGAAATAACGATAAAACAAGGATAGGCTCGCAATGTCTATTCTGAGGGAGAAAGGTTGCAGGGTAGAGAAAAGGGCATCCCCCACTAAGCCACGAAGTCTATTTTGTACTCTGTCAAGGCAGGATAGGCTGTTTTTAGCAGCTTCTGCCCAGATATGGCAGCAGTATTCCATCCTTGGACTTACTCAGATAGTTTCTTTCCTCAAACTGCTAGGCTTTGAAATTCCCTCCCTGCTCCCCTTTTCCCTGACTGTACCGACATGCAGAAGTTCAAGTGTCATGTGAACAGACGTTTTGTTGCTCAATTCTCTACATAGTGCCTATGTAGATTTGATCCCAAACTCCTTACATCCAACAGGTACTACACTTTGTTTGAGGTGAAATAACAGAAAAAAAGAACAAAATAATCCCTGTGCCTGTTTTACAAGTACTTTAATGGTAAGTGCTCGAACAAACTCAAAGCACTAATACCCCGACAAGCAGCAAAATCCCACCCCTATACTGTAGAGATCTCTAGATACCGAAAAACCTTTTACTCAAATAGTTTCTTTTCTTGAACTGCAAGATTTTGGAATTCTCTCCTGGGTCCCTGAGTCCCTGACTGTACTGCTCAACTCCTTACATAGTATCCCTGCAAATTTTGTCCCAAATAGTAGCCTGTTATGTCAAAGTGGTATTGTATTTTGTTTGGAATTAAAGAACAATTAAAAAAAAAATAAGAAAAAGAATTGTTCTACATCCAATTGACAATCTCATTAATACTTATCCTTAAGTTCTACTAAATGCCAATTCATTAGTATATTTATATATAAATAAAAACGGATGACCTTCTCCATCTCTCCTCAATTGTCTGTGAATTGCTTTAGAGTCTAACCGTAAAAGGTCTATTAGCATAAATATATATATATATATATATATATATATATATATATATATATAACGTAGAGTTGATGACTTTTGAAATATAAATAAAATGTATGTGTGTCTGTCCGTGTGTAAATATTTAACCGATAAACTCTTAAACTATTGGTCACATACCACTGAAATTAACAGGAAATAGTTATCATTAGGGCTATGACAACAGCATATTCTTTTCATAGTTCTGACTCTCGAATATATATCTGACACAGTTAGACAGTTAAGCAACCGAGAACCACATCACTCTATATAAAAGCATCTAAGATATCAACGGATACACACTCGAGAGTCAAAACAATGGAAAGAATATGCTGTTGTCCTATCCTTAGTAATCATACACCAGCGATGGTTTATAACGAGTAAAATCTTTTAAATGGATGAAAAACGCGTACAGACATATATTAACAAGTTTAAATGCAAAATGTTCATTTCAACTTGCCAACATATTTCTATTTCCTTCTGCGCATGCCCAAATTCAATTAATTTCTTCAAATCGTTTAATATTAAATCTTTCTTACCTATCTCTCGACAGCTACATCAGTAGGAAATGTGACTGGAACGCTAAATGTTTTGGTTTTGATTGTAGCTCATGGCACCCAGGTCATTTTTTTTCTTTTGAAATGAGTACTATATATTAGGTACAATATAATATTCAATAGAGAATTGGCTCTGTAAGAATAAACACGAAATCTGCATGAATTAAAATATATTTCAGTGTATTTTACAACCTGGCAAGGCCGAGCACCCCCCCCCCGACCCTGCTAGTATATATATGTATATATAAAAAAAAAAGGGTTGATCTTGTCATAAGACAAAATTTGGACATAAAAAATACAAGCCATTTTCAATTAACCTCCTGCATTAACCTCCTGATTATTTTTTTTTTTACTAATAAATTAGTTGGATGAAGAAGAATATTATGAGAGGATTGAAAGTATATACATTGTTTTTCATTTATTTTTTCAACCTTTTTGACAGAAATGCGGAAAATTCTCATTTCAGATATATGGTTGGAAACCGGATCTTTATAAAAAGGATGAACTGCCCAAAGACCTTCCTGCAAACCGATTCTTTGCGAACAAAATCTCGATGAATTGTTTTGGAGCGGTAAGTTGAATTCTTTTAACCATGGTTTCTTTCAAGACAAATTTTTCTTCCTCTTCGCTTTCTTTTTCTCTTCCTTCTTTTCTCCGCTTTTCTTTCTTCTTTTTCTCCTTTATCTGCCTTTTCTTCTTCTCCTTTTTCGTTTTTTCTTCCTATTCTCTTTTTGGTCCCCCCCCCCCCGACAAAAAGGAGGGTGGACCTGTAAATTCACCCTTGTCCGTTCATCGGTTCGTTTGTCTGCACTTTTCTCAATAACTACACCTTGGAATTTTTTGAAACTTTGCACAAACATTAAACATGATATGAGTAAAAAAAAAAGTAACAGAACGGATTTTCTAGGAAAACTCTGGTTGCCCCCCCCCCCAGGGATGCCTTTCGGGTTAAAATGGCTAAAATTGACACTTTTGTACTTATAAAAAAAAAAATTTTAAATGATGCCTTGGATTTTATAAAACTTTCTGAAAAGTTGTAACTAACTGATTCCTATATAATTTTGTTTGTCTAAACTTCGCGATAACTCTTGGGTGTGCCCCAGGGGCTCTTTTAGGGCTAATAAAAACACTCCATTTTTGGGACTACTTTACCATATTTGTCCAAAATTTTCTGCGTATATCTATTTAACAATTTTGCATGGTACTGAACTCAACTTTAAATATGTTAAGGCCTTGGGGACTTTTGGGGCTAAATGGGTGGGGGGGGGATGATGGACAGTCATTTCTTTTTTTGCATGATGCAGAAGTCAAATTTACATATGTTAAGGCCTAAAACTGCACCGTTTGTCCATTTTCACCAGGATTTGACGTCCCTTGGAGACTTTTGGGACTAAATGGGGAAGGGGGGGGCAAATGCTGAACTTAATCATTTTTTTTATGCCTCGTTTACTGTGCACTCATGGGGGACCATGCACAGTGGGCTTAATTGGGGTGAGGTCAAGCAGACATTTACCTATGTATACCTATAATGTAAGCGGTTAGGTTTTTTTTTTTTTTAGCTCTTTAAGTTCATTTTTGACATCAAATAGGGTGGTATAACATGGTAGGATGTTGGAAAGCCGATATTCAACATAAAAATCCTTCTTTTAAGGGTTCAAGTACCAAAACATCATAAATTTGCTGGCAGACAAAATTTAGACAGTTTACGGACAAACTTTAAATGCCTGTATCTTTAAAACTATTCAAGCTAAGGAGACAAATGAGACCTCTACTTGATACTGCATGAAACAAGCTTTTCAAATAATCAGTTAGAATGAGAAAATACACTACTAGAAGGTTACACAATGGAAAAACTAATTCAATGTATTAGATAACTCAACATGCATCATCATCATCATCATCATCATCATCATCATCAGTCAAAAAGCACAACAAAGACTCATTCCCTGTTGCAACCATGAATTGCAGTTGTAAGCTGCTCACAACTTCTAATGACTCATTTCAGGTATATGGTTGGAAACCGGATCTCTTGTCTTCATAACAATGGGATCACTCTTGTTCCAGAGTCCGTTAATACAATCTGATAGTTTGTCTTTCGAGACTTGTTTACCCAATACTGACATAGGAACTTATTTGCCTCAATGCCAGATTCTGTATAGTTGAGCAGACCAATGTTGCCATTCTCTGCGATTAACTCAGCACTGTGCCCTAAAGCAACACGAGCACTTGGAGTGATATCAATCCATGGAATTGAACCAACATGGGGGTAATGTAGCGCAACAAAATTCTTTGAACTCGTCAATTTTCACTTTCCTATCTGAGTTAATGATGATTAAATGACAGCCATGTGTCATTAGCTCAAACGGTAGCAACTAAGGCTTTACGCTAAAGGTTTTGGTTTCAATTCTAGCAAATAGCACCCAAGTCATAGATATATATATATATATCAATCTTGGCTCTTAATTCACTTCTATCAATTCCTTGGGTGAGCAGTTTTCGGTTGGATCTTGTTGAGGTTGTGGAATGCAGGCAACTAAAGTGATGCAAACAATTGGGCAGACGTAAGTTACATCCATCCGGCTTACATTGCCCAGCCAGCGCAGACGTCTGTTCATAAAGATGGTATAAATGCTGGGCATCCGCGCCTTGGCTAGGACATTGATGTTGGTGACACGGTCCTGCCAGGTCAGGCCAAGTAGTCAGAGGTTGAACCAATAGTCGTTGGCACAGTGTCTCGTAATCCTCATTATCAGTATTTATTATACAAACACACAAATTTTCATGCTGAATATAAATTAATATTTATTTTAAGTGAAAAAAAACAAAACAGAAAACTTATTTTATTGGACAGAATGCCTCCCTCCCGGCTTCTGTTGAAAACATTCGACCACCTTAGAACAGGAATGGGGCAATTAAAAGTTGCTATGACTAAACGGGGCTATAAAACGAACTCAAACATCTGTAAATGCGGAGAGGAGAATGATATGATGCAACAGTGCCTTGTTTGCCAAACAGTAGAGCTTGCAAGATTTTGCAGAATATAACAATAACGCAAAACAAGGTGTAAAAAAAGTGTCAACCTGTTGTATTACCACCTGTTTCAAAGATATGCAAAGAAGAAATGTGACATCTATTAAGTTAGAGTAATCTATGCAAGCAAAAAAGACCAATTTTTGATTAAATATGAAAATTTAATAAGAAATAAATTTTAGCTTATCTATATATATCAAAGCGAAAATGTGTGCATGTATGTTCGCTTTTTGTGTATGTTCAAGAAAGGCTTTTTTCACAACTTCTTAAAACTTTTTATATCACATATAAATCATAATATCTACGAGTTAACAACAGAGGTCGCCTGTCTATTTAATTTGCTCGACTTTGAAAAGATAAATATTCAACATTTTTCGCTCACCGCATGTGGATTAGGCTTTTTCATGTAATAAAAGTGGCACTAATTCTGGCGGTATTTTTCTGGTCGCGATCGCCGGAAATGTCCGAAAGAAATCAGATTTGATCAATGTGGAAATATTTTCCTTATATCAGACAATTGCTATTCAATTTGGACAATCCCCTTTTTGTGGGGAGCTGCCCCCCCCCCAACATCTTGGGAAAATAAAAATTAAGAAAGCATTCCCGCAGTAAATGAAATACTACCCCGCGGTCAAAGTTGACCTCATTAAGTCATTAAAACATGCACCTGCCAATTCTAAATAGTTAAACAAATTCAAACGCGTTTCTGTTAGTATTTCACGGTGGCCAAATGGTTAACGTCGCACGTTTTTTTTCACACTTTAATTTCCATCTTTGCCTCAAGGGTTCGGGTTCGATCCTCATACTTATCTACCAAAACTTTTTCTTTTATTTTAACACCCCCCCCCCCCCCCGGAGTTTTGATTTACCCAAAACCACACACCTCCAAACACCTGGGCAACGCCGGGTAACTCCCGCTAGTCTTTTATAAAGGAAGTAATTTTTGGTCTCTCCTCTTGTGAATGAATTTCTCCCTCCAACAAAAAGTGAAGGATCTATTATTATTATTATTAATAGGTTAGAGTGTTGGGTGTCAATAACACGGTTAACGTAGTACTAGCTTGAACCAACTTGCTTGTGTTCAAATTAAGTGCAGAGATGTCGAAAGGTTAAGACTGACAGACTTTAAACTCGTTGACGATGCATTGCACCTATAAGCTAGCAGGGGTCATCAGGCAGGTCAGTGCATGTTGAGTGCAAGCTGTGTTAACGAGATGCTACTATCCCACACAAACCTCAATATATAAGTATGGAAATTATATAAGAAATAAATTTTGGCTCATCTTTTATAAGGAAGTAATTTTTGATCTCTCCTCTTGTGAATACATTTCTCTCTCCCAATAAAAAGAACTGCAGAAACTAGAGTAACTTAGAGTAACCTATGCAAGCAAGAGAGACTAATAGTTGGTGTATCAGATCAGATGTGGCAACAATACTCCATGGGTTGACAAATAGTGGTTTTGTAGAGATATCAGACACTGACAGGGGTGAGAAACGTACTGGCTCAGTAGAAGCAGCCCACCTTCTTTGTGACATCTTCTATTTATATATTCCAATTCATAGTAACGTTTAATATTTTTTACATTTTTTTTTAATATATATTAAAGATTTATTTAATAAAATAAAATATATCGAAAATGCAGACAAATCACCCTTTCAGTTGCCTGCGGTTGTTGAAAAGAAGTTACTGAAACAGGAAGCTGTATTATAACAAGCAATTAGAATAGTGAATTGTTGAAGACCACTAGACCAACAAGTAAAACGAACTGGGACAAAGGAAGCAGAGTATAGATCAGACAAGTCAAGCTACAAATAGAAAAAAGAAAAGATAAATATTTTTACAACTGCTGCATTACCACTATGACCACCTTTATAACTAGGCGTCACTACTCATTGAGGCAACTACTTATAAGTTGATTTTTTTTAAGAGAAAAAAATCAATCTACTTCACCGCTTACTATGGAATCTATTAGGTTAGAGTAACTTGTCCAAGACGGAGTGGTTGCTGTATCAGCTCAGATGTGGCAACAATACTCCATGAGTTGGCAAATAGTGGCTTTGTAGAGATATAGGATGCCAAAAGGTGAGAAAAGTTTTCTAGCCAGGTAGAGGGAGCCCACCTTTTTTTGCAGCAAACTTGGCAGTATCTATTTATATATTCCGATTTATAACAACGCTTACTAATAATTCTTCTCGAGTGACTGCCATAATGCGGTTTACTGATTCTTTGATTTTATTTTTGTCTTTTTAGAAAGCACATGACCAGAAAAACCTTGGTACCGTCATTTACATTCCGAATGAAGGGATCGACATTAAATATTTCCCCTACTACGGCCAGAAACAATATCGTCCCCCTTTCGTGTGGGCCAAGTTTTTGAACGCCACTCGGGGGACGATCGTGAACGTGAAGTGCAAATTCTTCGCCAAGAACATCCAGATTCGACACAGAGTTGATATCAGATATGCGGCATTTGAGCTGTCCATCGAATAAGCTGAGAATCACTTTCATAACACGCAAAAAAACAAAAAAAAAACAAACACAGTCGTCATCCAACATCACAAAAAAAGAAAGGACAGTGGTGTAGAATAGTTAACAGAGAAAAGGGGTGAAAAATCAAAGGAAATACAAATAGTCAACAAATTGGGTTCTTATTCTTAAATCGATTTATTTAATAAAATAAAAAAAATATCGAAAATGCAGACAAATCTTTATAATGTACGTATCCGTTACAGAATGATAATGTCATATTCCAAAAATCCCTTTTTTTTTTCTTTTTTTTTTTCTTTTTTTTTTTTTTTTGACTAAAAAAATCTCATTTTATAACGAGCGCGACGGGAGACGCCATGTTGTTTTAGAATATGTTCAAATTTAAGGGTGCCAATTCAATTCGGCTATCGAGATTTTGTTAGTTTCTTTTTTAAAGAAATAAGAGATCAAATCACCCTTTCAGTTGCCACCAAAAATTATTAATCAGTAAAAATAGTTTTAAAAAATACTCCATCAATTTACGCGGTTTTTTAGAATATGACATCTTCGTTCCGTGGTGAGTACGTACATCATAAAAAAATTCTGCGATTTAGTCTTTTTAAAATACGTCTAATTCTGAATAAGAACCAAAAATTGTTATCAAGCGAAAGAAAGGTTAGTTTTTTCTAATCTAACTGCGTATTTTTTGTTTGTTTGTTTTAAATGTTTGTATTTACATTTAATTTTTCGTTTGTGGGAAATGAAAAAGTATGTAACCTTTTTTTTTTATTATTATTCAATTAATCAGAAAAATTAATTTTATTGCGTTTGGAAGAGTTATTTATTGTATGTCTGCCTTTTTTTTTTTTTTTTTTTTTTTTTTTTCCACCTAAAAACGAAAACCCATCATTCAAACATTGGTAATATCCGGAGAGCCGGCGGCAGCAATTACAAAATCGAAGTTTTAACAACATTGTATTTGCAATATATATACATATATATTTTTTTCAAACACTTTAAAACAAAAAATATGCAAGTAAGTTAAAAAAATTTCTTTTTTCCTTTTCGTTTGGAAACAATTATTCGTTGACTATTTGTTTTTGGTAAACGTTAAAAGTCGCGGCTAAAGCAGAATGCAAAACAAATTTTATATAATATTAAAAATCGTTTTATGTCGTTGTTTGTTAATATGTTATTGAGGAATTATTTCGATTTAGAATCCATTTAGTACTACGCATGCAAACTTGAGAAAAACATGCTTGAAATGTGTCAACATCATCCGGATAAGTGAAATCACACGACATCAGGTCAGATGTGTGTGGTCACAATCTTGTTTTGATTTCGCTTATTCAAATACTGTTGACACTTTTCAAGCGTGATTTTTCTCAAGTGTACATGCATAATATTAAGTAAATTTTAAATCGAAATTTCTCATTCAATAATATATAACAGAAAAGCAACAATGTAAAACCATTTTTTTAATGCCTGTACAGAATTTTTCTCACATTCTCCTCTGGCCGCGACCTTTAACATTTACCTTGTTTTTGTCACTACTTTTTTCTGTTGGTTAGTCTGCATGATTGACAAAAAGAAATGAACGCATGTGGTATATCAGACTTTTTCAACTCTTATCACACGAGTCCGCTTGAATCAATAACACATTACACTTTTTATGTATAAAAAAATGGTATTATTCTAGATTAACAATCTTAGCTCATCGTTCTCCCCTCACTCTAAAAAAAATTAGATTCTACATTTTCAGGCGATTACGTGTGAGCACCCTGAAAAACTTGGCAGAAAAAATTTTACAATTTAATTGATTTAAAATTTAGAGTGGGAAATCAGTTTCATATATAAATTTAATATAAAATGATCCCCATTTCCAGGTCATTAAGGCATTTTAGGATAGTTAACCAATTTTTTTTTTTTTTTTGCTATGGGAGATAAATTCTGTGCATTTTTCTTTTGATGTTCAAGATTTTAGGCAATTATGCATGGTTTTACAACAGTTGATCTGCGGGTTGGTGGTAAAAAAAAAACAAAAAAAACTAGTTAACAGCTAGAATGGCCAGGAAATGGTGGGAGGATCATTTCACAAAACTGATCCCCCACTCTAAAATCTATTTTTTCTTGCTACTAAGTTTTTCATGGTATTCACACATAATTGCCTAAACAAAACAAAAGTAGAAACAATTTTTTTTTTTTACTTGGGGTTAGAGAGTTAGCTGAAAGTGTTAATCTACAAATTTATTAAAAAAAAAAAAAAAAAATTTCAAAGAAAACAAAAGAAAGAAAAGCTCCATTTTAAAAATTCACTGGAAATAAAAAAAAAACTTTAATTTTTAAATGATTGCTGTAAATGATGTTTTTTTTTTAAATGTCACCGTTTCGTTCGCTCGCTGACATTTCTAGCCCAACATTACCTCCTCCCATTTTCATTGTCACATCCTAACAGTGGTGCACGCCGAGACTGCACTATCTAGTACTTGTAAGAAATGTGTATCCAAAAAATTTTAGAACTTATCCAGTCAGTCCCGAGTATCAACGGAGAATCCCGAGTCAGTTCTGGAAATGACCAAAAGAGTTTACAAAAGAGTGCAGGTTGTGTAAGTAGGGTTAACAGAGTGCAAGTTCCTGGCTCCATCGAAGCAGGTCAGCTTACAACAAATCACTGGGATTTGAGGAGTGCCTTACAAATTGTATTTGAGGTTGTCCGACATGTTTGTAGTGATTTTGAAAGATATCAACCATTGGTTTGACAAGAGTTATATATCAAGTTACCAAGAGAGTGATTACATTGCTGAAGAAGCAGGACAAACATGACGAGAAAGAACTGGACGATTAAAGGCCCATAACTCTGCTAAGCATAGCGTTATACATTTGGGTCAAGATCTTATCAAACAGGTTGATCGACGAGATGATATTGGAGAATCAATCAAAGTTGAACAGAACTATGCTGTGAAAGGGAGATCGATCCAGAACAACCTGATTTATACAAGGTGCCTCCAATAAGTTTCCAGACTTTTTTCATACGGGCACTTTTATTAATGGTCATCTTCAAGTCCAACATAAACAAGTTCTTGATGAGCCACCCCTTTAAGTAATCCGATTTACCAAATTTCCACTACTAACGATTACTACGATATTTTCCCATTGACTACTGTACACTCATTAACCCTTATCCTCGAGTGGCCTTCGAGCCTTGATAAGTGGTGACTCCTTTCTAAGAAAAAAATAAAAAAACACGCATGAAACTATTCCCTTTTGAAGTAATCTCCTCTGGCTGCAATGTAACACCAAGTCACAAACGTTCGGAGACTTATTCAGGGAACTACTTTCTGCTGATGATGCTGATTTTGTGTCCCATTCAGAGCGCAACATGCAAAAAATATAATGAATTGTTTTTCAGCCGCATCTGATGCCTTTGGCTTAACTAACAGCATCAAGACGACGAAAGTGATGTTCACCTCTGCATCTGGTGCGCCATACATTGAACCAAATATCTGTCAGGAAAAGAAGGCTAAATGTTGTAGACACTTAGGTAACACAGTCGCTAGAGATGGCTCCCTGGATGTGGAGATACATCTCTGTGGTGTGATGATGGGATCTCTGTCAAAACCAAGAGTTTTTATGCGGACTGTGTGTTTTTTGTTTTATTTTACTCATCAGAGTGCTGGATAACACAGCATCGGCACTTAAAGCAACTTGAGAGATTCCATCAGAAATGCCACAAGCAAATTCTGAATGTAAAATGGCAGTCACTGACACGGATATTCTCAAGAAAGCTGAGTGCTTGAGTATTGAAGAGATGGTAATGAGGAACCGATTGTGCTGGGCAGGTCATGTTGTTCGGATGGAGGATGCGAGGCTGCTTAAACAGTTGTTTTATGGTGAGCTTAAGACTGGGAAGTGTCCTCAACATGGTCCAAAGACGCACTTCAAGGAATGCATAAAAGACGATCTTAAAGCTTTCAAGATTCCTGTTCAGAACTGGGAAACCCTAGCGAAATACCGGCTCGAATGGAAAAGGCTAGTTAGAGGTGGATCTGAAGTTTTCAAAAAGGAAAAACATCGATCATGCTCAAGAAAAATCTTGGGGAAAAAAGATGTTAGTTTTACCTAATGCGTTTAACAGCTAAAAATGCGAGGCTTGTGATCGGATGCTCCTCTCGAAAGCTGGCTAAATTAATCACAAAAATCACATGCTGTAGGCAGAGGGAGCAGAAAAGTGGGGTC
>NC_136507.1:18920610-18938110 GCF_053919585.1 Euprymna scolopes | reverse complement strand
CTAACCTATTTCTGGTTAGGTCTTTATTCAAGCTAAACAACCTGAAATTTCCTTTGGAATTTATTTCCTCAGCTGAGGTTAAGATTTTTTAGAGGTCGGATGTCCTTCCTGACACTGATCCAGTAAGATGATGGGGGCCAATGTTTTTTTTTTTTTTTGAGACATGATCTCTAGTGTGATGACTAGGGCTATGACAACAGAATATTCTTTTCATTGTTTTGACTCTCGAGTATATATCCGACACAGTTAGACACAGTTAATCAACTGAGAACCACATCACTCTATATAAAAGCATATAAGATATCAATGGATACACACTCGAGAGTCAAAACAATGAAAAGAATATGCAATTGTCCTAGCCCAAGTGATGACTTACCAAGTTAAAGACCACAACCACCATCATCATGATAATATAGAAGTAAAATGACTTATCGTTTTTAGGCAAGAAGAATGTCTTAACCTCTTTTCATGCAGGAAGGAAACAAGGAGACGTTCACTGAGAGCTTCTTTAAAGGTTTTATTTTTGGAGAGAATTGACTCACACAGGAGAGAGAGAGAGACTAACATTCTCTTAACTAACTAATTAATTATTTAACATCTTATGTCTTTAGATTAACGTGCGGGCAGAGATATCTGGGCAACTTGCTGGTCTGGTGGTCTTCCATCAATGCACTGTTTCGATACCTTATTATAGTACAGTTTCCTATTCAAGTTTTTTTTTTTTTTTTTTTACATAGGAGTCACCACTTATCAAGGCCTAGAGGCCACTCGAGGATAAGGGTTAAAGAGTGTACAGTAGTTAGTGGGACAATATCATAGTAATCGTTAGTAGTGGAAATTTGGCCAATCGGATTACTTAAAGGGGTTGCTTATCAAGAATTTGTTTATGTTGGACTTGAAAACGACATTGTAGTCAGCTGGAAAGCAAGCAAACGGAAGAGAGTTCCACAGGCGAGCAATTCTAAGAAAGAAGCTTTGTTCATGGAATCTACATTTAGGTTTAGGTACAGATAAAGAGAAAAGAGAGTGGGAAATTATTGATAGTGGTTTCAGCTAGATGACTGTTTCTCATGAAAGTTTGGCATGAGGAGGATCATAGCTTGGAGCTCAGACGAGCACTTGCCATGATAAAGCAGAGACAGGCTCGCAACGTCTCTTCTGTGAGAAAGAGGGTGCAGGGAAGAGAAAAAGGCGTCTCCTACAAGGCTACAAAGTTTATTTTGAACTCTGTCAAGGCAAGATAAGATCTTTCTAGCAACTCCTACCCAGATGCGGCAACAGCACTCCATCCTTGCAGATAAAGCAAGAGTAACTTGTCATAACGTGCTGACTTTGTAACGTCCTTACTACCGGAACTTTGTTCTATTGTATACTTTTCTCTAGTGATACCGTATTCAATAAGGTGTTTGCCACTAGATCTTTATCACTAAATAGACTGTTCCCGAACAACACCAGTTCCAATACTAATCTCAGAAACAATGTAATGGAACTTCGTTTCATTATATATTTTTATTTATTTTATTAGGACGGTGGACCTGTAAATTCACCCTTGTCCGTTCATCCGTTCGTCTGTCCGCACTTTTCTCAATAACTCCACCTTGGAATTTTTTTGAAATTCTGCACAAACATTACACATGATATGAGTAAAAAAAAGTAACAGAACGGATTTTCCAGGAAAACTCTGGTTGCCCCCCCCCCCCCCCCCAGGGGCGCCTTTTTGGTTAAAATGGCTAAAATTGACACTCTTGTGCGTATTAAAAAAAAAAAATTGATGCCTTGGATTTTTATAAAACTTTCTGAAAAGTAGTAATTAACTGATTTCTATATAATTTTGTTTGTCTATATACTGTGATAACTCTTGGGTGTGGCTCAGGGGCTCTTTTAGGGCTAATAAAAACTTTCCATTTGTGGGACTATTTTACCATATTTGTCCAAAATTTTCTGTGTATGTCTATTTAACAGTTTTGCATGGTGCTGAACTCAAATTTAAATATATTAAGGCCTTGGGGTCTTTGGGGGATAAATGGGGGGGGGAGCAAATGATGGACTTAGTCATTTCTTTTTTTGCATGGTGCAGAACTCAAATTTACATATGTTAAGGCCTAAAACTGCACCCTTTGTTCATTTTCACCAGGATTTGACATTCCCTGGGGACTTTGGGGGCTAAATTGGGGGAGGGAATGCTGAACTTAGTCACTTTTTTGCCTCTTTTACTGGGGACCATGCATGCTTCACTTGTTCTTTTACTCTTTTTCACTCCAATATTTGCAGGGACACCCTCAATAGAGAGTTCAGCAGCGAGATGTCTGTTCACATTACATTTAAATTTCTGCATATCAGTACAGTCAGGGAAGCAAGAGACCAGGAGTGAATTCCAAAGTTTAGCAGTTTGGGGGAAGAAACTATGAGAGTAGAAGGCTTTCCGATATCTAGAGACCTCTAAAATGAAGGGGTGGGATTTTGCTACTTCTCAGGTTGGTCAGAGGTATTTACATCAAGTACTACGAGTTTATCAGTGCACGTCCCATTAAGACACTTGTAAAATAGCGATGGGACAGGAGTTGGACATTGTTTGATTGTGCAGGACCTACTAGCTTGAAAATTCTTTTTTTGGACCCTGTCTAAGAAGGGGTGGGGGGACTAGTGGTAGATCCACCAGCCCAGATGTGACAACAATACTCCATGCATGGGCGAACGGTGGCCTTGTAGAGGTACAGGATAATGTTAGATGTTAGTAATTTTCTAGCACAGTAGGAAGAGCCCACCATCTTTGCAGCAGTCTTAGCAACGTCTTCAATGTATTTGTTTCAACTCGTGTTGCTTGCAAATGTTAAACCGAGGAGTTGATGATGAGCTCTCAGGTAGGTTGTTATTAGCCATGGCAATCAGTGTTTGAGAAGTTTTTTTTTAGTTGTTAAAGGAAAGAAGCTTAGTCTTAGTAGTATTAAATGTTACCATCCATTTGCAATCCTATTCCACTACCAATTAGAGGTCATTCTCTAAGGTTTTAATCATTTCTTTGGAGGTGTGTACATATTTACTCTCTGGGGAATAAAATGTTGAAATATTTTTTTATATAATACACTGCTCATCAAAAATTTAAGACCACTTAAAAATTAAAAAAAAAAAAACAACTTTTTTTAAGGATAGATTTTAAACTCTTCTGACTTAAGGTTACCAATACAACAATCTAAAAGGTTATGGAAGCAAAAAGCTACATTCCAAAGATTTATTTTTAAAATTTACATTTTTATTAAATTAGGCTCAACTTCGGTTAGTTTTCTTGCTTTAGGCATGGTAACACCTTTACACAGTGATTGCTAATCTTTAACTGAACTAAAAACATTAGAATTACCATAAATCTAACAATTTATACTCTTGGTCTTTTGATCATGAGTAAAAAGCCTAATTTAATAAAAATGTAAATTTTTAAATAAAATTTTTGGAATGTCCCTTTTTGTTTCCGTAACCTTTTAGATTGTAGTATTAATAACCTTAAGTCGGAAGAGTTTAAAATCTATCCTTAAAAAAAAAAAGTTTCTTTTTAAAGATTCTTAGGTGGTCTTAAATTTTTTTATCACAGTGTATAAGGTTATAGCAAAAGAAAATTGGGAGTCTTACTTATAGACACTGGCAATAGGAACTGACCAATCAAATGGAATCACATTCTGCTAGCAACCAATCAAAAACCAGAACGGCTCTATAATAATATTGGATTTTTAAAATTCCTGCACTTAAATTTTTCGTGTCCACACGAGAAAGATCTTTGCTCTTTATCTGCAAAATTTTAAAGTGCAATACAGATCAGCTACCGACCAAAAACTCTTTTTCATCTCCAGGACTTATACAGATTAGTTACCTGTCAGAAACACTTCTGAAATTAAACATGATTTACAATTCAAATTAAAACAAAAAAAAAAGTAAAGATAATCTATATGATGGAAATAACTGAAACTTTTTTACCTAGTATACTTTTTTCCAGCGACACCATATTCAATGAAACCAAGCATTTGCCACTAGATCTTTATCATTTAATAGACTGTTGTCAAACAACACTGTTTTCAATACTAATCCCAGGAACAATGCAATCGCCACCGGAACTTCATTACATAGTATACTTTTGTCTGATATTACCGTTTCCGATAGTGATTTCAATCATGCAATGATCTTAACCTTTCAAGTGCTAAAATACTTTCTATTGACTTTAAGTAAGTCTTTTATTCAAATCACATTGGTCACATCTAGTTGATATGTATAAACACCCTTGTTTCAGCATGTGCATATTCTTTAGCATGATAAAAAAAGTTTGTGTGGGTACCACATGCGGAAATAAGTGGCAGTTAGAAGAGAGCCATTATTGGCTTGTTGTACTCACGTTCGGCTTGGGGCCAAAGCTCCAGGCTAATGTTTGCTGCCAGCTGAAGTAAGCGAATAAGACAGAGAGCTTTCTTAGTTTTACCTTTTATACACTCAGTCACGTGATTGAGAGCTGGCTTGTGATTGCACAAGAAAGAAGAAAATGGATTTTAAATCTCGAGCCGCAAGAATTAGCTCCTGCCTGTGATTGTAGCAAGTTTTGGATGCTACACACTATTACAAGGGCCCAACAATATTTTTCGGACACTTTGAAAAAAGTACTTTGAGGTGGTTACTAGTGCCAAAAACTTTTGAGATTGTAAGTATGTAGTTGAGGAGTGAAAATCCACTACTAGTGTAATCATTTTTTTAGTTTGGCTTTGATAATTTTAGTTTTTTTGTGATTTTTGCGAAAACTTGTGCAACACTATTTTTCGGACATGACAACAAATCCTATTTTATTAAGAGCTATGTTCATGTATATGTTGCTGTGTGCAAATTTTCTGCTTGTACACTTAGCTGTCATCATTAGAATCGATTATTGGTTCTATTGTACTCGCAAAACAATTAAGTTTAATGAGGAAAAATGCATTTAAAAGAAGTCGTTTGTTTGGCACGGAATAAGCGGGAAGATGGCCTAGCATCAGAAGGATCGCCATGGATTTCAAACTATTGAAATCAACAGTCGAATACATGCTGAAGAAAAACTCTGAGTGGAAAAAGAAGAGAGGATGGAAAAGATCAATTGGCAAGAGAACTGAAAGGAGAATGAAGAGGACTGTAACAAGGCTTTTGACATCTGGAGAAAAAGTTACAGCAAAAAAACTGAAGGGTAAATGTGAATTGGATGTAAACGTCCGAACAATGCAAAGAACGCTGCATAGGATTGATTTTAAGTATGCAAAGGCTAAGAAAAAAATTACACTAACAAAGAAACACAAAGGAGCAAGATTGGAGAGTGCTAAAAGGTAGTTAACAAAGCATGTTGACTTTAAGAAGGTTATATTTACTGATAGGAAGCGTTTCAAGTTTGATGGGCCCGATGGATGGTATACTTGGTCGAGAAGGGGTAAGCCTGTTGTACTGAACAAACGACAGGTGGGAGGAGGAGTTACGGTTTGGGGTATGATCTTTGATAATGGAAATATATGGTTGGAGTGGTTCAGCGAAAGCGACAAACAGTTGCTGGACGAAAAACCCTACGAAGGATAAGAAGAGAGATGGGGAATGATTTTGTTCTACAACAAGACAATGCAGCATCCATGTATCAAAACTCTTGAAATAATGGATGGCTAAAGTGAATATGACAACTTTGGAATGGCCTGCAAAAAGTCCAGATCTAAATTTAATGGAAAATGTTTGGGAAATGCTTGCGCAACTTGTCTATGATGGACCTGAAATAACGAAAGAGGCTCAACTATGGGAACGAATACTAGACGCCAAAAAAACAACTAATAGAAACATGTAGAGATGTTATTGTGCACATGTTTGATCATTATGAAGAGAGATTGATAAAAGTTATTGAGCAGAAAGATGATATTACAGACTATTAACAGTTTTTCAATAATGTCCGAAAAATAATGTTGCATGTGTTTTGTAAAACATGATGAAAATTAAATATTTTTCGTTACCTGATCGATTTTCTTCCATTTTTATTACAGGTATTGTCTTTATATGTTTATGTATTCTATTGAAGGAATTTAGCCACTCTATGCTACTCGGAAAGTCGAATACTAAAGTGTCCGAAAAATATTGTCGGCCCTTGTATTGATATTAATAATAAAATTAATGATGATGATATTGATGATGATGATAATTATAATAATTAATAACAAACGTATTTGACAAGTGGATGGAGAAAATTGGGATCCATTGCAATGTTGGAGTACTTCAAAAGACTGCCTTGTTGAGAACTGCCAGAATCTTGCAGAAAGTACTGGAAGACCGAGAAAACAAAATGTCTATGTTCATTTGTTATGATCCGCCTATCAGTATAAAATCGGGAATACCAACAGCCAGACACAAAATGTGAATAATAATAATCTATATATTAATTATATTAATATGATTGCCTGTCCGACTTCCTGTGTCACAAAAAAAAAACATCGTCACAAACAAATGAGAAACAGATTACCTCCCGCATTCACACATTGTTTGGCGATTATTTTACTAAGAATATCATCCCAGGCTTTATACCTTCCTTTTTATTAGAGTGGATGAGAGATGGGCGAATGGGGGGGGTTAACTTCCGGTGATGACGTCATTCCTCTTAAAATTATGGTGGTAAGTGTGTTACGACTTGAAATTATCCTCACATGGATTGGCGATTGTTTTAATGAGAATATCCTCCCAGGCTTTATAGATTCCTTTTTATTAGAGTGGATGGAAGATACACGAGCGAGTAGATGGGGGGGGGGTAACTTTCGGTGATGACGTCATTCCTCTTCAAATTATGGTGGTGTGTTATGAATTGAGATTAATATAACAATAAGGAATTTCTTACTGATGTGTTTTCAAAGCTTTTAACTAGCATGGAATTTTCACAGGTCCTGCTAGTAGTAGTAGTAGTAGTAGTAACAATAATAATAATAGTAATAACAACAACAACAACAACAAAACAACAACAACAAATAATGACGGTTTCAATCGTTCAGTTGTAAATTTATTTAGTTAAAAAATAAACAAACTAAGGAAGTCATTTTTTCAACAAATGACAGTCGTACATAAATTTATAAACATTTAAATTCGAAGCCATGTATTTTTTTTTTTACGCTTTTTTTTCTTCACCTTTTTTTTTTTTTTTTTACAAGACACACGGCAATTTCTGCTTTTTATCGTGCTTCCAAAGTCTTTTTTTTTTTTTCCAATTTAAAAATTTTTTTGTTTATTATTTTTATTTAATTGATATTTTACACTTAGCAGCCAAGCTCAGAACTAAAGCCGCTAGAAATGCTCTCGACATGCACGCGGTCGACACACACTCACACGCACTGAACATTATTACCTCCTGACCGTGAAGAGTTGTTGTTGGAGTTTGGGAAAGAAAAATGGGGGTTCTTGTCCAGAATTCCACCATATAAAAAAAAATAATAATAAATAAATAAATAAACGAACATATATTCCTAAAATTACGTAAATTGGTAAAGTAGTTTTATTTTTATAAAGAAAATCATTTCTAAGCGATTAGTGGGAATTCGTAGGAATTATAACAGAAATCGCGCAAGTTTGAATTATTGTTGAGTTATTTCTCCTGCTTTTTTGAGATTTTTTCTTTTCTTTTTTTTTTCAAAATAGCAGGCGAGATAGTCAATTCTCTGATACTCATAAAATTTTATTTTCTTATTTAAAAATAAAACTACTTGATCAATTTACGTGATTTTTGGAATATGATATTTCCGATTTCGTCCGGGTATGTACATCATACAATTTTTTTCTTTTTATATATGTTTTTTTTTTAAAATATGGGGCCAATTCTGGAAAAGAATCAAAAATGTTAAACCAAATATTTGTCGTCATGATAATTTTATGGTTTCGTAAAAAGTTCTAAAAATAATATAAATAATTGTTTGTTCGTTTGTTTGTTTGTTTACAGGGTGGGGGCGTCTTTTTTTTTTTTTTAACTTTGTTGATTTTTTTTTTCCTCAGAGGAAAAAAAAAATGCAATTTTGCCACCCTACTCTAAAATAAAACCCATGTGCAAAAAATTAAGTCCAAATCATAATTTTGAGACTTTTTTTTTTTTTTTTTTTTTGCACCATGGTTAAGCATAGGTTTGATGAAAAAAAATTTTTTATGGAACGAACTGGATTCAAGCCTGGCACACCCAGGTTTTCAGTCCGTGTCATTAATCACTTAGCCACCATCATTCCCCTTAGTTGCTTGTGCATATTGTCTTTCTTTTTATTTTTTTATTGTGTGCGGAGGGAGCAGAAATTTTTTTTTCTCTCTCAGGAGATCCACACCTCTCAATAAAAAAAAAAATAAATAGAAATTTTAAAAATCTTCTGTCTAATAAAAATAAGTGATTTGCAAGTTTTTATCTGTTCTTTGATATGACAGGGAGGCATGGGAATATTAATGTTTTCTGTCCAGCTTTTTTTTTTTTAATCCTCTCGTAATATTGTTCATCATCCAACTGAAAATCTCATTAACCCTCTCCTCGAGTGGCTTTTAGCCTTGATAACTCTTTAATATACAAAGGAAACAAATCAGCCAATGCCAATTCAACTTTAAACTTTAGTTCAAGCAATTCTTTAATCTATAGTTTAGAGGCTTCAAAACTAGTTATTTTTTTTTATATTTCCAAGCGTCACGATATGCCTTGTATGTCAGCCATTTTCAATATTTTAATAGAGTTACTTTATATTCGACACTTTAATGGTTTTAAAATCACTTTCAAGTTTCAAACTGTCAAGATTGAAACTAATTGTATAGAACGCCAGCTCTGAACCTGGTTCGTCTGCAGACGGATTTAAGGTCAAGATAAAAACAAAAGAACAATAAATTATTTTTGGGAAAGAAGCGAAAACATTCCTTGTCCATGACGCCAGCTGGTTGGAAAGCACAAACAAAATGATACATATCTCCCTCGATTTACTGACAAAAATGTAAGCGAGTAATGGCGGCACTAAAAAAGAAAGAATTGTGTTTATAACTAGATCGTGTATAACTAACTAGCAAATATGAAGATGTCAGAAACTGTTGTTTTTTGGGGTTTTTTTTTTGTTTTTGTTTTTTTCCCTCCAGATTGTCAAATTAAATTATAGTCTTCTATCGACAAAGAAAAATCGTGAAAAGACTTATTCGACTTAATTATCCTAAGTTTGAATGAAGGGCATTATTCCAACTTCGATGAACTGAGAAGACATCTTATTATCGAAATAACAAAAAAAAAAAAAATACTTGCGAATGTAAGTTGTTTAGAGACTGCCAGCGAATATGTAGAGGTTGATCTGAAATGATCTAACAAGTTAACGTTGTAGATTCCGTGTTAGAAGCGTTGATTAAAATTTAAAATGAATCCGTACGTATTATATACGCTTGAAAGCCAAATCATGACGCAATTTTATGTGGATAAACAATATTTACAGTTTAAAATTAATATATTTCGAAGCAATTCTTCATGTTCAGAATTTGTACATTTTCTTTCTTAACATGGTGTTGAATTTGATAAGAAAGTTATTAAAAGAAAGTCCGCACTGTTGTTCTTAGCGGTGTTGTTTTGAAATGTCGGAATGGCGTTGGCTACGCGTTTTTCAGTTAAGGCTGTAAATTCCGTGTTAGAAGCGTCGATTAAAGTTTAAAATGAATACGTATACGTTTGAAATCCAAATTATGACGCGAGGAAGTGTTTTTGTTTTTTGTTCTTTTTTTAAAGATAACATCTCACTGAACGATAAATGTGTACAGAGAAACAACCGATTATCAATCGATCGCCATTTTCTCGTCATCGCGTCGCGTCGGTTCTATCATGTCTACAACTACGTCGAGAAACGTTTAGCCCGTTCCAGATTATTCCAGTTCGCAGCGAACACTCAGACCAACAGGTAGCAGCACGGTCGATAATTACCTCTCTCCCACTGCGAGAGGGTGTGACAAAAGGTCGGAAGGTGGGAAAAGGAGTCAGTGCTCCTATTGGAGCACTTCGGCCCTGTAAAAATATGCCTGAATAACCCCGTCGCATTCCCCGCAAAACGAAACTAACCAAGGGACGCAACTTTGTTTCGATGAAAAACGAGAAAGTAGATTGGATTATTTCCCTTGCATTCGACAGTTACAATTAGCCAGAGAAACAAATAAAATATGGGCTTTATTGCATCTGTATTAATAAAATTATTAGATACGATCTTGTGTGTCTGTGTTTCTCACCTATACGTAACTTTGATGATTACACACTGAATTATTGTTTTTGGTGCAAGTCCAGAGTTCAACCTAATAAAAAAAAAAGGAAAATATTTATGATATACGTTCTCGTCAAAAAACGAAAATATATTTAAAAAATCACAAAAATTTATAAAATGGCATTTTTTTAACCAAGAAAATCAAATTTTATGAGAACGCGAAAATGTTACCTTGATCTGCCATATTTAATAAGGATTTTCTCCCCATAAAAACTTCCCACAAATTGAGATCAAAATCAACCTTGTGATGGCTACGATTTACTATTAAAATCGCTAAAAAAATATAATATATATATATATATATATATATATATATATATATATATATATATAAGAGCAAATAGTTAATAAAACATGTTAAAAAAACACTTTGAAAAAGAGTTAAAACATATTTAATCTGAAAAGGAAACACTTATAAGTGGATAGTCGGAGATATATATATATATATATATATATATATATATATATATATATATTATATATATATATATACATATATACATATATACATATATATATGTACATATATATATATTACACACACACATACACGCACACACATATATACACACATACATACACGCACACATATATATATATATATATATATATATATATATATATATATATATACACACACACACACACACACACACACACACACACTACTTGATGAATTTACGTGATACTTGCAATATATCAATTTCGTTCCGTGACTGCTGCGTACAAAGATTTCTATATTTCTGATGGTTTAAGTTAGGTTGAACTCTGGACTTGCGCTTGTTTTTTGTATTTATCAATCGGATATTTAAATTTGAAATAAGGGGAAACTAAAACGAAATTAAAAAAAAAAAATAAAAGAAGACATTGCAAACAGACTATACTTCAAATTATTTTCCTCTAAGCTTGAAAGCAATATATTAGCTTGGTGCAAAAATAATGTCGTTTTTGACATTGAACTTCATGTAAAAAAACAACATTTTTTGCGCCAACCTAATATAAACAAATTCCTGTTGAGCCGTCTTCTTATATAATCAATCCTTGATCATCTATCCAACATTTGTTAACTCTTATCCTGGATTGGCCTCCGGGCCTTGATAAGCAATGACCTGACCTACCCCTCTCCCCCAAACTAAAAAAATGAAAAAAAGAACTGTGGAATGCCTGACACATACAGCTTAATGCAAAAATCGCCAACATATGTTTACTTAGTGACTCTTCAAAATTCGAGAGTGATTTTGAAGCCTTTGAACTGACGACTAAAAAAATGGGGTTGAATTAAAGGTCTAGAATGTGATGGCTTATTTGTTTTGCAAAACCAAAGGAAAACAATAACTTTTCGCACGCGCCTCTGTTGTGTCTAAGAGCGATTTTTTTTTTTTTTTTTTTTTTTTTACTTAACTGGAGAACAAACGGCCAAAGTTTAAATTTTGTCATATTGCAAGAGAAATGTAAAAAATGAAAACGAAAAAAGAAAAATTATTTATGTTTTTTTGGTATTATGTATTTTTGGTACCGCATTGAAATAATGTTATTTATTCGAAAACCATTCTTAAAATGGGGAGGGGTTGTTTTGTAACTATTTTGTGCTTCCACCTAACAATCAAAAAAGAAAAAAAAAGATGTGAAACTTGAATTTAACCTGAAAAAAAAAACTATTTTAAAAATAGTGCGGTACCCAAAATACATAAGCACTTTTTTTTTTTTTTTTACACATTTAACCGCGTTAATGTCGATACTTTTATTTCTAAGGCGTTTCGTTCAAAATATCGTAGAAGTCAGGGACGAGCAGAGAGAGGAGACAAAGCCTGGAAGGATGGACCTCCTAGAACTGCGCAGGACAAACATTATACCGCAATCAATAGGGAAAAGGCTATTTCAGAAATGGCATTAGATGCTGTTGATTTTGGTGCCGAGGGAACAAGCCCCAGGGTGAAGAAGTATTTTGATATAAATAAAGTGACCTTTTCTTCTTAATGACAACCAGCAATCAATTATCGATTAATTGGTCTCCGTGGATGTATGGAACTTTGCTGACTGTCATGCTCATCCGTCTCCTTCCTTTACTTGGGAAAATCCAAATTCATTTCCGTTAGGGTGGGGGCTAGGTGTATCAGAATTTTTGTAGGAATTTTTGACACCCCTAACACGAAACTGCGAATAAAATATAAAAAACTCGTAATTTCTCTTTTAAAAGTGGGTTGTTTATTTTCTTTGTGGATTATACTTCCAAAATAAACTATTAAAGTTGTATAAAAAGTAATAGAAATATTATTTTTTTATTTAAAAAAAAAAAAAAAACAGTAATGAAATCAATTGAATTTTACGAGTTAAGTATTTTTCAATTTTAAAACTTTAAAAATCTATCAAAATTTTTCTATTGATTCAATTTTTACGATATTTTCAAGGTCAATGTGAAATTTTATGCTCTTTCCAATAAACCGATGATAATATTTTAGACAAACGTTTTTTTGTTAATTTACGCCCCCCCCCCATTTTGAAATGTCTATTAAAAAGTAAATAATTAATTTACTCACCAAAGTTTTATGTATCACAAATTGAAGATAAAAGATCAATAAATAATATATTCAAATTTAAAACAAAAAAAAGAAGTGTTTTTTAGAAATTTACCTGTAAAGTCCGAAGTTTAAAGCATTTAAAAAACAACAAAAAAAAAACGCTTTTTTACATTTTTCGAGTAGTTATAAGCTTGGAAAGACAGGGGGTCGAATTATTCAATATATTTCACGCATTCGTAAGGTCAGTTTCTGACACACCTAGAGGGGGGGGAGGTGTAATTTAAAAAGTTTGACTATCCGTATTATACATGCTTTTATCACAAGCAAGAAATTGCTATTTTTTTTACGTTAATCCAATTTATAATTCACACTGCTGTATTTACAGTTATTTTCTCTTAGATGATAACATTTAAAAACAAACAATTTTTTGTTTAAACTTGATAGAACCCCACTCAATAAATGTTATCATAACATTTATTTGGGCGGGCTTCTACCAGTATTTTGTTTAAATTTCTATTTTTGAGCTATTATCGAGACTCAAAATATGTTACCCACTCATGTCGGCCATTTTTTTGTTCTCGCGTAATATTCGACGCAACTTGTTTATTTAACTGAATAAACGCTTGTAAATAAGGAGTATCTGCCACTAAAAACTTGCCTTTGATAATATTTATTTGTTATATACTTGTTTTTGTACCACTTTTTTGGTTTTATTGTCTATAGTAAAAAAAAAAATGCCCTAGATTTATTTAGATTTACACAAAAGTTTGTGTAGAAGCTCAATAGCGGATAATATGACTAGAGCTCTTAGTTAAAAATGCTCTTGATTTTAGATATATTACGATTGTATCATAATAATGAGTTCATCTTCTTCAGGCCAAGATTTTAAACCTACTTAAAAAGAAAAGAAAAACATATTTAATATTTTATCTTTAACAAAAAAAAAAGTCAATATTTATTATCTCCCTTCACTAAAAATAGAAAAAAAATTCTAGAAAAAAATGTACAACTTTTTCAGCGCTTCTACACTATTGGAACGAAATGTTGTAGTCGATAAATGGAGTTTTCAGATAAAAAAAAAACAAAAAAAAAACAATGGTTTCTAATGATATTTTTGTCAATTCTAATAAATTACAATGTTAGCTTCCAAAATTGTGCAATCGAAATTACCGGATTATTACTGAATTATTTTTAAAAAAATTTAATCGTGTTAGCAGGTAAAAAATTGCGGCCATCTTGTTTTAATAAAAATAAATCGAAACGGAAAATTACCTCATCATAGTTTTCATCAAATTTTATTTTTTTATTTTCTTTAATAAATAATTTTGTACGTTATCGATGTTCGTAATTGTTGGATATAATCATTTTAAAAATCTGAGGAATACCATTGTTTTCATGTGAAATTCAGTATTATAATTTCCGAAATTTCGTTCTGATAGTGTGGAAGCGCCCTATTTTCTTTCTTTCTTTTTTTTTTTTTTTTTCGTGCAATATAACAGAATCTAAAAAGATTAAATCCTGCTTGCATTGTACGAGATAGATTTGTAAACTGTTCTCTCTAAAAGAGTATTGAGAACTTTATATTTTTAGCGTTGGTGCACAATTTACAACTAATGGTGACGGAGCTTTTTTTTCTTTTTTTTTTTGCTTTTGTTGCCAATTGTATTTTTCATTGCATTTTGTTTTTCTTTTGTTTCCAGTTTTTTTGTTTGGGAAATTTTTTTTTAGATGCGGATTGATAATTTGTACTATCTAAATTATTCAAACTACTGCTCTCATCTTGAGTGTTATCCCCATAACGCTCCAGTGGATGTAATTTTTTACCTTCATTCAGGTGTGTCTTCTCGAACTCGAGAATCTTTATAGTCAGAAAATATACTGTGAAATGTGACTCACACTGTTCCCCCCTCTCCCCCTCCTTCTTTCACCCTTCTAACCTCCCTTACTGCCACTTTTCAATGTTTGAATTAAGGCGGGAGATTTAACCGCCATTTTTTTATTATAGGCAGTTGCAGTCTGAAGGTCAGGCAAATCATTTCATGTTTTCTTAAATTCTTTATGGAGGGTTTATCCCCCCAACAATATAATTTGCTCTTCCTGTTAGCTGAATTTGAGTGATATAAAAGCAACACAGCCAGAAGAACTTTCATTTTGAATTAATTTGAATTTCGATTTGTTAAATCATGAACGCAGTATTCCAGTTCAATCAATAATTGTGGAAACCTTATGCTACCAGGCTATGCCACCATTTTAGACCCACTAATTTTCGCAACCATTGATCTGATAAAGTCCAAAGGAATCCAAGTAAATGTTTGTCATTCTTTTATGGTCTTTTCTGGCGTTCCAGGTCTGTTGTACGAGGTGATTTCTCACATTATGCCAAACTCGAGAATCTGTGCAGAATTTCGAACGAAACACTTTATTTAATCTATAGAGGTATCTTATTTTCACTCTATTAGCCATGACTGGGTCAAAGTCTTAACACATTCGCTGCCAACTACAACTATACTGGTACCTGGCATTTTCTTAGCCTTGCCCGCCACGAGTAAACTCACAGTAACGAAATTCTTTTTCTATTAATCAATGTGCGCTCGGCACATAACTGTCTTTAACTGGAACTGACATCTCAAAATAACACATTGAATAGTATGTTTACGAGCTATCTCGTACTTGGCCTCTGCCATATATTATGTTTCTTTCTAGCGAATACGTGTATAAGTTATAAGGTATCAGTTATATGGTGAATGATTCACTATAAATAAAAGCCGATTCGAGTCATTTTTATTACAAAAATATACAAACTGATAAAAACTGGTAATTCCTTTCATAAAAATGACTCGTGACAATTCCTTTAAAATTAAATACAAATTTAATGACTATTTTTCATATTATATTCATATGTATCATTTGTTGGGTTTATTTTTTAGAAATTGCAGAAAAATAGCTTGACAATTATAATAAACTTAATAGAGCTATAGCTGGCAGCGAATGTGTTAAGTAACTCAGCAATACTAAGAATATGATTACAAATTATTTATGACTTTGAGTTACGATCCCTAGATTAAATAAAGAGTTGCATTTTAAATTTTATAGGAATTATTGTTTCTCATCCTGAATTTGACAAAACACCTAAAAAAGGTCGAACATAACAGCGGCCAAAACGTTGTGAAAGTAACATCCAAGGTGGGAACGGTAGTTTGAATAATTCAAATAATAAAGATATCCACGTTTTGTTTTTAAATTTTCTGCTCAGAAAAAAGAAAATGGAATTTTGGTTTAAAAATTTTTTAAAAATTGGGTTTTTTTTTTACAAATATAAAAGTTGTTCAAATATTAAATACCAAATTGGGAATAATCGGCTGAAATTTATTTTGCTATAAACCAGATTGAAAAAAAAAATAAATAAATAAATAATACAATATCAAAAAATAAAAAAAAACACCGAGATGTAGTTGATATAATAGTCACAATCATTAAAAAAAATTGATTGGGGGGGGGGGTAATTTATTTTTTTAACTGAAAAACAGGCAGAACTTAAAACACAATCAAAACAAATTATTTCCATATTGAAATATAAACTGTTAAAAAGTTGAAAAAAAGAAAAAAAAAAAAAAAGAAAACACCAATTGAAATGACCCGAAAGGAATATACCTTGTGGAAGCAGGTTTCCAAAATATTTTGTGTGTGTGTGTGTGTGTGTGTGATGAATGTTCAAATTATGTTTAGCATTTTTTTTTTTTTTTTCATCAAACCTCATTTATTTATTTTACATGCAAGAAGGATAGGAGGAGACAATTTGGCCTGAAAACTGGAAATTATAGAAAGAGAAGAAAGAGTATGAGGAGGAGTAGCTGAATAGAAAGGAGTAGCATTTCTGGACACCTATGTAACAAGAAAACAATTACATTGGTTACAAAGTTTTGCCTTTATTTTAAGGCCCTTTTTTGTCTTTTTTAGCAAACCAGGTCCCCAACTTTTATCAGAAAACAAAAAAACGGTTTAACTTTTTTTTATATATATATATATATATATATATATATACATATATATATATATATATATATATATATATATATATTACATACGGCATCATCACGTTGACAAACCGGTTCCTACTGGATCATGGAAGTTAAGTAACGTTGCACCTAGTCAGCACTAAATATAGGTGCTGTATGTGCTTTCCATTTATCTCGGCATTGTGTTCAGTCGTTTTGGACTTGTTGATACTGGGCTCAAACAGTGCCGATTCAGAAGAGTTATGGCTAAGATTGCGCAACACTTGCCTCACAATTACACGCGCAACTGCCTCTACAGTGGAGTATCCTTTATCATTCGAGACTGAATGGAGGCATTGAATATATATATATATATATATATATATATATATATATATATATATATATATTTGGTATATATATTTATATGTATATGTATATTTGGTATATATGTATATTTGGTATATATATATATTTGGTATATATATATATATATATATGTATATGGTACATATATGGTATATATATATTTGGTATATATATATATGTATATGTATATTTGGTATATATGTATATTTGGTATATATATATATTTGGTATATATATATATATATTTGGCATATATGTATATGGTACATATATGGTATATATATATATATATATGGTATATATATATATATATATATATATATATATATATATATATATATTTGGCATATATATATATTTG
>NC_136507.1:18895610-18915610 GCF_053919585.1 Euprymna scolopes | reverse complement strand
CAACATGCTTTTATTTCACTTTTGTTTTTTTTGGGGGGGGGGCGTGTGTTTTATCTTTCATCTTTCTCTGGCAAATTGCCTCATTGCTAATGGAATCAACGAATGTTAATAAAACTTTTGAGTTTTTTTTTTCCTTATTATTATGATTCTTCGGACTACTGTTTCCATCTGGAGTGTAATCTGCACAACGTTTCGGTCGATGTAACCTCCAAAATCCTTATAGTGTATCTTGTCAAACTTTGGTATCTTTCTGCTGAACTCCGGAATCTGCACGGAATTTTACAAGGAATAGAGTACTTGGGAAAAATTCAGTTGTAAAAATTACCTTCTCTTGAAAGTTGAAGGTTCAATCCTCAGTGTTGGTTACCAAAAAATACAACTGCTAATTACTTAGGACTTCTATCCGATCGTGGCTGACAGAACGAGAGCATGTTATCCAACCCCCTGTGAATTAAATAAGGGGTTCCATTCGAAATTCCGTGCAGATTCCCGAGTTAGATACAGCTGAAGAAGGTCGGAGGTTACATCGACCGTAATATTGTAGAAATGCCACTCAAGATGAGAAGAATCCAAATAATTAGAATAACCAATCCTCATCTAAAAAAATCGAAACGTAATTTGTGTTCAAGTACTTTCGACGTGGCTCATCACTTAGGTCTGATATAGAAAGGGTCTCCAGATTAAGAATTTTTTTTAAAGATAAATTAACTCGACATTGTCAGTCGAGATGAAATGAACTACGAAGGCTGCATTGGAAAGTACTAACTTATATAGTCGAATCTCATTGTTTTTTCTTGTTTTTTTGTTTTTTTTGTTTTTTGTTTTTTTTATGGAAATCGACCCAGACAAAAAAACGAAAAACAGGAGATGCCTATTATTTTTATTCTTTTTTTTTTTTACATAGGAGTCACCACCTATCAAGGCTAGGACGCCACTCAAGGATAAGGGTTATTGAGTGTACAGAATAAATATTGTAATGTGTGTATATTCTAAAAAAAGAATATACGCAGAAATGTTTAAACCTGTTTCCCCGGATATACCAGAGTTATAGATAAAAGTGGTATTATATCAAGTTACCAAAATAATGAATTGGTGAAGACAGCTAGACCAATGAGTCAAACGAGCTGAAGCAAATGAGGCAGGGAATAGAACACATAGTCCCTAGAGTGAGAGGAAGAGAGAGAGAGAGGGTGCAAAGAAGAGAAAAGGATAAGATTAATCAGGGATGCTGGTAAAATTTATCAAAAAATTTCAAATGTAAGAGACATCCACCAGCCCAAATCGCCATCAGGTTAAAATGTCTAGGATGAACTATAAAAAAATTATTCCATGTTATTAATTGTCACATATATTTTCAAAAATTACCTACCTCTACTCACGTATTGTTGAATTGTTGAAATAAATACTAAAAATTAATACATAAAATATATCTTCTTATAAAACTCCGTGTAGATATATTAAATAATAATTATATATATATATATATATATATATATATATATATATATATATATATATATATATATATATATGCTGCGTAGCATCTTCTCTACTCTTCTGATGAGAAGCATAAGGCTTCGAAATGCGTTGGCGTAAAGAGTCCCTTCTATCCCCTAACTAATCGATTGTATTCCTTTATGGAATAAATGAACCAATCTATATCCACCAATATATAGTTCTGTGTCTTCATTTCCAACTCCTATTGTCGTCATATAAATATATATATATATATATATATATATATATATATATATATATATATATATATATATAAAATTAAACTGAATGTTGTCAACTTTTTGCATAAGTGTCTATTATTTTCCATTTTGTCCATTTTGCAGTATCTAACATTCCAATAAATGCTTCTTTCTTTGCTTGATGCTTTCGAGGAGTGTAATTGCTTCTGATTGTCACATTTTGCTTCTTTTATAATTTTTTTTTTAAATAATGAACAATTCTGCCAATGAACAAAAAATATGACGATCGACGACCGAATTTCAGTCATTGGGACACACAGATTACTTATAAATATTTGTAAATTCATTCAGCAATGAAAATTTCCAGAAAAAAATTAGAAACTAAAGTAAAACAATTCATGAAGCAAAAAGAATTTTATGATATTTAATCAAATGTTAAAAAATACACAATACATAGGTTTTTATATATATATGTATTTTTATATTTATTTATATATATATTTTTACATGTATTTATTTATATATTTATTAAAATATGTATTTATATATATTTATATATGTATTTATGTTTATTTATATATATATAAATATATATATATTCATATATATACATCCATATACATACATATATATATACATATATATTCATATACTTATATATATATATTCATATATATATATATATATATATATATATACTCATATATATATTCATATATATATATATTCATATACATTCATATATATATATATATATATATATATATTTATACATATATATTCATATATATATATATATTCATACATATATATTCATATATATATATATATTCATACATATATATTCATATATATATATATATTCATACATATATATTCATATATATATATATATTCATACATATATATTCATATATATATTCATATATATATATTCATATATATATATATTCATATATATATTTTCATATATATATATATTCATATATATATTTTCATATTTTCATATATATATATATATTCATATATATATTTTCATATATATATATATTAATATGTATATTTTCATATATATATATATATATATTCATATATATATATATTCATATATATATATATTCATATATATATTTTCATATATATATTTTCATATATATATATTCATATATATATATTCATATATATATATATATATATTCATATATATATGTATATATTCATATATATATATGTATATTTTCATATATATATATGTATATATTCATATATATATATATATATTCACATATATATATATATATTCACATATATATATATTCATATATATACAATATATACATATATATCATATATATATATTCACATATATACAATATATACATATATATCATATATATATATATATTCATATATATATATATTCATATATATATATATATATATACAATATATACATATATATATTCATATATATAAATATATATATATACAATATATAAATATATATATACATATATATATACAATATATATGAATATATATATATTCATATATATACATATATATCATATATATATATTCATATATATATATATATATATTCATATATATACAATATATACATATATATCATATATATATATTCATATATATACAATATATATATATATATATTCATATATATATACATATCTATATTCATATATATATGCAATATATTAATATATATATATACATATATACAATATATATTCATATATATATACATATATACAATATATATACAATATATATTCATATATATATACATATATACAATATATATACAATATATATACATATATATATACATATATACAATATACATATGTATATATATATACTATATACACAATATGTTTTTTATGTATATGTATTTTATATTTATTTATATATATATATATATATTTATGTATATATTTTTTTATATATATATTTATGTATATATTTATTTATATATATATATATTTATGTGTATATTTATTTATATATATATATATTCATATATATTTATTCATATATATACATATTCATATATATTTATTCATATATATACATACATATATATATATATATTCACATGTATATATATACATACATATATATATATATTCATATATATTCATGTATATATATACATATATATATATATTCACATGTATATACATATATATATATAGATATATATATAGATAGACATATATATATATATTCACATGCATACATACATACATATATATATGCTGCATTTTTGCATTATTAAATGCTTAACTTGAATTAAAAGAACTTTTTAAAATCATAAGGTGATTTGGTATAAACTTGTATTCTTGAATTTTGTTGAAAGGTTTCTTTAGAATCACACACTCACGCGCGTGCGCACACATATTTGCTGATCTAAATCATTTTAAAATCCTTCAAAATGATGAATATATACAAAGGTATGTTTACAGCTGTTTCACGGTAATGTTTATTTATAATGTCATCATTCCCGGACACATATATTTCAGGCATCAAATTGATTAAAAGGAAAATTATTCACAAGAAGCATTGAGGTAAAATGCTCTTCTTTATAAATAGTTTGGAATTCGTTCAAAAGTATTGCAAACCAAATAATAAAAGTAAATATCATATTGTGTGTATATTTTAAATAAAGCATAGACACAGATATGTTTACACCTGTTACAAGGAAATGTTTATTTTAAGCATTAAAATTATCATACATGTAAATATATATATATATATATATATATATATATATATATATATATATATATGTATATATATATATATATATATATATATATATATATGAAGAGAGAGAGAGAGAGAGAGGGAGGGAGTAAGAAAGAGTTAGAGAGATACAAAAGGAACAAACCAAGTCATACGTCCACCAACGTTTCGCCTTTATTGTAAGATAAGACTTCTTCAATGTAGAGGAAACGTTGATGAACATATGACTTGGTTTGTTTGTATCTCTCTATCTTGTCAGAATACTATTTCCAGTATTCTCATCATATATATACATATATATATATATATATATATATATATATATTTGTTTTACTGTATTTTGGGGAAAGAGTTCCGACAAAGTGCTCGATTACTAAGAAAAACTTTTTCGATACAAGAGCTAAATATTTGTTTATTAATTCTACAGAAGTTCAGAAAAAACATTGGTACCGTCGGTTTCAAGCCCAACACAACGAAGATGGCTGATGAGAGCTGAACATCATTTACGTGTTACCATTAACGGTTTCCCGTTGTGTTGGGCTTGAAACCGACGGTGCCAATGTTTGTCTGAACTTCTGTATAATTAATAAACAAATATATATATATATATATATATATATATGAATTATCTACAAATGTTTTGCTTTTTGTGTGTTTTTAAATGTCCTATTTTGCATGTTCATGTCTTCTGTGTTTTTGTTCTCTCAACTCGGTCAGTCGGTTTTTCCAAACAGTCGAGAAGCAGAAAATATTGAAGAGAAAAAATCGCAAATCAAAGAGGAATACTGTTTTCAAATCGAGTAAAATTATATGGAAGAAGTATTTATAATGGGATGTCAATCGTCGATATGAATAAAACGAAGCTAATCGAAAGGAATGAGTTATTACTTAATGTTTTCTTTGAAATTTTTTTTTCTTGGACTGTAAAAAAATGATATCACAGCTACTTCAATAATTTACAGGCCAATCTTTTTTTTTGTTGTTTTTTTTTTGTTTTTGTTTTTGTATTTTTAAATTTTTCTTTTTTTTTTTTTTTTTTTAAATTCTCAATGTTTCAGAAAAAAAATTGCTTTTCTGAAAAGTCAAGGGGGGTAACTCTTACGGGCCAGAATTGCAGTTCTTCAGAGCCAATCAGAAAAAAAAAATCAAATATGAAGCCGTCACAGATATTATTTTAGGGCGATATTTTTAGTCTAAGATTACAGGTTTTTTTTTTTTTTTTTTTTTTTTTTTTTTTTTAAATTCAATTCAGAATCCTCGGATCATCGCATCATTAAAAGATTGTCTTGAAATTAATGGAGATTATATATATAAAAAAAAAAATTATTTATAAAATGAAAATCATTGGACCTTCTTTAAAATTCACACTTTCCATGAAAGACAAACACTTAAAGTTAAAGTAGTCACATTTTTGACATTTTCTCCAATCCTTGCATTTTGATATATATTATAGATTATAGTTTTGAGAATGCTTTTTCGACAATAAGTCTTCTTTATATTTTACTTATCTAAATAACTAAGTCAGATTTTTAAAATCAGACCCAAATAGCATTTAAGTTGACACATCAAAGCAATTTATCAGTTGTTGCTGTTGTGCTGTGTTATTGCTTTCCCTTTTTGGAAAGGAGCTAGTTAATTGATCACTGCCTGAGCTGCCCCCACTGAGGAATGTCGATGGGCCTATAATGGACAGGGAAGTAAATACTGATTAACAGAATTGTATTACAGTAAATTCTTGCTATGATGCCCATTAGATCACTTAAGTTAAGCAATGTTGAACCCGGTCAATACTAAATGGGTGACCATTTGTGTTGTATGTGGGACGAGGGCTCTCTGATTATTCCATCATTGTTTCCAGTTGTCCAGGACTTATTGCCACTTTTAACTCAAGCAATGCAGATTTAGGAGAGGTGTGGTTGGAAATTGCACAACACTTGCTTCACAATTGCAGGGAGTATCCATTGTCTCTCAAAACTAAATGGAAATCTCCATTATAATTTTTTTCATTTTTCATTTAAATATCTTATGCTGAAGTTAGAAGTTTTAGAAATTAGATGTTTTGGAAGTTAAATGTTTTGAAAGTTAAATGTTTTGGAAATTAGATGTTTTGGAAATTAGATGTTTTGGAAGTTAAATGTTTTGGAAATTAAATGTTTTGGAAATTAAATGTTTTGGAAGTTAAATGTTTTGGAAGTTAAATGTTTTGGAAATTAAGTGTTTTGGAAATTAGATGTTTTGGAAATTAGATGTTTTGGAAATTGGATGCTTTGGAAGTTAGATGTTTTGGAAATTAAATGTTTTGGAAGTTAAATGTTTTGGAAGTTAAATGTTTTGGAAATTAAGTGTTTTGGAAATTAGATGTTTTGGAAATTAAATGTTTTGGAAGTTAAATGTTTTGGAAATTAGATGTTTTGGAAGTTAGATGTTTTGGAAGTTAGATGTTTTGGAAGTTAGATGCTTTGGAAGTTAGATGTTTTGGAAATTAGACATTTTTGTCTTGTTTCATTGCTGAAGTTAAGTTAAGTCTTTGGGAAATTAGATGTTTTGTAAATTAGATGTTTTAGTGTCTCATGCTAAAGTTAGACATTTGAAAAGTTAGATGTTTTAGAAATCAGACGTTTTCGCATCTCATGCTGAAGTTTCAGTTTTGGAAATTAGAGGTTTTGAAAGTTTCAAGTTTTGGAAGTTAAAGGCTTTCAAATTTTTGTCTTTCACCATTTCGCTTGTGCCGTCTGCCAGGATCAGATCATCATCAATGAATCTCCATAAAATGTATTAAGTGGCCTTCAGCATGGCTTTGAACTTTAGAGTGTTTTGGATGGGTGACATGGCTATGGCACAATTTCTTATGAAAAAAAAAAAATGGACTATTCCAGAAAATAAGATGTTTGTTTTTCTTTCTTTCATGGTGAGGTGACTCTAATGGAGTGCCATTTTTTTTTTTTTTTTTTTTGATGGAAATGAAGTGATATTAAAGGATCGTTTATTATTTTGTGTAGCATAAAAACGTTTTCAGATTGAAGAAGAGCACCAACTTGGATATTTTTTAAGTGTTTTTTTTTTTTTTTTTTCTTGGATTAGAGTATTTAAGCAAGCACCGCTCTATAATATGTGATTTTTTTTTGGTTTTTTTTTTTGGTTTTTTTGTTGTTTTTTTTTTCCCAGGATGTTTATTCTATAAACCATAAAGACAAAAAAAAGCCATTGGAATAAAAGGCAGAGAGAGAGAGAGAGAGAGAGAGAGAGAGAGAGAGAGAGAGAGAGAGTGGGAGGGGGTTCTTTTTAGCAAGCAACAATAATTTTACATCACACAAAAAGAATTAGATTTCGTTTTCATTTTTTTTTTTAAATAGAAAATAAAAAAGCGAACAAAAAAATTTTTTTCTTTTTTTTATAAACAAAATTTGGAGACAGATATTTTTTTTTAAATATCCTAGACAAAACTAGAATTCAAAATACAGTTTACAAAATATCGAATTAAAAACTTTGTCAGATGATGAAAGTTAAAAATGAATGATAACACCGACAACAAAAAAAAAAAGACAAAAAAAAAAAAGACGAGCAAACCAGAAGAATAGCCGACTCAAATTCAACAACAAACGGGGTTCTGTCAGACTTTAGTTCCTGATGTTAAACTTTGTCCGTAATATAACGTCTGGCAAGAGTTTTGGTTTCCTAAATTTATTCATTAAATTGTTAGGTGAAAGTGCAAAATAGTTAACAAAGCTCCACCTCCTCATGTTAAAAATGGCTTTCTGAATAATAACGTTATTATTTCAGCATGGTCTTTAAACTGCAGATTATTTAGAAAGCCATTCTTAGCATGGGAAGAGAGGAGCTTTTGTTAACTATTCCGTACTTTAACCTAACAATTTAATAAATAAATTAAGAAATAAAAACTAGCACAAAACTTGGCAATCCAGAAGAGTAAGTGACTCAAAACAAGAAGTCTTTAATATCAGGAACCAAATCTGAGCGAACACCGTTTGATGTTGGCTTTGAGTTGGATAATTTTCTGGTTTGCCAAAAGAAAATTTTGTGGCATTGAATGATTTGGGAGGATGGGTAGAGGGAGTGGGATTTTAAAAAATTTTACGATAGTAGATGGTTTAGGTTCATAATAATAAAAAAAAAAAGACACAAAAGATGTTTTGTTTGTGTTTTCTACACCACAGCCATAAAAAATGTCACAATCTACATAAAAATGTCACAATTTACATTTTTTAAAAATTCCTATTCCATCACTTTTTTTCTCTTTTTAATGATTCTCATTGACCCCCTTCCCCCTCCCCTGAATTATTACAACTCTCAACCACCCAACATCTCTCCCCTATCCTCACTTGTTCCTTTTACATTAATTTCAAACTCGTGTGTCTTTTTATATTTATTAAATAAAAAGCAAATCTTGTTCTCAGAACTGAGCGAGGTTGACAATGTAACCCATAAAATTAAATAAGTCGGATTTTCAGTCAGACCCAAATAGCATTTAACTTATAATCAAACTTTGGTTCTGACCAGCCAATTTTCATTTGTTAGCATTGCACCATGTTATTAGCTGCAATTTTATTGTAAAAACTATATAGACGACTGCTAATAGGAAATACTTTAAATAGTCACCTAAGAATAAGGTTCAGCCAGGAGGGGATAACTCATTTTAAATTGAAGGCTATAATAGGAGTTGTCTACCTTAAGTTTAAATATGGGTAAACGAATAAAAATTGAAAGATAAAATCACTTAAGTGTATCCCAGGCAACGCTGGATAAGTACAACTAATAAAAGCTAAAAAAAAAAAAAAAAAAAAAGAAAAGAAAAGAAAAATGCCAGAGGAAAAAGAAAACTAAAAGTTTACAATAATACCAAAATTCAATGGAGCAAAATAAAGAAATCATTATTACAAAAGAACGGTTATTTACTACAATCTATTTAGAATTCTTTTTGGATTAAACATGTTGCTTTTATAAGAAGTATGACGTGGTTTGCGTGAAGCATTGTTAAAGAATAAAAGGTATGTTTTGAAGGCTTACAACGCAGGAATGAACAGTCGTTATGAGAAGATAAATAAATATATAAATCAATGATAAATAATTCAATAAAGTTTTTTATATTATTTTTTTTATTTATATTTATTTATTTATCTAGCTGATTTTTTTTTTTTTTTTTTTTTTCAACTGTGGATGGTACTTATTCCAAAGGTCCTTTCGGGTAATATCCCATCATCAGTGGAGAAAATCTGCTCTTATAACGACTATACATTCCTGCATTGTAAGCCTTCAAAAATACCTTTTATGTTGCTTTTATGTCTATCTGCCTGTTCAAAAAATAAAAATAAATAAATAATAGCAAAAGAAAAACAAAATAATAATGTATTCAACTACAATTTACTTTTAAAATTACTTAGTTCAGCCTAAACAACCCATATTTAACATTTTAATGCTGTTAAAAAAAAAATAAATAAATAAATTTAACATAAATTTACGTGTCCAGATTTTAGAAGTCGGATCTAATTAGCATTTAAACTGACAAATCAAGTTTTAACTCTGACAAGCCAATTTTCATTTGTTATTGTTGTGCCATATTATTTGCAATAGAGTAATGTATTTTGCTACAATTTATTTATTTTTTTTTTTAATTATTTAGTTGAACACTTTTATAGTTCAATTAATGTACTAGTGTACTTCTACTGCTAATGGAGATTTGGTATATGTCTGTTTGGAGACCAAACTAAAAGCCATTAAACGCATGCTAACATGTAAAAAAAAAATCTGCCTGGACAAATCAAATAATAGTAAAAGAAATGCGTCTATTAACGGAGATGGAATTCGTATACACGACTTAAGTGGAGTCTTGCTCTGGTGACAGACACTATAAAGTTTTATCATTGTCTGCTCCCCCATATATTTATTTACCTCCTCCTCTTAAAGTTCAAGTGGTGTTTTGAAAAGCCAATGCACTAGATGAAGTGCATTCTGGCCTACAAAAATGCCAGAGCAGCCCTCTTGGCATTGAACAATTAGTAATAAATTAACCTCTCCTCAAAGAGAGGGTAGACCTTTTTCTGTCCATATATCTGCTTACATAATTCTCTTCAAACAGTTTTTTTTTTTGTAAAATGTCTTGGACTACTTAGCATAATTCAAATTGATTCTATCTTCGATTTTAGGGGTAGAATTTTGTTGTCAATATCAGCCTTGTAACTTCTTTCTTCCCTATTGGATTCTTGAAGGGTTTAATTTTTGGTTAGCCTGTTTGGATGGAATCCAGGAGATTCAATGCTGATTGTGGGTTTTTTTTCAGGCTTGGTCTATTATGAAGTGATACTACCTTCCTCTCCCTTTTTTTATTATTATAATTAGTTCCTTATATCAAGTGGTACCACACCATGTCTGGAGCAACTTTCATAAAATGAAAACAAATTCTTTTAAAAACAACTCCAAGCAAAATGAAACTAAATATTTGTCGAGCGATAGTTCTGATAAAAAAACAAAAAACTTTTTTGTTTTCTGCAGCCAAAGAGATTGGCATTTGTGGGGTTAATATATTCTAAAAGAGTCTGCAAGCAATATCCTTCGTCAGACCACTGTCAGAGTATGAATCCGTTCAAGTTCCTATTTTCTATCAGATCAATGATACAGCAGAAATAATTGGTGCAAACGTGCTCCTATTTGCAGATGACGTCAAATTTGTAGTCCATAGAAGCAAAATTGGCACTGTTAAGTTTAGCTTCCAGTGTGCCTGGAAATGGTTCCCAGAATGGAACTTTGACCTTAATGTCGATAAATGTTGCCATAGTCTTGAGACAATTAATTAAAATCGGAAAAATCAGAACTTTTGAGGGTATTGGAATCGGAAAAATTTGTGCTTATTTTCAGATGCCAAAAAACGATTCTTTCAATTTTTATTTGATTCTGTTTACAGCAAAATCTTCCACTTCTAGTAGCAATAATAAATATTTATCGATTTCAAACTACTAGTAAAAGTAATAATAAATATTTATCGATTTCAAACTACCAGTAAAAGTAAATTCTATAGATCACCCCCCCCCACAAGTGTATTTTTATACTTGATAAAATATCTGCACATTTAACGTGTGTTTTTACAGTAACTAGGGAAAAAATAACAAATTTATGGGTTAAATATTTAAAGATTATGTATGTAAAATTATTAAGTATGTAATTATAGTAAGAATGTACGACGAATAAATATTTATTAAATATATAATTATCGTAAGACTAAATATATGTATAGTATGTATAAAAAACTAAGTATAGTAAAACTATTATATATGTAAAATTGGCGTTGTTCAAGATAACGCTATGATTCTTTACAAAGCCAGTTTCCATAGACCATACTGTTCCATGTTGAATGCCCTAAAAAAGTCCTTTCTGATTAATGTTTACCAGTTTTAAAATAAGCCAAGAAACTTGGTTGTTTTTCAGAATAACAGAATGTATTTTAACTAGTGAATATTAATAAGAAGATACTTTTTCACGGCATTCAATGTGAAGTAAAACCGGAAGTAAATGCTTTGTAAACCAGAGCAGCATTAATTTGAACAAAGCCATAAGATTGGTTTAATTTTTGACACATGAACTGAACTGAATTGAATTGTATAAATTTGCTAAGAAAAATGACACAAATATATCAATGTAGGTTTCTGGCTCTGTTTTCAAATGTGCTTTAAAATCAAACGATTTCACAGGGAAAGTATGTAAGCAGCATGCAAGCATCCATCATTTGTTGAAATTTCTCATTTTAGATCGTCTGGCCTTCATCTTAAATTATGTACCTATTTACTATGCCTCCCCACGGGACAGAGTTAGACACCAGGGTCGTTTTTTAACGTGGAGAAAAGGTACAAAAATAAAAATTGTCTCAGTCCTGAAGGATTTCTCCTCCACCGAAAGAGAACAATAAAATCAAGTGCAGTATCTGAAGAACAGATATTATACTTTGATCATGACCAAAAGGCCAAGAATGTAATCTGATTAAACTATTAGGACAATAGATCAAGGGGAGCTAACTCCTTTTCCGTTTTAGACAGTTACCTTTCGTCTTTTACATCTCTTATGCAAGTTCGGGTGTGTAAATCGCATGAGATATAGGAAAAATTGATAATGAAAAATAAAAATTGAAAAAATTACAATATTTATTGATCCATCAGTAAAAATGCAAACAAGGAATTATGATAATGAAAAATCCTTAGTCCATGGATTTTCAAAGATGAACACTTTTTAGCCGAGAATAAACATCAGTTAAAAAGCATCATGGGTTAGCATTTGAATTTATTCAATTTCATTTTTTGTCATCAATTTTCCTATTACTTTAATGACCCTATCTAGTATATTGAGCTTGATAGGTTCTAATTTAAAGATATTTATGTTTGTAATTTTGAAATATACGTATATGTTTTCCTTGCATTACAGGGAAGTAATCACGGAATATATAGTTACATACTTGTGAATTGAGCTCTCTAGTAAGAGTACTGACAGTGGCCACTAAGTATACAACATTGCTCTTCACTGTGATAGCGATTTTTATACATACATATTTGCCTGGTGCAAAAATAATATTTTTGACGTTCAACTTCAAATAAAAAAAAACATTATTTTTGCACTAACCTAAGACACACACACACTACACACACACTATATACACACACACACACACATTAATACATATTTACACACATATACATACATATGTATACAAACATACATATGCACACATATATACACACACACATATATATATACATATACACACACACACACACACATATATATATATATTATTATTATTATTATTATCATCATCAATATCAAAATATTTTTTTTAAATACCTACAGACATCAGTATTTCATCCTTTCAAAAATCATCAGTATAGGGTGACACGATTACTGTTGGTCGGGAGATTCGAACCCGGCCACAAAGTCATCTCTGACTCTATTAGCAAGGAACTAACGTCACTTTACTTTGTTAATGTTATATATATATATATATATACATATATATATACATATATATATATACATATACATACATACATATATATATATATATACATATATATATACATATATATATATATACATATATATATATACATATACATATATATATACATATATATATATATACATATATACATATACATATATATATACATATACATATATATATACATATATATATGTATATATATACGTATATATATACATGTATATATATACATGTATATATATATGTGTGTATATATATATATATATATATATATATATAAGCAAAGTTAAACGGTTAAGAGTCAAACTAATTGCATATTTAAATCAGCACATTTGATCAAAAGCACTTGAGCCTTTTTTTTAATAATTGATCATTCAAAACCAAAATCACATAATAACATAAGAAACAAATGTTTTGACATTTTAAGCGTTTTCTTTTTACGCATATAATAATCGTTCATAATTTTGATGTCAAATCAGCATACGTATTGATTACTTTGAATGGAAAACATTTATTAGAAATTGATGATAAAAAGATATTTGATAAATTCTCACTCATATATTATTTTTAGTTACATTAGAATTCTTTTTTTTCTTTTACTTTATATTTATGTATTTTAGACAAACTGCTGTTTTAAATGCACGTGAAGAAGAGGTAAATATGTGTAACCCATTGAAGATGGGCTCGGGGGGGGGGGGTTTCACTAATTCTTACAACTTTTTATATTCTCCCTAGATTATAATATCTCCGATTTACGAAACGAGGTCACGTCTATCTTTATTTTAAGTGACTTTTATGTTACAAAATTCGCGCTGTGATTTCATTTCTCTATGGCGTGATGTTTGACCTAGAAAACCACACGTTGACGTTCGTTTAACCACCTGCTTTTTTAACCGTTTAATTTCAACCCTTCTCAGTTCGTTGCCCTTTTAGCGTTATGGTAAGTTACCAGGCTTTCTTTTCCGACTTCGTTTCAAGGTTTCAGGTTCGAGCCTATCTGCCTACCAAAACTTTTTTTTTTCTTTTACACCTCCAAACACCCGGGCAACGCCAGGCACCCGCACTAGTCTTCTAATAAAACCAGAAGTATATATTACTAGCTGGCAGTCCGGCATTACCCGGTCATACAATATGTGTAAACATATTTTAATTTATGCAGATTGCGTATGTATTCAATCCTCTATTGATCATTATATATTACCAGGAATAATTTGCCTGGTGGACTAATTTGAAAAAAAAAAAAAAAAAAAAAAAAAAAAATGATAACGACAATGTCGTTCCTCACATTTCGTCTGTTTGTTTACAATATCACGTCAGTTGATATTTGGGCTTGAAGATGAATGCCCTGGAAAAGTCGCTTCTGATTAATGTTTAATTTTAAAATATGCAAACAAAGAAATGATTTGTCGCGATTTTAAATAGTATCTCTTCTAATATCATTAATTGAATTCATTGATTAGAAAAAAATTAAAAAATAAAATGGTGAGGTACACCCAGGCTTGAACAGGCGATCATCGGATCAGTAGTCGGATGCTCTACCACTAATCTATATCTCCAGAGTTTAATAAATCTGTTGCTTTTAAAAAGAAATGATTTGCTGAAATTGTATTATCTTCCTTGGCCGGTGTAACGTAAAACATTCCCCTGTAAAAATTCTTCTTTTTTATCTATGAGAGAGAAAAGCTACTTTTGAGACCAAATATTTTTAATTTTCGATACTTATCAGATGAATTTCTGTAGAAAAGATATCTAAGAACACTGCCAGACATATAAATTACCTTTGTGTGAAATTTGAAAAAGAAAGGCTCAGCCTATACGAGGAAGGAACGCATACACAAAGTGACTTTTATAGTATATAGAGATAGAGATAATTTATTTTGCTTTTAAAATAGTTATCCACAGAAACAAAATAAAATGTCAGAACACTTGTTTCTAATGTTAATTATTACGTAATTGTAAAAGCCTTCAATTTGAGACATTTTCTAAGGTCAAAATAATGGATTTTGATAAAAATTGGAATAAGGATTCTAGACATAAAGTTTAGTATTACTGCAATAGAAGAAACTACTCACACAAGTATAAGCGCATCTGTTGAGCTTATCGGGCGCAGAAACTGCCTAAAGCAAAAAAAGTAAAAGACTTGTTTGCAACTAAATTTTTTTTTGTATATGTGCCATCAATTTGCATACAAGGTGCAACGGATAAAAGTGCTGAGTAACAATTGATTACTAACAGAGTCTTCTGAAGGTTTTAGTCCTCACTATAAGCAAATGTGAACTAAGAATGAAAGAAAAATTAGTTAATACTTCTACCCGTCATGGCTGACAGAACGGGAACAATATAACCTTGTGGATTAAATAACAAGTCCAGTTAAAAATTCGGTATGGACTCTTGATTTGGAAAAGATGTACCTGAAGAAGGCTGAAGATTACATTGCCTGAAACACTAAAAAATAATATTAAAGATGAGAATAGTAGTCCAAAATAATAAAAATTGACAATTTCTGTCTCAAAAATTCCAAAGCATAATATATTTGCTGAACCGGCTAAGATTAAAGTGGAGTATATGTCTTGTCTCTTATAGTAGTAGTAGTAGTGAAGGGGGTTGAAGTGGAAAGAAGAATTTACAAGATGACCTTGACATTCCTACAAGAATTTACAAGATGACCTTGACATTCCTACAAGAATTTACAAGATGACCTTGACATTCCTACAAGAATTTACAAGATGACCTTGACATCTTTAGGTATTTGTTAAAATGGTAACAACTGTTTTAAAATCTCTATTTCTTTGTCTCCTCTCTACACGAACAGGATTAGACACAAGGTCATTTTTTTTTTTTAACGTGGACAAAAACAGCTCCTCCAAAAGAAGCATTCTTTATTGGGACTGTAATAGAAACTACTTACAAAAACGGCAGCGCATCTATCTGGCATGTCAGGTTATGGGTATTGCAAAATGAAAAAAGAAATAACTAGCTAAAGATTTATATATATATATATATATATATATATATATATATATATATATATATATGGCATTAATTTGCATATTAGAGAAATAGCTGTCTTAAGAAAGACAAATTAGGGAGGACAGAGAGTTGAGTGTTTGACAGTTGAGAGGCAACATCTGAGCTGCGGCTTGTTGGTGAGGATTATGGTGTTAGTGAAGAGGAATTCCGTCAGTTTCGCTTTCAGGAGTTACAATATCTTAATTTTAATCTTGATAAGGAGTCATCAAAGTGGTTCAAAACTATTCTGTTCAGATAATTAATTTTACTTGTCCTTATCGTAAGTTGCGGGTTGATTCATGATTTATATGGATGAAGGAATGAGGCCACAAGATGAAAATAATGTCCGTAGCGGTGTTATGCAGAGATAGAGACAATGTCGTAGTAAATAGTGCCACTGAGCCGATATTGGATCATTAAACTATAAAAGGGGGGAGCCAAATCCTTTTGCAGCAGGGACCTTTTGTTTTCTTTGACTCGGTTGTTGTAGGCTGAGGGGTTTTTATGTCTGTGATAATAAAATGTAAAAAAAAAAAAAAAAAAAGGAAAAAATAGTAGCGACCCATGAAGGTGTCTTTGTACCGAAGAAGAAACTTAATATCTTTCTTCTTCTTACTTAAATCTAATTAAAAAAAAAAAAAAAAAAAAAGAAGGAAATACAGACTCCTGGGATGTATTTTATTATGAGAAGAAATTCAGGGCTGACCAGAACTGTGGCAACCCTTACTAACAGGTGAAATAATACGATCACCCAAACAACACAATGACGTGGTATCCCGGGTGGTTGCCATATGGTAAGGTCGGCCCATGAGAAGCAAAATGGGTGAGAAGCCGAGGTGCACAAGTTGTCCAAAAAAAGTTGTGATAGATGAAAAAGGATTTTTATTGTTTACCGAAACACGAAGATGATTGTCAGTTTGTTCTGATTTCTTTCCCCCCCCCCCCCAAACCCTGTACCAAAAAATTCATCCAAGATGCACAGCATTTCCGAATGCTGGAATGACTAAGAAAGAACTTATGTTCTTATTTAGAAGTCAACATAATTTTAAAACAAAAAAAAAAAAAAAAAAAAAAAAAAACTACAGAAAAATCTTTATGTACGTCCCCATTACAAAACGAAAATGTCATATTCCAAAAATCACATAAATTGATCAAGTAGTTTGTCATTTCTGTAATGAAAGTCATTATTAGAAAATTTAAAGCGATTAATGTGAAATCGGTAGCATTACAAGGTCGATCGCACAAGTTTGAATTACTGTGGAGTGATGTGCTTTTTCAGATGGCGACGCGATAGTCCCTTTTTGCTTGCTCATAAAATTTGATTTCCTTTGTTTAAAATAAAACTGCTTGGTCAATTTAGGTGATTTTTGGAATATTAAATTTTGTTCTGTGACAGGTACATACATCGCAAAAATTTTTCTGTATTTTTTTGTTTTTTAATTAGGTTGAATTCTGATTAAGAACGCGAACTTAATTTTAAAAAATAATATTAAACGATTTCTTTATCGCTATTTCATTTTTCTCTTGGCAAATTCCTATTTTAGTCACATAATTTATCTAAATTGAACTGGGTTCGGGCAATATTCTAAAATTACGTAATTTTACTTAAAAGCCATAATTTTGTAAAAAAAAAAAAAAAAGAAAGAAAAAAAGAAAAGAAAAAAAGAAAAGAAAAAAAGTACTTTATAACTCATCGACATGTCTGTGAGACACATTAAATTATCATTCACTTAAAGAAAAATGGCGTCAATATTGAAATTGTAGCTTCATAAACAGGTAATGACATGCAGTTATCTATTTTTTGTCCCCCCCTCCCCTCACAAAACTGCTGTTCAATTTTTTTCACAAAAAAAATTGAAAAAGGGAGATAACTTAATGGCATTTCCGGTTTCTGAAACTACAACTTTGACATGGACACCACATATTTTTCTAAGAGAAAATGATGGCTCTCACTGACAAGTTCCTATTTAATTACCTCCTTATGAGGACAAAGTCAGACACAAGGTTGGTCTTAGAACTGGGGCATACATAATGTGGGGCAAGTTAGGACAAAAATAAAAATGACCTTAGTTTAGAAAAAAATCTTGTCTATTAACCATGTAGTATAAGAACAGATACTACACTTCATTCCTAGGTAAATCAAACAATTTAACTAGCAATAAATTATCCAAGTTATTTATTTTCTGCTTAAATGTGGTTATAACACCAAGTTTTTTTTTTTTTTTTAGAATTTTACTAAAATGTATTTCTCCCTAAATTATACACGTGACTATTTATGTCGGAATTTACCTTTTCTTTTTTTCTTTTCTTTTTTTTTGGCTATTCTTTTCAAAATTAGATTTGCTTTAGATTTTTAGGGTAAGGGATCAGATCCATTTGCTGTACCTCCCGAATTTTTTAATGTCAGAATGTCCGTCACCTCCAAAAAATTTCAATTAAAAAAAAAAAAAAAAAAAACTAAAATCCATTTCTTTTTTTTACACATTTATTTTTTACTTTTATTTATTGCATTATTTTTATATTTTTTTGTTAAAGTTTTTAGTTTTAAATTTTCAAATTTAAAAAAAAAATGCGCTTGTAAATTTTTGCCAATCTTGTGGACGTGGAGAATGTGTGGATGACAATATGAAATGATAAAGATGTAAGATTATTATAAGGATTTCACACCGGTTTTGAAAGTTTATTGATTATTTATAGCCATCATCATCATCATCATCCTCATCATCGTCGTCGTCATGATAAAGAATCATCATCATCATCATCCTCAACATTATCATCATCATTATCATCATGTGTAAATAAAGATGAAGAAGATTTCATTGCTCGCAGCATCCTTTTCAGGTGATGCTTATATTGCATGGTCAGTCGGATGGTCATGCGGTCATGTATTTGGTCACTTACAGCAAGGACAGCAGGAGGAGGAGGGGGACAATTACACAGACACAGAAACAACAACAACAACTAATAAGAATAATTATAATAATAATAATAATTATAATAAAAATAATAATAACACAGTGATTCTCTTAAAAGAAAGAGAAAATAATAGAAAAAATATGAGGGGGGTCGGGGTTTAATACCTTCTTTTTTTTTTTTCAGAATTCCACCAAAAACAAAGTTTGAAGAAGAAAAAAATGGCCAAGTAGATTAAGAATCCCAAAACAATAAAAAAATTTTTTGGATTGTGTAGAAAATTCCATTTTTATTTTTCCTTATATATAATTATATATATATATATATATATATTAGTGATTTAAAGGTTTTGAAGCATGAAAACAATGTAACTTTTTGTATGAAAACACTATACTAGAAGCATACATGGACTTTTAACATAATATATATCTATTTATATTATGTATTTATTTATATATATATATATTTATATTATATATATATATTTATATAATATATATATATATATTTATATTATATATATATTTATAGAATATATATATATATATATTTATATTATATATATATATTTATATTATATATATATTTATATTATATATATATTTATATAA
>NC_136507.1:18865610-18890610 GCF_053919585.1 Euprymna scolopes | reverse complement strand
AAAGCTACAATAATATCAGAACGCCTCTCTATTTATGCTGAACATCTACAGAATGTCAACATCAATATATTACATACGAAAGAGTTCACTGTGGAATTTCCACAGGTTCTTCATTAAACCGACAGTTCTCATTAATTATAATCCAAGAGTAGCCTTCAGTTTTGATAAGTGGTGACTTGTTAGTAAAAAAATAAAAATAAAACAAATTAGCTAAGGGAAATAACTCTTATTAAGAGTTATCGTTCCTTACATGCTATTATGTTACTTAAATGGCTTGCTAAAAATTAAGTTTCTGCATTTTTTTCTTTTATAAACAAAAAACAAAGTTCAATTTTTTTTTTTTTTTTTTTTTTACTTACACCTACCCTCATTCTTATTAAGTCAAAACCAAAGTTCACATTTAACTTAGATACTGAACGTAACAAAAACGCCATTGTTATAAGAAAAATAGAAATATTTATAAAACAAGTTACAAAACGTAATGGATCCTAGGCAATGCCAGGTCGGGACAGCTAGTTGTTTGTTGATATCTATATATCTGCATGACAAATGCAATTTGTTTGCAATTCAACTTTATATTAAAAATTCCTTTTTATTCAAACTCAATTTTAATCTCTCCAATTGTATATTCATAGTCATTTAATGCTTAAACACCGGAATTCGTTTTGGTTACCCTAGTTAAGCAACCTTATATTTGGTCATCACTCGGATGGGTAACCAAGTATTTTTAAAACCAAAAAAAAAAGGTAAATAAATAAATAAATAAACAAACAAATAAATATGACTTTCAACTTAGGAAAAGGTTCCTTCTAAGCTGGAGTAAAAAAATAAAAAAAAGGATCACCAGGACATGAGTTTGAAAAAAAAAAACACAAAAAAAAAAAAGAATAAAAAGGTCTTTGGGGTTAAAGGTTAATTTTCAAAAATAATATTTTTTTTTAAATTTAAAATGTAGAGATAAATAAAATGTTTTTTTTTTAATGTTAATTTTTTTTTCTACTGATAAATAAAAATAAGAGTTAAGGTTGATACAGAAAATATGAATTTGAAAAAAAAAAAAATGATTTCTTTTGGCAAAAAAGTTGAAAAAAAGAATACAAAGAAAACGTTTTAGACAATTTCAGGCAAATTTTTTGAGACTCTGCCCATCAGTTACAATTAAGTTTTAAATAACATTTTCATCGGTCTGTCACAATTAAATTTGAAAATGCATTTTCACTGGTCTGTCATATTTAAATTTTTAAAATGTATTTTCACTGGTCTGTTGCATTTAAGTTTCAAACAGCATTTTCAATGGTCTGTTATATTTAAGTTTCAAACAGCATTTTCAATGGTCTGTTATATTTAAGTTTCAAACAGCATTTTCAATGGTCTGTTATATTTAAGTTTCAAACAGCATTTTCAATGGTCTGTTATATTTAAGTTTCAAACAGCATTTTCAATGGTCTGTTATATTTAAGTTTCAAACAGCATTTTCAATGGTCTGTTATATTTAAGTTTCAAACAGCATTTTCAATGGTCTGTTATATTTAAGTTTCAAACAGCATTTTCAATCGTCTGTTATATTTAAGTTTCAAACAGCATTTTCATCAGTTTGTCATATTCAAGTTTGGAAGTGAATTTTCACTGCTCTGTCACACTTAAGTTTTGAATAGCATTTTCACTGATCTGTCATATTTAAGTTTCAAACAGCATTTCCATTGGTCTGTTATATTCAAGTTTGAAAATGCATTTTCACTGGTCTGTCGCACTTAAGTTTTGAATAGAATTTTCACTGGTCTGTCGTATTTCAGTTTCAAATAGCAGTTTTAGATGTGTGCAGACATCTATTTTCTTTGGCCTGTCAAGCTTAAGTTTGAAATAGAAGATGAGGTCTGTCCAAAAATTTGTTAAATCGATTGATCAGTTACGCTTAAGTTTGAAATAACATTTACACAGCGAAACGATATATTTAATCAACATCTCTTCATGATAAATTCTTTTTTGTTGTTTTTTTATATAATGAAGTTAAAACATGTAATAAACGTAATGAATATAAAACACGTTTTTAAAAATAGATTAAAAACTGTGTTTTCAGTTTTTATTTCATTGACCAAATTTAAAAAAAATTTTTTAAATGTATTTGCATTGGTCTGTCACATTTATGTTTCAAATATCATTTTCACGGGTCTGTCATATTTAAGTTTAAAAAAAAAAAAAGATTAAAAACTGTGTTTCAGCTTTTATTTCACTGACCAAATTTAAAAAAAAAAATTTTTGAATGTATTTTCATTGGTCTGTCACATTTAAGTTTCAAATAGCATTTTCACTGGTCTGTCATATTTAAGTTTTAAACAGCATTTTCATTGGTCTGTCATATTTAATTTTTTAAAAACTGTTTTCAGCTTTTATTTCACTGATCAAATTTTTCAACTTAGTTTCTACAACCAAATTTTCATATTTTTATAAATAATTTTTACATCCTTCCTTTAGCAGATGTATTCTTCAAACTTTTTTTTTTTAAACGTCTTTTGTTTGAGTTGGTAATCTGAGAGTTTTAAACAGGTCCTTTTGTTTGACCCAGCAGAAATATAGGCTAGTGGATAAAGCAGTTGTTTAAGAAATCTTCTACTTAGAGGTTGTGAGTTCAAACCCTGGCAAAGGAACTTGAGGGAAAAGGAAATTTGATTGAAACTAGATATGGAATGCAAAATGAGTGCAATCTACCCCAAGAGATTCCGTTCTGAATTCTTGGACTATGGCAAAAGGCACCTGGAAATATGCTGGAGAGAATGAAGTCTGAAACAGTGTGAACATGACAATCACCAAGATGAAGAAACCGGTCAAAATAATAGAAAATAGAAACAAAATTGTTCATCTCGGAAATATTGTCTTTTTTTTTTTTTTTTTTTAATGGAAATTGCTCCAGACAAACATGAAACCACTTAATGTAAGGAGATAAAAAAAAATACTACTTCGATATTCAAAAAACTTGTCAATAAGTTGTTAGATCAAATAGATTCTAACCACCCCAAAAAAACAGCAATTTTTCCCTCTTTGTCAGAAACTTTGCTCATGGAATGTGAGGACTAAAAGACCGAATATAAGGGAAGTGTGGGCTGCACAGATGCCGAAAATAAACCCAAGATCCATTTTCTACCTTCCTTGTCATCTAGACAACACTAATTAAATACACATTACCATACTGAAGTCTATGAATCGAGCTTTGTTTTGGGTCGGTGTGAAATTTTGCACACTATAAGAATTAAAAAAAAAGAAAATGACATTTAAGTTGTGAAGTTTTGATAAGAGAGAAATAGGTTTAACATTCCAACATCAGCCCCCCCCCCCAATCTCAACCGGGTAAGTTTTTTTTGTTTTTTTTAATTATATATACATACATACAGTGCAAGTTAAAGCTTAAAGCCCAACAGCTAATATAGAGCGGCTATCCATGAGCATAGAAGCTTGATTATCTATATATCTTTTTTTTATTTTATTTTTACAAAGGAGTCACCACTTATCAAGGCCTGGAGGTCACTCGAGGATAAGGGTTAATGAGTGTACAGTAGTCTATGCGACAATATCATAGTAATCGTTAGTAGTGAAAATTTGGTAAATTGGATTACTTAATCATCAACAACTTGTTTATGTTGGACTTGAAGACTGTAGTCAGCGTCTATTCTCAAGTTCCAATTCCGATACAATTATTGATTCTAATTTCTTTTAATATTTATAGAGGTATTTTCTTATGACGAGGGGCATTATTATAAAAGCCCATGTAATATATGCATGTATTTTCACAAACATAAAAATACACTTGTTGGCGTGGTGATGTAAAATTTAATAAATGTTTATTGATTCTATCATTAACACGAGCCATGGAAAATTAAGTTCGAAATGAAGACAAGTAAAAGAATCGTTTTTGGCATCGGAATATAGGCACAAATTTTTCCAATCATGATACTTCACAAAGTTCCAATAATGTTTTTCAATTCCCTGATTCCAATTAATCATCCGAACATTAATTATTCAAATGAGATTTGTTTTTTAAGGGTGATAATGACAGCTGTTATGTGTGCTATCATATATCAAGTTCATTTTCCTAGATGATGAGAGAGAGTTTCCTCCCTTGCATACATTACATGCATTAAGTCACTCTACAAGGTGTCCCAATAAAATGTATACACTCTTTAAATTATCTCAACTTGCTACATGAATACACTATGCCATGTTCCCAAAAGATGTTTAGGAATAAAGAACGGCACTTCCAGCAGGATGGAGCACTTCCCGACTATCATCATGACGTAAGAGCATATCTTGATAGTCATCTGCAAAACAGATACTTCAGATGAAGAGGAAGTATCGAGTACTGTCCATGCTCACTGGATTTGAGCCCCGCTGGATTTTTCCCTTTTTTGGGGGGTAAATGTGGAGGGCATGTTAAACACAGGATTCACACCACAAAACGAGCAACAATGAATGAGTTGAAAGCAACCATTGAAAGAAGATGTGTCAACATACCAATTGAACTGATTAGGAACGTTTTCGGTTCAATCAGTGAGCGTTGTCAGCTGTTCATGGACCACAATGGCCAGTAATTCAAACACTTTCGATAATTATCTGGTTTCTATATTTGTTCACAGTATTTTGATGCATGAAACTTTTCTTTCTCATAACAAATGTTGGTTTTATGGTCATTTAAAGAGTGTATACGTTTTTTTGGAACAGCCTGTATTATGAGACATAAGTATGTTTATTTAAATATAAAAGTAATCTGTGTTTTCTGCTGTAACATCAATACATAATCAGTCAAAGATATTATAAAGAAAATTATTTTCTAAATTTTTAAGGATACCAGGAAAAATTCCCAATCTGAGGAATCATTTTGCTTGCACGTGCATTATCAAATGTAGAACGATAATAATTATCCAATGTACCATCTGCAATATGAACGATGAGCTAAATGCTAGGATCACCAGAACATTTCAGGGTATAAATTAGGAAACTGTGAAAATAGCTCTGAGCTAAAGGTGGGTCCATCAAGTGAAAACAACAAGACAAGTTATGTCTCAGAAACGATCGTACACCAAACTGTTGTTTATATTGAATTCTTGGAACGTATTTTAGTGGATATGTCATAAATTTGTTTACTCGGGATATATAATATATGTATGTGTGTGTGTGTGTGTTCGCGTTCCTATTTTCTTGCCTCTCCATGAGGGAAGAGTTTGACACAAGCTTGGTTTTTAATGTGGAGAAAATCCAGTTCCAACAAAAAGGAGCATTCTGAATTGGGACAAAAATGAAAATTCCTTCAGTTTTAAAACTGAGGACAGAGCAGATGAAATGTAGTGCCAGAAAAGATGCTCCACTTTGTTCTCAGCATAAATGCCAAGGAATGTATATTTATACAGGGTGACCCAAAAAAACGGGCCCCAACTCTAATTAGGCCCCGTTTCTAGGCCCGTTTTTTTTTTTTTTTTTTTTTGGGGGGGGGGGGGGGTCACCCTGTGTGTGCGTGTGTGTGTGTGTGTGTGTGTGTGTGTGTATGTGTGTGATTTGGCAAATGAAACAAAACCTTTATATTCAATGCAAGCACACTTGTGCATCAGCATGAGTCAATGCGTGTGCAAAACCAAGGGAAGTAACTCTTGAAGTAAACCCTAAGCATGCTCCTCATTTCATTCTGAGTAAATCCAGGGAGATGAATTTTTTTTCTTCATTTATTTTTTAAGAATGTAAATATGTATGGCGGCAAATCTTCCAAAAGATATAAAAGGATTAAAAAAAAAAAAAAATACATTATTTTCACCGAGTCATTTATCATTCTTCTTTGGTCATTTCATATGGGATTGTTTAGGAAATTGATTATGTGAGTATGTAATAAGATACCCCCACCCCCTTAGTCTACCCCTTATAAAAAAAAAAGGCACTTGTACAGTTTAATCTAGACATTAAAAAATGAAAATATCGAAAAAAAAAAAAAAAAAAAGGTTATATTGTACGTATCCGTTTTGGATTGAAGATCTCTGAAAAAAAACATTTCACTTAATTTCATCAAGTACTTTTTTTTTATAGCGGAAAAACACGTTTTTAGCGCATTGAAGGTAGACATCTTTGAATTTTTTTTAATATGCCACAGGGAGATAACTCAGTTTAAAGCACCGACGCTCCCTCCCCATCTTTAATACTAGCTTTTCTTCCTAAAAATCGAACCTTTTGCTCGGTATCATAACAAATTGTTTTTTCGTTGTAAAAAAAAAACTACTTGATGAAATTAAGTGAAATTTTTTTTTTTTTTTCAGAGAACTTCATTCCATAACGGATATGTCCTGTTATGATTTAATTTGTTGTTAAGAGTTATCCCCCTTGGGATTGACATTCATAATAAAAGCGCCCTCTGTTTCATTTTCCCGCTCGATCCTTTCAAGAGCGTACGTGTATTTTACAGTTAATAAAACCTTTCTAAAAGGCAATTCTTTACTTACTGATACTATTCACTTCAATTTTATTAACTGTAAAAAAAAAAAAAAAAAAAAAAAATAATGGATCGAATCTTACGTCCCGACAGATTCGAGGTGGAACCTACATGCCCTAATTCCGAAAAATCCTATAGGCATTGGAAATTAACCCTCCAGAATTATATCCGCTCACATAATAACGGATTAATCGAAAACACTTCAGATAATTTCTTTGCCTTGATCAATTGTATTTCAGCCTCTGTTTTCGATTTAATAAGCGATAAAACCGACTACGATAGTGCATTAAGAACATTGGACGCCGCTTATTTAAAACCTGAAAATATTGTTTATAATAGATATCGATTGATGACGACGAAGCAACAAAGAACACAAAATATAGATGCCTTCATACTACAATTGGAAATGCTTGCCAAAACATGTAACTTCGAAGCGGTTTCTGCTGAAGAAAACAAAAATCAATACATTCGGGAAGCTTTCATCGGTGGAATTTCTTCTTCGTCCATCCGACAACGACTGTTAGAAAAACCCATCCTGACTTTACAAGACACATATGCCACGGCCAGATCTCTTGAACAAGCAGAAAAGCATTCGATAAGCTACGCAAATAACTTTACTGTAGCAGCTACAAATAATCCTTCGGGCTACAATCGTATAGCTGTGACTAAAGAAAATATGCATCCAAAAGGGGTTTGTTTTTTCTGTGGAAAATCACGTCATCCTCGATATTTATGTCCTGCACGAAGCGCCGAATGTAAAAAATGCAAAAAAAATGGTCATTGGGCTAAAGTGTGTAAATCTTCTATTTCTAACACTCATACTGCTGTTCTTTATGACGACTCTGACTACCCCTCACCTTCTCTATCCTGACTAGGAACTAACTCCAAAGATGTCACATTCACTCAATGCCAAATTAACGGGCACTTCGTGAACGCTATGGTGGACTCCGGCAGTGTAAAAACATTCATTAATGAAAATACTGCTAAAAAACTTAAACTCTTCACAATACCTAAAAACAAAACTATAGCTCTGGCTGCTTCCGCTCAACATGCTAAAATAACTGGCGAAGCTGTCGTGGATTTAATACTGAAAGATAAAACCCATTCTGGAATAACAATTGAAATCATTGAAAACCTTTTCATTGATTTAATAATCGGAAAAGATATTTTAAAAAAATATAAAAAAGTAACACTTAAATTCGACGGTCCTAGAGACAAACTTATAATTGGAGCTATAAACACGAATAATTTTTTCCTACCATAAACGTTCCACCCCCTCCTCTCTTTTCTAATCTTTCTCCTCATACTACTCCTATTGCGACAAAATCCCGACGTTACACTTTTGCCGCCAACAAATTCATAAAAGAAGAGACTGCTAGAATGTTGAAAGAAGGCATAATTGAACCTTCGATATCTCCGTGGCGAGCGCAAGTTCTTGTAACTTCGAATGAGAATCATAAGAAAAGAATGGTAGTCGACTACAGCGATACCATTAATAGATTCACGGAACTAGACGCTTACCCAATGCCTAATATCAATAAGATGGTAGACGACATCGCTCAATATAACATCTTCTCTACTCTCGACCTAAAATCTGCTTATCACCAAATACCTATAAATCATGCTGATCGTAAATTCACTGCGTTTGAAGTAAGTGGCAAACTTTTTCAATTTACTCGTCTTCCTTTTGGCGTCACCAATGGAGTAAGTGCTTTCCAGAGGAGCATAGACTATATTATAGAAAAAGAAAATCTAACCGATACCTTTGTGTATGTTGATAACGTAACTATATGCGGAAAAAATCAAGAAGAACACGATTACAATCTTCAAAAATTCTACAAAATTGCTAAACAATATAACATCACTTTAAATGAAAATAAAAGCATAATTTCTTCTAGTTCTATTACTCTACTCGGCTACACCATAGAAAATAATCAAATAGCTCCCGATTATCAAAGACTAAAACCATTACTCGAAATGCCACCTCCGCTGAATCTTAAATCTCAAAAAAGAATAGTTGGAATGTTTTCCTATTACTGCAAATTCATTAAAAAATTTTCTGATAAAATTTTATTACTAAATCAAAACAAAGAATTTCCACTACCTCCATCTGTATTAAAATCTTTTCAAACATTGAAAAATGATCTAAAAGACGCCACTTTAATAACGGTAGATCCAAATAAAGAATTTGAAGTAGAAACGGACGCTAGTAACTATTGCATTGCTGCAACACTAAATCAAGAAGGTCGTCCTATTGCATTTTTTTCAAGAACTCTCAATACTAACGAAATTAAGCACCATGCAGTAGAAAAAGAGGCAGCCGCTATTGTAGAAGCTCTCCGTAAGTGGTGACATTTTCTACTCGGCAGGCACTTTAAAGTCATCACAGATCAGAAGAGCATCAGCTTCATATTCGACAATAAAAGAAAATCAAAAATTAAGAATGACAAAATATGTCGTTGGCGTATAGAATTATCCCAATACAATTTCACTATAGTTTATCGACCTGGACCTGAAAATATTGCTGCTGACACATTCTCTCGCATCTCTGCTCTTACTTACAATCTACAAGATCTTCGTGATTTACATAAACAATTATGTCATCCTGGTGTTTCAAGACTAAGCCATTTTATAAGAACGAGGAACCTCCCTTTTACTTTGGATCAAATTAAGAATATTACTGACTCTTGCTCATCCTGTCAATTACTGAAACCCAAATTCGCCAATACCAATGGAGGGACTCTCATTCAAGCCATATTACCTTTTCAACGATTAAATCTTGATTTTAAAGGCCCTCTACCTACTTCTATACATGGCAACAAATATCTACTTACTCTAATTGATGAGTATTCCCGTTTTCCTTTCGCTTTTCCTTGCAGAGATATGACAAGCAAAACCATTATCCACTGTCTAAACAAACTCTTTTCAATTTTTGGTTTGCCTGACATGATACATACTGACCGTGCTTCTGATTTCTTAGCAAGAGAAATAAAGGATTTTTTACACAAAAAAGGAATTGCTACTTCTAAAACAAGTAGGTATCATCCTGAAGGTAATGGACAGATTGAAAAACTCAACGGTACCTTATGGAAGGCCATTCAAACAACATTACATTCTAATCAAATGAAACTACCTTATTGGGAAGACATACTACCGGACGCACTTCATTCAATTAGATCATTACTTTGTACTGCCACTAATATGACTCCCCATGATAGACTATTTAAATATAGTCGTAAATCTGCTTCCGGAATTTCAATTCCTTCTTGGGTTAAACCAGGCCCAATATATATTAGAAACCACACTAAAACAAGTAAACATGACCCTCCTGTAACGCCTGCCACCCTAATAGATGTCAACCCCCACTACGCTTATGTTCAACTACCTTCTGGTACTGAAACCACTGTCAACGTTCGAGACTTAGCTCCAAACTCATCAAATGAAGAAAACTCTAATAATAATCCTACTACTTCAGAGACTTTATTTGAACCTTCTACTAATGAAAACATTGGTCATGAGGAAGACAAAAATCAATCGTCTGATCTTGAAGAAAATCAGATTTCACTAAAAAATAATACTGAAAATCAGCATTCCTGCCAATCTGTGCGGAGGTCGTCCCGAGTTCGACAATTCCCTAGTAAATATAAGGATTTTGTGACTAAATACTGAAAAAACTGCAGTTTGGGTTCATATGTTATTTGTAAATAAAATGATTCTTATGTGATTGTAAAAAAAAAAAAAAAAAAAAAAAAAAAAAAAAAAAATTGTCTATAATTAATTACCCCTTACTTGAATACTTTAGGACGGGGAAAATGTTATGATTTAATTTGTTGTTAAGAGTTATCCCCCTTGGGATTGACATTCATAATAAAAGCGCCCTCTGTTTCATTTTCCCGCTCGATCCTTTCAAGAGCGTACGTGTATTTTACAGTTAATAAAACCTTTCTAAAAGGCAATTCTTTACTTACTGATACTATTCACTTCATGTCCAATATAACCTTTTTTCGATATCTTCATTTTTTAATCTCTTGATTAAATTGTACCAAAAAAAAAAAAAAAAAGGTTATTTTTGGAGAGAGAGGCACAGAAAGTGTTTTTGAAGTTGACTAAGGTTAAGGATGACATTAACTAATTGATGTTATGATAGATACCCCCTTCCCCCAAGACATCCATATTTATTAGTGATGGGACGATTCCAATATTTTCTGCCAGATTCCGATACAATTACCAATTTCATAAATTCCTGATTCAGATACAATTACCGATTCCAATTTCGATTCCTTATAAATCTCTAGATATTAACTATAAAGTTGCTATTTTTCCTGATTACTATGAAAGTGCATATATTTCCTAAAAGACACGTGTGGAGCGGAAAGGGGGGGGGAGATAATCTATAGATTTTAGTTTTACTGGTTATTTGACATCAATAAATATTCATTATTTCATCATTACTACAAATAATGGGAGATTTTCTTTTAAACAAAATCAAATAAAAAATATATATAATTAAAGGAATCATTTTCGGCATTGGAAAATAGATACAAATTTTTCCGATTCTGATCCCGATTCCGATTAATCGTCTCAACACTAATGTCTATGATACCAAATGTCGATTAGTTCAGTGCTCTCTCCCCTCCGCCAGATAGATGACTGTTTCTACACCGGAGAGGTTGTCATTGGCTTTATTTTGTGTTTTCATTTTTCAATAGTTTCATGCCGATTATCCAAAAGGAATTTTGCAGCATCAAATGCAACGTTCTTACAAAGGGGCTATTTATAGTACAAGTTATAATAAGTTATAATAATAATATATAAAATTTTAAAATAAGGGCACTAAAATGCTAGTTATAATAATACTTACTAGGTTGACCCATTTTATGCTTACATATAGTATGAATTATAATAATACTAACATTGTATTATAAGTTAAAATAATGATACTTATTAACCATTTATAAGTTAATCATGGCACTAACCTTTTATAATAGGTTATAATAATAACTAGCCTTTTATAATATATTTATATATAAAACACAAAGAAACATCACACAGAATCATGAAAACTGAAACTGTATAATTGTAAGTCAACCCGTCCCCTTAAAATAAACTGTAAAATGGTGCCACACCAAAGAAGTGTGGAGGGTCAAGAAGGATGGAAAGACAGAATAAAGAAAGCACTAACCAGACCTCCACTGGATGAGTGCAAAAAAAGGACTTGACCATGGGGAGGCTTATTGCCACCCAAATTCCAGAGAAGACCAACGGTCACTACCAGCAAGAAATCAATGGTAAACGGCTATTGCGATCGAAAGAGGTGGTGACTACCGGAAATCTGGGGAGACTTGTCACTCAGACTCCAGGGAACACCACAGGTTGTTCTCAGTGTGAAAACTCTTAGTGAATAATAATAATAATAATAATAATAATAACCAGATGGACCCGTGTAAATTCCAGTTTTTGAAAAATGTTCACTAAAAACACTTTAATGAATCACATAAGTTTAAAAAACAAAGAAAAAAGTTTTTGTATAAAACTATTAAACGAAAGCGTTTTTTTGTTTTCTAAATAAATTTGCCTTATTTTATTTGTCCTATCACGAGGGCAAAATTAGATAATTGTCAGTTATTTTTAAATGGATGTTGTTGAGCTATTCAAAAAGAGAGCACTCTGAATGGAACGAAGGATAAAAATTGTCCCAGTCAAGAAGGAGTTCTCCTTGTCTGACTGAGGACAGAATACTTTGATCCTAACTTGAAAACCAAAAAATATGAATGTCATTCATCTATATAAATAAAACAGTCGATGTATGTATGTGAGTGTCTGTGTAAAACTATTTAACCGATAAACTATTAAACTAATCGTCACACAACACTGAAATCAACAAAAAAATAGTAATCATACACCAAGAATGGTTTATAACGATTAAAATCTTTGTTTGAACGGATGAATAACGCGTACAGAAATATGTCGACAACTTGAAATGCAAAATGTGTATTTCAACTTGCCAACATATTTTTGTTGTTTTTGCACATGCGCAAATTCATTCATAGCTTGAAGTAGTTTAATTTTAAACCTTTCTTATCTATCTACTGATAGCTCAAATAGTAGGGAACATGGCTGGAGCGCTAAATGTTTTGGCTTTGATTCTAACTAATGGTACCCAAGTCATGAATGTGTTATTTAAAAAAAATAAACTCCGTTGGGACAAATATTTAAATTGTCCCAATCAAGATAGATCTCTCCTCTTTCGATTGCCGATGAGTATAATTTGAAGACGAGAAAAAAAATGAATCTGTTATTTAAAAAAAAAAATCAGGTTGGACAACAATAACATTTACCTCAGCCAAAAAGGATTGTTCATCCTCAAACAGAGGACAAAAGGGATACTAAACTTCCATTCTAGCCCGAAATTAATCTGTCATAAAAAAAAAATTTCTTTTTAAATACTGTGAAATTGTTTCTTGCTTTTTTTTTTTTGTAATTTCTTCAGCATGAAAAAACAAAAATGATATACTAGGATGATCTATTGGCCATTTTTTTTTCTTTCATATTTTAAGTGGAATTACGCTGAAAAATCGTCATCGTAAAAACAAAATAAAAACAAAAATTTAAATAAAAATAGAGAAAAAAAAAAAAACAGTTTCAAAACAGACATTTTTAAATCGTCAAATAAAAACCCAGTGGACAAAAAGCATCCACTAAAAAACATAATTAAACAGTGTGATTGAGGGTTAAAAATCACTTGAGGGTTGGGCAGGTGGGGATAGGGGGCTGTTATTCAGGATTAAAGAGAGAGAAATAGCTTTACTTTATGTTTTTTTTTTTTAAATTATAAACGAACATAATGACATTGATTTGGAAAAAAAATAAGGGACAGGAGGGGGATATTTGTTCCTTCTCAAAATTCATTCAATCCTCTCTAAAATATTTACAAAATAGGAGTCTGCCATGTAGGTTCCCAAACCCCCGGCCATGTTGACCCCTCCCTTCTCCCCCCCCCCCAAAAAAAAAGAAAAAGAAAATAGTTACATTCACCAGAGACTGAAAATCAGTAATCACTAAAAAAAAAAAATAATAATAAAAAAAATTATACATTTCGCGTTTGAAGATTCATCATTCTCAAATAAGGAAGAATAAAAATTTTTTTTTTTTTTTGGAAGAAAAAAAAAAAAATTTTCACATCTGAAAACAAAAGAAAATTTTTTTTTTTTTTTTTCAAATCTGAAAAAAGACAATTATTTTCTTTCAAATTAAAAAAAAAAAATGTTAAAAAAAAAAAAAGGGAGGGGGAAAGAGATTCTGAACTGTCAAATTTGTTTGTGTACAGCAAACGTGAATACAGCAGCCATATTGTTTTTTTTTTTTGTTTGTTTGTTTGGTTTTTTTTCTCAAAAAAAGTCCTTTCTTTTGGCATTCCGGTGCTCTATGAAACTGAGCCGAGTCCAACAACGCTCGGGATCGTTGTTTTAAGAATAAACCATTTTGGACGTGGGTTTTTCTTCTTTTTTTTTTCTTCAGTGCTTTTTTATTTTTTTGTTTGTTTTGTCTATATTCTCTCTCCTTTCGAGCATGCACACGCATACACATACACACACCACATCGTGTAAACACACTTTAGCTATTAACCCATCCATGCATGCAATTACACATATGACAGATAGGCAGGCTTACACAGTAAACAGCCATTTCCCATGCAGAAAGAGAGAGAGGCTCATTTTTCATGTTGATCTTGCAGTCAAAGAAAAACCAAAAAAAAAAAAAATGTCGAAGAGATGAGACGATAGAAATTATTGTAGTCTAAAACATCAGCAACCAAAATCATTTTTTTTGGGGGGGGGGGGGACAACCACCTGTTTTGCTGCAGGGGTGAGAGAGAGGTTTGAGGAAGGGCCTATTTCAGCCTGACACCCCTACTAGGTTATCAAATCAAACGTTTCTGCATAAAGATCATGTTGGAAACGAATCTGTCCCTTGAGTGATTCGAGCATTTTGCGATGCTCCACGCCCAACTCTCTCAGGCTGGAAATGCTCATTAGTAGTCGGGGGAAGAGCCCCACTTCGTCCGGGTGTGCTGTGTTGATCTCGTGCTGCAGAGCTTGGATCAGGAGTTCCTGTAATCGATTTATCTTATCACTACGTTCAAGGCCATGGCGATCTGGAAACAAAGAATGTATAATTTTATAATTAAAAAAGAAAATCAAATAATAATAATAATCTGTACAAAATGTGTATTTCATCTGTTATATAAAAGTGAAAATGTGTATGTGTGTGCATTTCAATAGTTCAATTCATGATAATTTCTTTTACATTAAATTCGATCAACGATATTGATTATGTGATCAAACTTAACTAAAGTTCTCCACCCCAAATACGGCATATTGCTACTGTAAGGGGTTGTTAATTAGGGGGTCAGTTTTGTAAGGTGTATCTTAAGTTGTATGAAAATGGTTTATGTTAAAATGTCAAGCAAGACGATGGAAAGAGTAAGGAGAGAAAGCACTAACCAGACCTCCACTGGATGAATGCGAAGATTATTAGAACATTGGGAAGACTTATTAATTCCATATTCCAGTGAAGGCTAATGGTCATTGCCAGCGAGAAGTTAATGGCACACGGCTGTTTCGATAACACAAATCATTTGCAAAGGTTATCAAGAGAGGTGGAGAGCCCTGGAAATCTGGCGAAATTGTTGTAACCCAGACTCCAGAGAGGGCCACCAGTTTTGTCAGTGAGTAATTCCAAATGATGACCTGTGTGAGAACTCCTAGTGAGTCCAAATACTGTATACAAAATGTGTATTTCATGATATTATAAATGTCAATTCATCATTTTTCGAGTAAATTATTGAAAATCTAAAAAAAGGTAAACTTGTGACAATGCACTTGTCGGTCGTTAAATTCGATCAATGATATTGTGTGATCGAACTTAACGTTTTCCACTCCCGAAACAAGGCATATTGCCACTAAAATGTAAGAGGCTGTTTGTTAAGGGCCAGATTTATAAAAGGCCTCCTAAGTTGTGTAGCAGAATGCTCAATGGTTCACATTTAAATTTTCGGCGTATTGATACAGAAGGGAAACAGGGAGGGAATTCCAAAGGTAAGCACTTCGATGAAAGAAGCTATTAGGGTAGGAAGGTTTTCAGTAGCTGGAAACGTCTATAGTTCAGGTTAGGGTTTTTTGCTGAGTGTCGGGTTGGTCAGGGGATATATATGTGTCGGGGGCACAAGTGAAGATATTTTATATCTATATTTGTGTGTGTGTGTGTGTGTGTGTGTGTGTGTGTGTGTGTGTGTGTGTCAATGAGAAAAATATATTTATTCAATTATATTTCATCTTATTTATATCAATTCTTTAATTTATAGAGTTTGATATAACCACAGAGCATATACAAATTAATGACAGAACTCTATATTCCAAATTTCAGGATATTGACTATCTTACCATTTATTTCTTTCAGTATGTTACAGAAAACCTAAGATGGCATAACTAAAACAAAACGCAATTGCAACTGCCCTTTCGATTTTTTTCCCATTTTTCTAATCATTCCCATATTCCTTTTATTTTCTTTTAAACTTGATGAGTTCTTGTTCTTCTGAGGAGTCAGGTCAGGATAAATTAAAAAATTGTCATAATAATTACATGAATGTTTCTGCACTACGAAACAGGTGCTGTCAAGAATTGAACATTTTAACATGCTAAAAAGAAATAAACGGTAAGATGGCCAACACCTTGAAATTTGAAATACAGACTTTTTGTCATTTATTTGTGTATATATATATATATATATTTTTTTTCCCTGATTCCAGCACAATTACCGATTCCGTGCTAAATTACCGATTCCGATTCTTTTAAATCTGTAAATATTTAACTATAAAATTGTTATTTCCCCCAATTTTCGTAAAAACACTTGTTAAATATGCAGATCTTTTCCTAAACGTCAAATTACACTTTCAATCGATTTGATTGAAAAATGGGCGATTTCTACAATTTCAATGAGAATAAAAGTATTGGAAACGTTCATTCCCAGGCAATGTTGAGTCTCCCTGTTAGTCCAATTTTAATTTTAACGTATCTTTAAACATTCATTGAATGTTTAAAGATACGGATTTTCATTAAAAATTGATTGAATGTAACATTCAATCAGTTTTTAATGAAAATCCATTTTTTTTTTGTTTGTTTTTTTTTTATATATATATATATAACCTTTCATTAAAGCTGAATTGACATATATAATTTATAATTTTCGTTTTGGAATTTTAACACGACAGCCATACAAATGAATATTCTTTTATATTATGTATTTATCTGCAAACTAATAGAAGTTATTCTAGAAAATTTGTAAAAAAATAATACAGTTATTTCCCTTTAACACTAATCGAATACGTAAATAAAAAAAAAAAATAGTCTAAAATATCCAAGGGAAATAACTCCAAAGTTACGTTGTAATATGTAATGAGTTAAGTCCCTTATATCTAAAGTTTCATTTACTGACCACGTCTGTGTTGCGTTGTTGCGTTGTAAAAATATGTAAGCCTAAATAACGCAAACCGGATAGGAATAATCGTGTACACTGCGAACTAGCTCAGCCGAACTCAAAACACGAATCCTCCCCCTCCTCCTCCTCCTCCTCCTCTCTTTCTCTCTGTAAAATCGATCGGACGTTTAACAAAATATGATTATTATTTCAAATATATGCATTCAATATTTGGTATTTTTTTAGTTTACCGACCCCTCGCCATTCGCCTTTCATTTGTCGACTTTTATAGGTTTTCGGGTACGTTGAGAACGATTATCGCATTCATGTTTTGTGCAAACAGCTAGTTATTTATATTTGAAGACATTCAGTATCCAACGTAATCACTATCGTTTTCACTGGCAATTTAGGAAAAAAAAAAAAAAAAAAAACGCTAAAAAAAGAGTCAAACGGAGCCAGAAAGGTCAAAATATGGTCCCCAATACATTTTTCGGCTTCAAACACCACCCCCACCACCCTGGATATTCTCCCGCATCTCGATATCGAAACGGACAATCTTTCTTTAACTTTCTTAATTACATTCATTTTTGCACTTTCTTAATTACATTTTTTTTTTTTTTTTTTTCAATTAATTTCATCTATTTTCCGGAAACATGAGTCGCATGGATTGTGACAGTTGCCAAAATATGTATTTCGATACTATTGAGGAGTTTCTTCGACAGGGAGAAAAAAGTAGAAATTTTCTACGACTCCATGGGGTCTTACCTACAAGTGTCACCTGCCCCAATTGTAAAGAAACGTGCTTTTATACGGAGGAAGAATGCAGGTGGCGATGCAGAACTTACTCTGTGGAGCCGAAAAGAAAAAAAAGAAAATACTGCTCCTTCAGTGTTAGTGATGCGAAAGAAGCAAACCAGGATGGAATGCTGGAAGATAATACTATTTATTAACCATTTATTTAGCCACCTGTGGGATCACAAAACAGTGATAGAGAATTTACAAATTTCTAGCCGTTCCGCGGTTGACTGGCGGTCGTTCTGTAGTGAGGTGTGCGAACATTGAGTGCAACACCAAAACGTGATAGGCGGCGGCGAAGGCATCGAGGTGGAAATTGACAAAACGTTGATTGTTCGCAGAAAATATAACAGAGGAAGAAAACTGAGCCAAATTTGGCTTTTTGGAGGGATAGAGAGAGTTTCGAAACATAGTTTCGTGCTCGCTCTGACAGGACCAGACGAACGGAGAAATGAAGAAACTTTAGTTCCGTTAGTTACAAAATTTGTTTTGCCAGGTTCCATTATTTACAGTGATTGTTGGAAAGCTTACCATAATCTCAGCCAACTTTACACACATAGAATGATAAACCATTCCAAAATATTTGTGGACCATCAAGACTCTACAATACATGCACAAAATATTGAATGTCTCTGGCGAGATATTAAAGTGGGTCAAGAAGCCTGGCATTCGAGCAACAATACCTGTCACGATATCCGTTCATTCGAAGTGAAACACACAAATCTTTTCTTCTACACAAATTTTTAATTGAAGCGGCCAAGCTTTATGGAGATAAGTCAAAGCATTAACTATTTTTTATTTCCTCTTTTCTTGTTTTTTCTCACCCGGTTCACCTTTTCAAAATAAATCACACATTTTCATGATTAAATAATTATTTTTATGATAAAAAGAAAAAAAAAAGGCCAATGTCGATAATACATCAACTGCAGAAGCACCTGTTAAAAACTATACAAGTTCTATAATTGAATCTTCTCCTTTTCCCAATTTTGAATGTGATATTCGTTTATAACATACCCGAAAACCTATAAAAATGGTCATTTTAAGGTTAAGTTGTGTGTTGGTGTATTATCGACATTGACCAAAAAAATTTAAAAAAACAAAACTATCATTTTCAATTTTTGAGATAAACCGTTTTTGGCATTTCATGAGAAAGGTGGACCCTGCATAAACGGGTTATAATTTAATGTCTTAAATTTTAAATAAGGGTTTGTATTACTGTACACAGATTCGAAAAAGTTATCAAAAAAACAAATGCTATCAAAGACAAGATACGTTACTTTTCTACTTAACTGGATAGTATTTTTATTTAATGTAACATGTTTATTAAGCTCGAAAAACATACAGTGTTTACCGATGTATTAGAAAGTAAAAATTGGCACCGATTCTCTTTGACACGGTAAGTTTAGGAAAAAAAGTTAAAAATAAAACACTAGAAAAAATACTGTTAAAACACACCGATTATATGTCAAATACACGCTCGATTAAAAAAAAGGGGGGACGGAGATATATACTATTAAATTCAAACCCGTTTACGCAGGCTTCATATTCCCTGTGAAGTACCTCATTTTTTTTTCCTGTAAAAAAAAAATTAAAAAAAAAAAACCGGAATTTCCGGGGGTGAAATGAGTCTTCATATTTACCAATGTTCATTTTCCTTCAGTAAAACGTATTTTCTTTCTAAAGTTTAATTTATTTTAATAAATATTACTCTAAACACTTTCTTGTGTTCGTTTGAGATAATACATTTTATTTTTCGTTAAAAAAAATGTTCATTTTTCTAACAGTATAATAATGTTTTCTTTCTAAAGTTTAATTTTAATTTATTTTAATAAATATTACTCTGAACACTTTCTTGTACAAAAAAAAAAATTTTTTTTATATATTTTCATGTTCGTTTGAGATAAAACAATTTATTTTTCGTGAAAAAAAATGTTCATTTTCCTACAGTATAATAATGTTTTTTTTTTCTTTAATTTTAGTTTAATTTTAATTTATTTTTTAATTTGTGGTCTTGTGTTACGTCCTTTCCTTCTGCTCAAGATTTCTTGGACCCCCCTCCCTCTCCAATAAAATTTTTCTTTTTTTGCGGCAATGCCGGTGGTAGAGGTGGGGAAGGAGGGGGGGTCCAATGATGTGTGGCAAAGTTGACCTTTTTCTGGCGTTTTTTTTTGGTATTGGAAAACAAGATTGATAGTGATTACGTTGAATATGGAATGTCTTCATAAAGGGATAACTAATTGTTTGTGCAAAAATTAAATACGATATTCGTTTTCAGCATACTTGAAAACCTATAAAAGTCAAAAAATTTAAAGGAAATGCAGAGGGGTCGGTAAACTAAAAATTTACCCAATATTTAAAGTGGGCTGGTGCATCTGCCATTAGTCTCTCGCTCTTAGACAGGGTTAAAAAAAAAAAAAAGAAAAAAAAAAGAGTCGCTAACCTATTCCTTTCTTTCTTTTTTTTTTTCTTTATTGTTTTTTTTTTTTTTTTTTTTTTTTTTTTAAATCTTTCTTACCTGGGGATATAAGCACCAGAGAACTAAATAATGCAGTTTCTATGTCACGTAAGTTGAAGGCATTAAAACGGGTACAAAAGTTGAAGAGAAGATCAACAAAATGGTCCCCGAGTGGAAATCCGGCCTTCATTTCATCACGGCTGACCAGAAGTCCAGCGTCTGAAGCAATCATAGTGTTGGAATCCCCATCCACCAGGTTGGAATGCACAACACAAGCAATCTGTAATGATAAACGCAAATTTAATATTTTCAATTTTTAACGATAACAATAAACGCAAATTTAATAATTTAACATTTTTAATTTTAAGATAAACGTCGAATTTAATAATTTAAATTTGTAACTTAAACAATAAATGTAAATTTAATAATTTCAATTTGTAACTATAACAATAAACAAAAATTTAATAATTTAAATTTGTAAAAACAATAAATGCAAATTTAATAAATTACATTTGTAATGATTACAATACATCCAAATTTAATAATTCAAATTTGTAACAATAACAATAAACGCAAATTTAATTTGAATCTGTAGAAATAATAAATGTCAAATTTAATAATTTAAATTTGTAAAGATTACAATAAACGCAAATTTGATAATTTAAATTTGTAATGATTACAAACGCAAATTTAATGATTTGAATTTTTAATGATTACAATAAACGCACATTTGATCATTTAAATTTGTAATGATTACAATAAACGCAAATTTAATGATTACAATGAACGCAAATTTGATCATTTAAATTAGTATTACTATAAATGCAAATTTAAACAAAAACAAATTTTTTAAAAGTAGTTTTTTTTTCTTACAAATAAATCATTTTGATTTTTTTTTCTGTTCTTTTTTTTTTCTTTGATGTATTAAAGTCCGCAATCACATGACGACAGGGCAATCAACCATTGGTCAATTTTACTATGCTGTCACTGATACAAAAAGGCATGACTTAGAGGCCATTTTCTTTTTTTCCCTTTCCAGTCTGAGCTTTATATGGCCAAATCCGTCTCTTTTTTTTGGTTTAATATCACAAAAAAATTAAAAAATTAACACTGCCCTACCCCCTACATTCCAATCCAACGTCTCCTCACTGTGATAGGAGTAGTGACACCATAATAGTCTAAGAACTGCCCAGGTGACAGGGCTTTAGTAAAAATCCAAGTAGAGTCACCATTTGAGTGTTCAGGGCCAAACCTTCCCTGACTTTGTATGCAACTGCTGAGCCTTTCTGTTCTCATTATTGATGGTAGACACTAAGTGTTAAATATGAAGCGAATAAACTAGTGATGGGACGATCTCAATATTTTTCCAATTCTGACACAATTACCGATTCTGATTTTTTATGAATCCCTAAAAGTTTAATTATAAAGTTGTTAATTCTTCTGATTACCAAAAAGCACAATTGAAATGTGCAAACATTTTCTCAAATGTATAAACGGGTAATGATCAATAAATTTTAGTTTTACTGGTAGTTTAAAATCAATATCTATTATTTTATCATTATTACCAGCAGTGGAGGATTTTGTCTTAAACAAAATCAAATGAAAAAAGACATTTGAAAATAGGAAAAAAAAATGTCCGATTTCAATAAACACTCCAAATCCTGAAAAGTTCCGATTCTTCCAATTCCTAATTCCGATTAATCGTCCCAACACGAGAACACACCCACTAGTATGTAAATTGTTCAATTGAAAATGACAAGAAATGAAAGGTCGGTCGCAATCAACATGCTGGTTCAGGATCAGGTTAGAATTACTAGCCGGCGGAAGTTTGTAGAAATGGATATGAACTTAGACGACTCAAAGAGAGAGTGAGTGAGAGAAGTCTTTAGAAGCACTTAATGCGTGAATATGTTTTAAAAATGTGCTGATATGATTCTACAGAGATTATTGATCTCTATCTGCTTTGGTTCTTTGTCTCTCATAAGTCAGTAATTTGGAATGAGGATCAAGGCAAATAAACCTCCTCTATATTCCAACAGTTTCGTGCTGGTCTTTTTGCAAGTACAGTAGAACCCCGGGATACGGCATTAATCCATTCTGGGGTTGGTGAAATCATCGTATGGCAGAGCCTAGGCAAAATTTTATACAGTACATATTAAAATTTATTTACAAAATACAATACAGTATATTATACACATGTATATAATAAAATAACATTATAAATAACGGCATAAGGCAGGGTAAATACCGTAAACAAGGACCGGAAGAACATCATATTCCACATTGTAACCAAAAAAAAAAAAGGTATCCCAAAGCCACCATATGCTGAGGTGATACTGTATTAACAAAGGGCTTTGATTTCATGCGGCAAGTCAAGGACACAAGCACGTATAAGAAGAGAAACAAAGAATCGTGGTATGATTATGAATTGGGAATGTGACATAACATGGCTCAAAAAGAGAGTGAGTAAGAGAAGTCTGCAGTTGCTTGGAAGCGTTACACGTGCGGACATTTTCTTTTAATTTATTGATAAGATATGATTAAAGAGTGATTATCGATCTCTGTCTCAAACCCACCCCCTCACCCTACTGGGCAATATTTTGGAATGAAGAGTAAGTTGAAGTATGAGAGAACTTATTCACAGACAACATTCTCTCTGTCTGGAAAGACTACTTAAAAGGTGAATATAAGAACAAGCAGTTAACAATGATTATGATTATGACAATGATTATGATTATGATCATGACAATGATTATGATATGATTATGACAATGACAATGATTATGACAATGACAATGATTATGATCATGATTATGACAATGATTATGATTATGACAATCACAATGATTATGATCATGATTATGATTATGACAGTGATTATGATCGATTTTGATTATGACAATGATTATGATAATGACAATGATTATGACAACGATTATGATTATGACAGTGATTATGATTATGACACAATCTAACAAAAATATCGTTTATAAAATGATTCTTATAATGTAATCTCTTGTAATGTAAGTCAGGGTATGGGAGAACTTATTTGCAAATGGCATTTTCTGTCTGGAAGGACCACGTAGGGGCGCATATATTTGACAGCAAAATGCATTACTTCAGATCACGTCTACATCTGCGTGTGACAAGCAAAAATAGGCATGGGATTGCAAATTAATGAAGTGACAGTAGCAACATTGTTTTAGCGCAATCTGTTTGTGGGCTAAACCTTCCTCGACCCCTAAACCTTGCTATTCTCGTTGTCAGGGGTAAATACTTGTAATGCTGCAGGTTAACAAATGTGACTAATGAAAAGGACCTAGTTCTATGACATGTGGTCAGTTGTTTCAGACAAATTTAGCCAAGCTACATTAGCAACATCTTTTAGTCTGAATTTTTTTATTGGTTATTCATATTATTTGGATTCTTCAGACTACTGTTCTCATCTAAAGTGTCATTTTCACGACATTTCAGTTGATGTAACCTTTGACATTCTATCCAATCATGGCTGACAAAATGAGAGTATGTTACCCTCGCAAAGTAAATAAAGGATTCCATTCGAAATTCCATCCATATTCTCAAGTTTGACAGAAGCATTCCCAAATTTGACAAGATACACCTGAAGAAGGGTAGAGGCTACATTGACAAAAATGTTGTGAAAATGACACTCAAGATGAAAACAGTAGTCCAATAATTCAGATTAATATGAATAATAAATCCTCATCTAAAAAATTCAGAGAAGTGAACATTAACCTATCATTCATCAAGACAAGTTGAACTTTTATTTATTTTACAACAATTTCCTAAAGTGTGTCTGAAATAGAGTTCAGATTAAAGGACACAATGAGAGAGGGGGAAGGGGAGATAAATATATAGAATGGAACCTTTAATAGACTCGTTTCCATGGACATGTTATCCGATAGATGGGTCATAACCCTTGAGGAAAGAATTTATAATGGTCTGTTGAAAAGAAAAAGGGTTCTGCCACAGTTTACGACCCTTATTGAAAGGTTTCCTAGACATCTTCTGGTAGTTTATATATCTACGTTTAATTAATTACAAAAATAAACGTTTAAACAACATTATATTAATTCTTGGGCTACACTAACTATGGACAAATAGTCTGGTTGTCAGTCTGTCTCTGTTTTTGTCTGCCTCTCTCTCTCATATATATATATATATATATATATATATATATATATATATATATATATATATATATATATATATATAATTTATGCATTTAAATTTTATGATTTGCAAAAAGTTAATCTCCAAACACAGGAGAGGTATAAGCATCAAAAGCTCATGGGTTAAGAAAATAAATTTATTCATTTGTATTTTTTTGTTTTCAAACAATAAAAGAAAATTCCATATTTAAGGATTAACTTTTTCAAATCATAAAATTTAAATACATAAATTTTGATTCATTTGCTCTATCGTGTATATTGAGCAATTTAATTTGGCTGGGATTATCTTATATAAAATATTACATCTTATAATATTTTGTAAGACTGAAAAATCACTGGATTTGCATATCAGTAGCTATATTCCATTTCATTATTCTGAAATATATATATATATATATATATATATATATATATATATATATATATATTTATATATATATATATATATATATATATATATATTTATATATATATTTATATATATATATATATTTATATATATATTTATATTTATATATATATTTATATATATATTTATATATATATTTATATATATATATTTATATTTATATATATATTTATATTTATATATATATTTATATATATATATATATATATATATAT
>NC_136507.1:18850610-18860610 GCF_053919585.1 Euprymna scolopes | reverse complement strand
TATCATTATTGTTATTGTTATTATTTTTCTTATTATTGCAGAATTACAGGGTAGAATGATAAAGTTGTCGCCCTAAAGAAAATAACACTACAGTTGTATTTTAAAACTTTTATTGAAAAAAATCAGTTCAGGTAACTTGAGTATGTAGTAGAGCTGACATTTATTCAATGTAGCCATCTTCAGCCTCAATCATCGCCTTGATGCAGGTCCAGAACTGGGAGCATGCCATTTCCACAAATGCCAGCAGGAGTTCCGTGAATACTCAGCTAATAGTGATCAGGCTGGCTTTTTTGTAGGAGGTCATGTTGGTGATGTTTTTGATGTATAACCAAATGAAGTAGTCCAGTAGGTTCAGGTTGGGGAGTAGGGGGGGGGCAGTGAGAGAAGGGTACAAAGTCGTAGTAATCCTTCTGAAGCCAAGCCTTGATTTTTTTTAACTCGTGGGCCAGTGCTGAGTCCTGCTGCCACACCCAGGGTCGGCCAGCGGGCACCTGATTGTATCAGGGGATCACCACACTCTTCAGCACATCCAGGTACATTTTGGTGTTGACTTTCAAGCTGGCTTTGAAGATGTGAGGTGGCATGATGTGGCCCTCACTTGAAACCATACCAAACACCATACTCATGACCAGAAACTTTGTTTTCATCACCTTGGGGATGTCCCTGTTATTCGTGGCAATCCAGCAATGCATTTTGAGGGTGCTGGTAATGGTCCTGTTGTCATAACTTTAATCAATAAAGAGCATGAGCTGTACAGCGGCACATCTCCGATCTCGCTCGTTGAACATTGTATCACTTTCAGACATGATAGAAGGCTCCTATCGCTTTTAGGATTTGTACACAACTAACCAACTAGTAGATGGTTTGAAACAAAAAAAAGAAAATAGGTTTTTATCAAACAGAAATGGAATCGTGCCATTATTTCTAGTACGATAATTTTATCGTTCCACCCTGTAGAGCTAATTCTGGTTCTGTGATAAAGTGTTTAGATAAGTCAACTTATTATGATTATCTACCCACGAGGAGTTCTCACACAGGCCATTACCAGCAATCACTCACTGGCAATAAACTGTGGTGATCCCTGGAGCCTGAGTAATAAACAAATCTCCCAAGTTTTCCAGTACTCTCCACCCTTCACATTATCGCAACAGCCATTTACCTTTGATCTCTCGTTGGCAATGGCCATCGGTATGCCTTAGAGTTTGGGTGGCAAAAAGCCTCCCTAAGGCCCCAGTGTTCTCAGCCCTTTTCCAGTGGAGGTCTAGTTAATGCTCTCTCCTCCTAAACTGGTCATATTGCAGTTAGCTGGGAAGCAGCCCCATGGTATTATATTCTGTGGAAGTTTTTGGAAAGAAACTTGAAAATGTTTAAAGGAATTGTTAGATGTCTGTTAGAAAAACAAGTGGTGCCAAGTGTTATGCGAAAACAAGAAAAAAATGGCCGTGATTTTACTCTTACATCTTTGAAGACTTGATAATGACTTAAAAATTAAAAATTAAACAAAGTACTTTTAGAAACCCACCCAATAAATGTCACGGTAACATTTATTTGTTTATATATTTGTTTTTGACCACCTTTTCATTGTATTGTAAAACAAACTTGGAAATCCTTGTTGAGTCGTATTCATTGTTTCCAATCCTCTCCAAAATTTGAAAATTCCTTTAACTCTTTTCCTTGAGTCATCTGGTGCTATCATATCAGGCTGTCTGAAGATACTGGCTTCCTGGGCTAAAATGCACCAAACATTGATATATGTTTTTCCTTTTCCCCTTACAAAACTCAATCATGTTCTGCAAAGTCAAAAACAAAAACAAAATTTTCATCTACAACCTAACCAAACCAAACCCCATGAATAGGTGATTGAAAATATGAATAGCCTGAAGCGGAAAAACTTTTTTTCCAAAATTACTGGATTCAGCATTAAATGACCCGAAAAGGGTTGATATTAGTGATAGGATGATTCCAATATTTTTCCTGATTCCGATACAACTAGCCTCAGTGCCCAGCATCGCCTGGGTGTTTGTAGGTGTGTGTTGAGAGAAAAAAAAAAAAAAAAAAAAGTTGTAGTAGGCAGGCAGGATTGAACCCGTGACGCAAAGGCAAAAAAAAAAGTGGAGGTGTGCGTAAGGGTGGTGGTTGAGCAAAAAAAAAAAAAGAAAAAAAAAGTGGTCGTAAGCAGGCAGGTTTGAACTCGTACCATGAAAGAGAAAAAGACTGTGAAAAAAAAAATAAAAAATTTTTAAAAATGTGACGCGTTAACTGTTGTGCCCATCGCCAAACCGGAAGTGACGTAGGCTAGACAATCGAAAAGAGGGGATGACTTTCAAAAATATCTGCGAAAAAAGCGACCCCCCTCCCTGTAGAAAAGTGCCCAGTTGAGAGTGAAGGATTTACTTTTTTTGACCAATTTTTTGATATTTGTCATCCGAAGGGTCGAGCTTCAAAATGATACCAATCTCATGAAAATACGTTGCCTCTGTTGACAGTTTTTGTGAGATATACAAGCATACATACATACATTTAAACAAAAAGGTGAGATTTATATTATAGATTACTGATTCTGTACTAATTTCCCAGTTCCGATACAATTACCGATTCTGATTTCAATTCCTTTATAAATTTCCAGGTATCTAACTATAACATTGTTATTTTTTTTTTTTCACAATTACCGTAAAAACATTAAATGTGCAGATATTTTCTCAAGCATAAAAATACACTTGTGCGAGACTATAGATTTTAGTTTTACTGGTAGTTGAAAATCAATAAATATCTATGATTTGATTATTACTACCAGGAACGGAAGATTTTCTTTGAAACTAAATCAAGTAAAAAAAATACAATTAAAGAAAGCGTCTTTGGCATTGGACAATTTTTCTGATTCCTGAAAAAGTTCCAATTTTTCCGATTCCTGATTCCGATTAATCGTCTCAACACTAGTTGATATGCTGCAAAACAAAACAACCAAACCAAACACAATAAATAAATATTAGAAGATATAAAACCAGAAAAGAGTTGGTATGCTGTAAAACCAAATAACCTATCCTCAAGTGGTTTTTGCACCTTGATAAGCGCTGACACATTAGTAAGGTAAAAAAAAAGTCAATTGCATTCATAGAAAGTGATACGTTCCAATGAGTCGCATCTACACAGGTGTGTCACCTTACCTCAAAACATCCGCCTTTTATTAACTTAATTTGACTGTCTTGTTCTAACGATGTGAATCCAGGAATTTTTTTCGCAAACACAATCACATCCTGAATTGTCTTGTTCAAGCGGTGTTGAAAACTTTGCCAGCAAAGCTCCCCTAACTTATCAGATCTCGATGACAACAGTGGACCATTCTGAAAAAAAAAAGAAAAGAAAAAATTAACGGTTAGAAAGACCAAATGTGTGTGAAATTGTTTTTAATAAAGCTAAGGAAGTGGCAAAGGTTTAAATTAAGGCTAGTCAATCAAAAAGAAGGGATGAATTTCGAAAATATTGGTGAAAATAGCGACCCCCTTCCCCCTTTGTAGAAAAGTGCCCAGTTGAGGGTGAAGAAATTAATGTTTTGGGCAAATATTTTCGATATTTGTTGTCTGGGGGATTGAGCTTCAAAACAATACTGATCTCATGAAAATCTGTTGCCTCTGTCGAAAGTTTTAGGCAGATATACAAACATACATACATTTAAACAGACAGGTAAGATTTATATTATAAATTTTGCCCCCCCCCCCCGGGACCTATTTTCAATAGCATTCTAAAGGCTGTTCAAGCCAAATTTGATTTCTTTTAAGTAGTTTTGGAACTTATCAGTGACCAACAGACAGAAATATTATAAATGACACATGATGTACGGATACTCTTATTATTTTTTTTAACCTATTTTACTTGAACTGTTTAAGAGCTACTCGAATATAAAAGTCAATGAGACGGGAATGAATGCCCAACAAAAGATAAGGATCACTATGAGAGTACTAACCTGGATTAATGTTACTCTTATGGTGTGTCCACTTAACGGATAATAATGAACTGTTCCATTGAAGAATAAGTATCCTGGCATTAGCACACAGATCATGCATACGTGGCAGTCGGACTGACGTATACCTTTGATTTATTTTATTTGCCTTTCTGATCAACATATTTTCTTTCCACTAATTACCGAGTTGTGTCTTTCTTCCGAACCTTTAAAGGGACCGCAACAAGAAAATAACTTGATAATCACGAAGACTATAAACAATGAATAGAACAGACCGAATTTGATTATTTAAGAGAATGGCTCAACAAGTATTTGGAAACGTTGGGTTTTAAGACAACCATGTTGTAGTCTGCAGGGAAGTATAGAACTTCAGCTGTACCATGATGTGGCCTGTAGTTCTTTCTTTTATATTAATTTACTAGGCCTTAAAGTTACTTGAAGATAAGGCTAAATAAGTGTTGTAGTGTGTCCACCCTACGGATAATAATAATAAACTCATCCACTTGGGAATATGTCTCACTTTATAGTCGGACTGACATATACATTTTGTTTGTTGCATTCACTTTTCTGTCCAATATATTTTGTTTATGCTAATTACTGATTGGTATCTTTCTTTCGGATCCTTACGGACCACAACAATTATTGAAATACGTTTGATTGCTTATAGAGTGATTTAATTATGGAGATAGTTTGTAGATATTGGACTTAAAGATGATCAAGTGGTAATCAGCAGGGAAGCACTCCTGCTGCAATGTGTTCCACAGAAAAGAAGCCCTTTAAAAAAATTAAAAAAAAAAACTGTCTATTCTATAGAAAATTTTGCCTGACTTCTAGGCACACGAGAGAAAGAAAGGAGTATTTTTCTATTGTGGTAGTTAGACGAGTTCTTGCTGTGAATGTTTTACAAGGAGGAACTAAAGACTAGAGCTCAGCCGAGCACATTTCACAGAAACAATGATGGAGTAGAAAGAGACTAGTAACCTCTCTTCGGTAAGGAACAGGGGTTGAATTACACAATTAAATGGGGCTAATGTTTTTTGGACCAATATTTTATCTATATATCTATAAAAGTGAGAATGTGTGCATGTGTGCATAATTCTCAACCTATATACTCAGCGAATTTTTGATCTACAGACTTGAAATTTAGTATATAGGATATTCAGACATGTGGAAAACCTTTTCATCAATTTTCATCCGGAAAAGGGGCTGCGAAGGGATTAAAATTGATAAAATTAGTACTTGAGGGGTCATCGCATTTTTATCTGTTTTTCAACTGTTTTACGAATGCACATGCACGAATTGTTCACGTGACAGCTTCTTTATGTTAAGAATAAGTTGGTTTGAAAACACTTTTTAAGGAACGTGGTAAGTTGGCCTAATGGTTATCGAACTGGACTCCCTGTCTTTAGGTTTTGGTTTCGATCTCAGCTAGAGTATTTTGGTTGTTTTTTTTTTTAACGTGAACTGTTTAGAAAAAACATAATACTTGTATGCAGCATGCACATCTCAGTTTCTGCATGAATTAAAAATATAATATGCATCTTTTTTATGACCGGGCAGCGCCAGGCGGCCTGCTATTATCCTATAAAACAAATAAATTTGGTGTAAAAAAGAATTTGGCATTATGACTTTCATCGATAGATTCAAGCTAGAAACTGCCTCTCGAGACTTCGTCCAGTGAGGTAATACGTGAGTCCTATTGAAATCTTTGGCGATGTGAAGGTTTTATTTATTTATTTATTTATTTATTTATTTTTTTTTTTAACCACAGCAGTGCAGTAAGTTATCACAAGCACTGAAGAATAAGCGGTAGTAGTAGTAGTAGTAGTAGTAGTAGTAGTAGTAGACGCATTTCCAACAGTAGAAATCGTGTCATGAAAGGGGGGGGATGCTGTAACATGCCGTCATCACTGACATACTTTTTGTACACACACGCATGCGCACTCCACCGTTCTCAAGCAATATCACAATCGGTTTTCTGACGTCGTGTCAACCTGACTGACAAATTCTTCATTTTTTTTTTTTTTGTCGACTTGGCCAATTTTCTGTAACTTTGTAAAGAATTTAAAAAAAGACAAATCTTTTTAAAATTAAAAAAAAAAAAAAAAAAAAAAAAAAAAAAAACATATGCGAAAGTTCTTTTCTAGCAAATACAAACTTTCCCTGGAATGGAATTTTTACTTAAAAAAAAAAAACAAAAAAAAAACTCACATTCATCCCAAACAAGGCATATCGCCATTTGGACATAAGGGGCTGCTATTTGGGACCATGCTTAGGGAATATCAAGAACAAGATGTTGGTTTACATTACATTTAAACTTCTGCATATCAGTACAGTCAGTGAAGCAAATAATGGAAAAGGAATTGATCATTTTCGTTTAAAAAATTAATTATTCCAGCAAATTTAAGAAAATTTTAATATCTTTTTGATATTTAAATCTATATTTAATATTAATTAATTAATTAATATTTAATCACGTAGCTTTTTACAACCGTTTGATACAAGAGAAACAGTCCACTGATGGCGGCCTACTGCCACAAATTCAGAATAGCGGCGTCTAGGTTAGATGATTCAATATCACCAAGTTATCTTTTTGAAATTTTAAAAGTTGGACTTGAATAGCATTTAAATTGACGAATCAAACTTTGATACTGATTTGCAAATTTTTATTTGTTATTGTTGTTTCATGTTATTTAGTAAATAAAATTATGCTGGCTGGCTTTTAAAAGTTGGGCCTAAATAGTATTTAAGCTGCTAGCAAATCAAATCTAATGACATACGAGGGCCATTACAATAGTAAAGCCTCCTATTTTTTCAACTCAAAAAATTGAAGAGCTATGAAAACGGGAGTAGTACCATTAAAATGAGCGATCTTTCATGCTACCATATTTATTTCTCTGCATAGTCACCACTATTCTCAATGCACTTTTGCTAAGAATTCAAAGGAGTCACTACTTAATAAGGCCCAAAGGCCACTCGAGGATAAGGGTTAATGAATGTAAGGCGGTAATGTAGTGTTTGTTAATAGTGTAGAAGTTGGGTAGAATTTGATTATTTAACGGTACGGTCCAACAAGAACTTGTTTGCATTAGACTTTAAGGCTACGATATTGTACCTATTTACTATGCCTCCCCACGGGACAGAGTTAGACACCAGGGTCGTTTTTTAACGTGGAGAAAAGGTACAAAAATAAAAATTGTCTCAGTCGTGAAGGATTTCTCCTCCATCGAAAGAGAACAAGAAATAGAAGTGCAGCAATATTGTAGTCAGCCGGGAAGCATCTGATGCACATCTATGACAGTGGTTGCTTTTTTCTTAGAGTCTCACACCGTAAATATCTACAACAGAAAGATTAAACTTTTCAAGTCATGAATGCATAAGTTCTGTCATCATAACAATGAAATTTGCAGTTCCCTCTGATCCATTCAGGCAGAATAAAATAAATAGCAGACATTACTTTTGGAACGCCATTCGTACTTCGGATGTTTTATTTGTGGTGAATGAAAGTAAAAATGTTAAAAATAAAAAATATCAATTTTGGATTTTAATTAGCAAATTTTCATTTGTTATTGTTATACCATGTTATTAGCACTAGTGTAAGGACGATTATCGATATTGGAGGCTTTTGGAGTATCGGAATCGGAAAAATTTGAGCCTCTTTCACAATGCCAAAACAGATTCCTTAAATTATATTTTTTTTTTATTTAATTTTGGTTTAAGAAACATCGTCCCCTGTTTGTAGTAATAATAAAATAATAAATATTTATTGATTTTAAACTTCCAGTAAAACTTTACGTTTGAGAAAATATATGCACATTTAAGATGTGTTTTTACGATAATCGGGACAATATAACATTTTTATAGTTAAATATTTAGAGATTTACAAAGAATCAGAATTGGAATCGGTAATTGTATCAGAATTGGAATCGGTAATTGTATCGGAATCAGGAATTTAGTACAGAATCAGTAATTGTATCGGAATTGGGAAATATTTTAGAATCATCCCATCACTAATTAGCACTATGATAATGTACTTTGCTACAATTTATAATTATTATTTTTTTTTAATCAATTATTAACCCCTGTCAGGATAGCTTGTAAACAGTTTTCCATTACAACTTTAAAAGAGGGGGGGGGGACTCATATTTTTTTTATTTAAGAATTTTAAAAAAATGTAATCTCCTTTACACCTATATTTGTTTTCTTTTTCTGTATAAGTTTAAAACAAATACAAATTGTAAACTAAACTTCTGTCCCACACATTCAAAAACTCAACTTGCCACATAAACTTATGTCAGTCACAACACTGTCATTAACTGTGACAGACTCTTTGTAGGCAAGCTAAATCTATCTTTTGCCACCTGGCTACAGGCATCTCGGCAAATAACAAGACAGTTATGGACTACTAAGCATAGTGACAGCTTATACACGTTTTCACAAAGTTTTTCACACACAAGCCCAGACAAAACATTTCTTTTCATCTAGATCCTTTGAATTACATGTGCTTTACTTTTTATTTTTTGTTATCCTAAACGTGATATGTGTATATGTGAACCTTTGTTGGTCATTATACTACTACAAAGATTTGTTGTGGGCAAACTGAATCTAGATGTACCTGCTTAGCTACTGGCATCTTGGAAAACAAATGAGAACCTGAGCATAGTCGACAGTCAGAAACTCAACTTGCCACACAAACTTATGTCAGTCACAACACTGTCATTAACATTATTTTTCTATAATAACACTGCTGTAATGGCAGCAGTTATTTGAGCCTACTCCATCCACTCCTATTATAAACACACTAGCATCTGCTCCATCCTGTGCTCCAATGGTATCAAACCTTTTGAAAATAAAAAAAAAGAAGCAATTATGTTATCACGGTAAACATTTCCTGTGTGTGGGTGCCATCAAGCGAGGGGGTGAAGGTGGAGTTGGGGGGGTGCATCAGAGTAAAAAAACAATAACTAAAAATTACTCATCACAATCCACCCAAATGTGCTGTATCAATATGGTTTTAAACCACCCAAGATATTACGTAACGTAAAGGTTGGGGGAGGGGTGTCGGGGGTAGGGATTTCATTCTCATGTTATACTGACCCCTCATGAACGAGGTGTTAACTATCACCGCCTCCAAAGATGGACAAAGTCAGTAGATTAGGATGAAGTTTATCGGAAAATGGAAGCTGCCCAAAATTACTCCTGTGAGGAGAGGAGGGTAGGGAGTATCGGTAATCATGTGTCTGACGTAAGAGAAGGTATAATCAGCAAACAAAGTGGGTAGGATTATTTATAGAGTGGTATTTGGCCTCGGACAAAACAGACTCTTGTCCGTGTCAGTTACAGCCTGCTTGTTAGTGGCGAAACAAAAAGCTATAAATAGTGCATTTGAACTTACTAGCAGGTCACCCGACGTCGCCTAGTCGTAAAATAAATTTAAATATGATATTCTAATTTATACAAATTTCGTATTTATTATTATAGAGCCCATTCTCTATTGATTATTATATTGTACCCAACATATACTAGTGATTTCAAAAAGTTTAAAAAAGATAAATAAATATGACTTCGCTGCCATCAGCTAGAATCGGAAACAAAACATTTAGCTTTCCACCAATATTCACAAACTTATGACCTTAAAACAGATGGATACCAAAACTTTAAAAATTAATGCAGTAAAATATATAAATGTATATTTGCGCATGCGTAAAGGCACATTTAACGTTGACTTATGCTTGCCAAATTCCAACTTTTCAATTTTGACCATTTAGTAAATATTTTTAACAGCTAAAACCCTGATTGGATTTATTCCACAGGTCCCATTCCCCTATATATTAATTTTAAAGCCTGTAGAACTAAAATTAACATAGTAGTTTAGTAGCAACCATTCTGCACACGTTCACACTCACGAGGTCACTTTATTAATATGTATATATCTTTATATCTATAAAAGTGAAATTGTCTCTGCATATGTGTGTCTGTGTGCGTACATTTCCCTACCAAATACTCTGTCAATTTTGAGTCTATAGACTCGAGATTTGACAA
>NC_136507.1:18810610-18845610 GCF_053919585.1 Euprymna scolopes | reverse complement strand
CCTGATAATAGCCCCCTGCTTCAAAGTGGCACTGTGCCTTGTTTGGGGTGAAAATTGAATAAAAAAAAATTTAAAAAAATACTTGAAATTTTAGATATAGTTTCCTTGGACATGAATCTAACTTAATAACTTGATTTGAGCTCAAAATAATAAATGTTAAGTGGTCGTAATAGGGGTGAAAATTAAAAAAAATTGACTGTTTCTTTTTTTATTTTTTTATTTATTTTTTTTTTTCTCAACATACACCTCCAAACACCCGGGAACCGTCGGGATGAAATGCTAGTTATGACTAAATGCTAGTTATTAAAAGAAAAAAAAAATTAGCACTTACGATGTCAAAAAATGTCATTTATGTTACCCTCGAAATAAGAAAGATGTTTTGTTTCAATTTAATTAAGCGTCAATGAAAAAAAAAAAAAGCCAAGTAAATAATACAAATTAAAAAATATTTTACACCTGTTTAAATGTAAAAGAGAAAAAACTAAAAAAAACAAAAAAAAAAACAATGTAAATGATAAATTTTTTTTTTAATTTTTTGTTTATCATCATTGGATTGGAATTTTTATTTCTTTTAAATAAAACCTTTACCTTCAGTTTACTTAAACCTCTGATAAAAAAGATCGAAATAAGGAAAATGATTTTTGTTTTAACATAATTAGCCACCGAAATTACAAAACAACCCTGCCTAAATGCAAAAAAAAAAAAAAAAAAAAAAAAAGAAAAAAGAAGAAAAAAAGACCACCGTTACGTGTATGCAAACGCCAAAACTAAAGCTTATGAGGCAACTTCCTAATCCACTGGTCCACAATGCTGATTGCGAAATAATGTTAAAAAATTTTTTATTTAAACAAATTCAAAAAATAATGCTTGATGCATGCACATTGCACAGTTTTTGAAGTCGTTTAGAAAGAGAAAATTTTACTGACATTCCCTTCATTTAAAACTTTATTTCTATACAAAATAATTGAACATTTTTTTCTAATTTTCACATATTATGTGGCCAAAGGATCGCTCTTTCAGATGGTACTGGTTTTGACCTGGTCCGATGCTGCTGATAAAAGTTTTTAGTAGACATACAAACATTCACTCACACACACACATACACACACTAACAGGAAGGTGAGATTTATATTATAGACTAGCGGGGGTACCCGGCGTGGAGAGGTGTATAGTAAAGACTATGGAGCAACTCAACCCTAAAAAAGAAAAATGTTTCAATCGAACGAGTACCCATGCGAGCACAAAGAAACAAAAAAAATAATTAATCAATCCCCTAAAAAAATGGAATACCCGTGTGAGTGCAAAAAAAAAAAAAAAAAAAAAAAATTAGCCATAGTAGCCAGGCTCGAACCTGTAACGCTAAGAGCAAAAAGAAGTGAAAAAAGAAAGCCAACGGTTTAGCTGTTGCACCCACGGCGACTTACGACGTCGCAGCCATTTAAAATAAGCTTAGTCATTGCAAGGCGTATGATGACTTTGCAAAAATGTCGACACAAAAACTTACTCCTTCTTGAAAAAAATGGCTCAGTTGACCAGCACAGAATTAATCTTTTTGGACAATTTTTTTATATTTGTCATCCGAGAGGCCAATCTTTTTAATGATACCAATTTTGTCAGTGTTTGATGCGTTTGTCGAAAGTTTTTTGGAAGACATACACCCATTTTGCTTTTATATATAGAAGATAGAAGATGACTACTCTGAACCCTAATATTGCTACATTGATTTCTTCAATTAAATCAAAGTCGCTACCATAATGTTTTAAGACCGGAAGTATTCTGCATTTATGCAACAAAGAATCATGCGGATCATATTAGGCAAGTTTACAAAATCAATTGGATTTGAAGCATATTCATTTGCCTTTAAAGTCAACAAGTTTAAAGTGAGCCACCACGATCGATCCATTTCGAGAAGGACAATACAGCTGACCCAGTTGGTCGGTGGCCATTTTTCTTTTCTCTCTTCTCGCTATTCTACTGCCTCCATCTTTCAAGAATAAAAGTCAACAAATCCCAGTTTTTGCCCCGTGTTTTCCAATTCTAACACAGAAAACGAACACGTCAACACCAACCACTGTTTTTTTGGTTTTGCTCTTTTTAACCAAATGCCACCAAATTCAATCTCAGCCAGGCAGGTTTACAAAAAAAAAAAAAAAAAAAAAAAAAATTTTCGTTTTGTAAGAAAATAACTTATCTCCATTTTTTTTTTTTTTACACATAAAAAAAAAAATGGAATCTTATTAATGGTTTTAGGATTCTTTGCTTTAAAAAAAAAAGCAAAAGGCATAAAATAACAAATAGTAAAAAGATTAAAGTGACTAAAATAAACAGTTATTTTGTGACAAAATATTGAATCGTAAAAAGAATAAATAAACGAAATAAACATGGATTCTTTACCATTCTATTATATCATTTAATAGAAGGCCGCCCGGCATTGCCCGGTAGTAAAATACACTTAAATATGATTTTCTTTTTTTTTTCTTTTTTTTTTTTTGTCAAAAGAGTCACTACTTATCGAAGCCTGGAAGCTACTCGAGGATAAGGGTAAATGAGTGTACACTAGTCAATGGGGAAATGTCATATTAATTGTTAGTAGTGGAAATTTGGTAAATCGGATTACTTAAGGGGATGGCTCATCAAGAATTTGTTTACATTGGACTTGAAGACGACCATATTGTAGTCAGTTGGAAAGCAGGAAAACAGAACAAAGTTCCACAGGCGGGCAGTTCTAAGAAAGAAACTTTGTTCATGGAATCTATGTTTAGGTTTAGGCACAGATAAAGAGTGGGGGAAATTATTGATAGTAGTTTCAACTGGACGAGTGTTTTTTTATGAAAGTCAGGCTGGGGGTGGGACCATAGATTGAAGCTTAGACGAGCACTTGCCATGAAAATAACGATAAAGCAGAGACAGGCACACAATGCTTCTTCTGTGGGAAAGGGGTTTTAGGGAAGAGAAATGGGCATCCCCTATTAGGCTACAAAGTCTATTTTGAACTCAGTTAAGGCAGGATAAGCTGCTTCTGGCAGCTCCTGCCCAGATGTGGCAACAGTACTCCATCATTGGACGTGATATTTTGATTAATACAGATTTCATATTTATTATATTATATTGGACCCAATATATAATAATGATTTCAAAAGTGGCATCACTGAGAATCAAAACCAAAACATTTAGCTTCTTTGACGTTAATGCCTTACCTACAAAGACATGTTTGTTGCAATGGCTAAAAATTAAAACATGAACCAATAGCTATTACGTTACGTATGCATATTCGTAATGCCGTCATTCAACCTTCACTTAGCAAATTCCATTTTTTTAATTTTCATACTTTTGCACCGATTTTCCTTGACTAAGACCCAAAAATAAAGTTTTGCATGGATTCGAATACCTTATATATCAAGTTTCATGTCTGTAAACCAAAAACTGACAGGAGTTCGGTAGGCAAAATTTTTTAAACAAATATATATAAGCATACATAAATATATATAGAAAGAGGTTTGTGTTTACCTTTTTATGCAAATATTACGCAAGTATAAATTATGTAGAATATCTGCATGAATATAATTACACATAATAGTTCATAATAGCTTCAATTAAAGTTTAAAATGCAAAAGTCAAGTATCATGTTTCAATTGTGCTCTAAAGAGAAACCTTTATGTTGAACGCACCCCTGTTATATCAAAGAATATAGTTTGTTTGTTTGTTTTTTTTTAAGATTTTATACGCCGAGCCTTTTGGCTTGTGTGGTAATAAAGCTTCTCCAATGCACTTGTGATGTTAGGCTGTGTAAGGTGTTAACTTTGGTCAAAATCGTCTGTTCCTTCTTTTACTGGATTATTTCAATTACCGATACTTATCTAAGACAAAACTTATCGAAGAACGTGTGAGATTTCATAAAAATCAGCCCAGCCGTTTTCGAGTCCATAGGGAACGAACTCACAGGCACATAAAGTTCCTTTTATATAATAGTAGGTGTGTGTGTGTGTGTGTGTGTGTGTGTGTGTGTGTGTGTGTGTGTAGAGAGAGAAGAAGAAGAAGAAGAAGAAGAAGAAGAAGAAGAAGAAGAAGAAGAAGAATGAACTTTTGTTTGCAATGATAGAGGCAAATATTTGGAAGCCTTATTTCAAAGTGTTGTGAAAATAACTTTAAGCTGCTTTCGCTGAAGAAATGAATAAACTGAGCCGATAACGGAAACGAAAGTAGATCCATCATCTGAAATGGCCTCGGAGAAGTTGGATAACTCAAACATCTCTTCGCTTGTTTTGTTCAAAGAAAAAAAAAAAAAAAAAGGCAACACACGTTTATGCGCGGATCATAACCGTCTCTCTCTCATCAACTCGACACCATCCGACCGAGGGTGTTTCTAAAACTGAAGCAGCGTCACCAGCACGTTGGTACGGTTGTTGCGTTTCCCCGTGCAGCATAAACAATTAATAGAATTGTGCATGTGCAACAAAAACGGACGAGGGGTAGGGGTCCATATGATATGTAAAATACGAAAGTTGTCTCTTCATGATGTTGCTGTGCAGATTATCAAAGTCATATTGTGTTTCCTCCCATGACCGGGGAGCACGAGATATAAAAGGAGGTGAAATAAGAAAAATGAAGGGAGAGGAAGAGTGAGCGAGAAAATGCAGAGAAAGAGAGAGAGGGGGGTATAAAGAGAGAGGGAGAGAGGGAGTGAAGAGATAGAAAGCAGGAGAAAATGTGAAAAGTATAAAATGTGAAGAGAGAGAGAGATAGATAAAGAGAGAGAGAGAGAGAATAATCTAAATACAGAGAGAGAAAAATAGAAAGGTGAAATAAGAAAAATGAAAGGAGAGGAAGAGTGAGCAAGAAAATCCAGAGAGAAAGAGAGAGAGAGGGGATATATATATATATATATATATATATATATATATATATATATATATATATATATATATATATATATATATATATAGAGAGAGAGAGAGAGAGAGAGAGAGTTAGAGAATCTGAAGAGATAGAAAACAGGAGAAAATGTGAAAAGTATAAAAAGTGAAGAGAGAGAGAGAGAAATGTACAGACAGAAAAAATGTAGATAGAGAGAGAAAAATAGAAATGTGAAGAGAGAGAGAGAGTGAGGGAGGTAGAGAGCAAAAGCGAGAGAGACCAAAAAGTGTGAAGAAAGAGAAAACAAGAGAAAATGTGAAAGAGAGAGAGGAAGAGAGAGAGAGAGAATGTGTACAGAAAGAGAGAAAGAAAAAGAGAGCATGAAAGAAAAATGTGAAAAGAGAGAACAAGAGAAAATGTGGTGAGAGAGGTGTGAAAAAAAAAGAGAGCAAGCAAAAGTAAAATTTGAAGAGAGAAGAAGCAGAGAAATGTGAAGATGGAGAAAGAAAATCTGGAGAAAGAGGAAGAAAGTAAAATGAAGAGTGGAAAGAAACATGTGATGGGGGAGAGAGAGAGAGAGAGAGAGAGAGAGAGAGAGAGAGAGAGAGAGAGAGAGAGAGATCGAAATTTAGAGAGAGAGAGAGAGAGAGGTGTGAATAAATACAAAAAGAAGAGAGAGAGAGAAATGGGGAGAGAGAAAGGGAGAAAAAAGATGTGGAGAGGGAGGGGGGATGTGAAGAACGGGAGAAAAAGTGCAAAAAGATAATGAAAGATAATTGTGAAAAGAGAAATAGAGAGACGGGGAAATATGTAGAGTTTAATTTTTTTTTTATTATTATTATTATTATTATTATTATTATTATTATTATTATTATTATTATTATTATTATAAAATCATCTATATATCTATAAAAGTGAAAATGTGTGTGTGTGTGTGTGTGTGAGGACACTTCTCAACCTATATACTCAACAAATTTTTGATCTACAAACTGGAAATTTGGTGTATAGAGTATTCAGACATGTCGAAAACTTTTTAATTGGTTTCCATCTGCAAAAAAGGGCTGCTAAGAAGTCAAAAGTAAATTGGTATGTGAGAGTCAGGTTATTTTTATCTGTTTGTCAACTGTTGTTGTGCAAATTGTTCACATTATGTTAAGAATAAGTAGGTTTGAAAATTTTTTTTAAAGAATATGTCAAGATGGCCTAATGGTTATCGTACTTGACTCACTGTATTTAGATTTTGGTTTTGATCTCAGCTCGAGTTTGTTTTTTTTTTTACTTACAAGAAGTGAACTACTTAGAAAAAACAATACTTGCATGCACTTGTATCGGTTTCGTTGCATTTTTTTTTTTAACTTCACTTTTTTTTTAACTTCAATTTTTTTTTTAACTTCAATTTTTTTTTTAAACTTCAATTTTTTTTTAACTTCAATTTTTTTAATTTCAATTTTTTTTTTTAACTTCAATTTTTTTTAACTTCAATTTTTTTTTTTAACTTCAATTTTTTTTTAACTCTAATTTTTTTTTCAACTTCAATTTTTTTTTTAACTTCAATTTTTTTTTTTAACTTCAATCTTTTTTTTTTTAACTTCATTTTTTTTTTTTAACTTTAATTCTTTTTTTTAACTTTAATTTTTTTTTTAACTTTAATTTTTTTTTTTAACTTCAGTTTTTTTTTTCAAGGAATTTAACGTTTCTTTTAATACCGGACAATGCCGGGCACATCTTCTAGTTTGCAATAAAAATCCAAAGCAAAACAATTTCTATTAAAAATAAACTTAAATTTAGTATATTTGGTTACGGTTTTTATGAATAATAAAATGTTTGAACGGCCCCTAATGTATTCCCAATTTATTGTTGTCAAGCACAAGCACAGGCCTCACAATAGTATTGGTATGAATAAATTAAAAGCAAAACACATTTCCTTTTTTTAAATGCCAAGCGCGAATGCAGACCCCACAATATTATAGGTATTAACTCAATAAAAGTAAAATTATTTATTTCAAAGATTATACTCCTTGGTCTTTTAATTCAAGATCAAAGTGGGGAGGTCTTACTAACCAATTCTTTGCTTTTTCCCCCCACGTCTCTCTTCAATGTAATTATTGTATATACAGGGTGGAACAATAAAATTGTCACCCTAGAAAAGACGACATGATTCCATTTCTGTTTGATGGAAACCGGTTTTTTTCTTTTTTTTTTTTTTTTGCAGGCCATCTACTAGTTTGCCAATTGTGTGCAAATCCTAATCTCTTCGTCCGGTGGTGGGATTGGCTCTTGGAAACCAGTTTAATGCCACTGTATGTATGGACTTAGGAGAATTTAGACATACCCAATTAACACATTCACTAGGTATTCTGTTGCCAGGCTGATTAAAACCAAGAAGAGTGAAACAAATTATTTGCAACATATTTTTAATGTGGATAGCATATTTTGGAGTTTCTAAACACTTCTTGAGTGATAATAGGGGAGAATTTAATAACGATGGTTATAGAGAGTTGAATGATAAAATGAATATTGAAACCAGCACTACAGCCTCTGAAAATCCATTCAGTAATGGCACTGTGAACTTCACAATCTAATATTGGCTGAAGCAATGGAAAAAAACATTGGAATTTAAGAAATGTGAACCAGAAATAGCTTTGGCTTGGGATGATAGTGCCGAAAATGCTCTTCAGAATCATTCTGGACATAGCCCAAATGAGCTTGTTTTTGGATCCAATATAAATATGCTGTCAGTTTTGATGGGCCAGTTACTCGCATTAGACGCTTCAACAACCAGTGATATGGTTAGAATAAATTTAAATGCCTTACATTCTGCGAGAAAAAAGTTTATGGAGGCTGAATAAAGTGAAAAAATTTGGAGAGCACTACAATTTAATATAAAACATCATGCGGATGTAACAAAGGACAGTGTTTACTATAGAAGACAAAACTATAAAGGATGGCGCGACCTTGCCAAAGTTTTGGGTAAAGAGGGTCAATGTGTATTGATCCGACATCGAGGAGCATTCTACAGGATGCATCCATGGAACTTGATGAATGCCAAGGAATAAAGAAAATACAATTCCCTTAAATGAGATGAATGAAGTCTTGGAAGAGGAAGTTGAAGATCAACATGATGAAAATTCCATTAGTAAAACGAAGAAACTGAAAAACAATACTTCAAGGTCGAGTAAAGGAAAAAATAGTGGAATATAAAATTCTTGGAAGTAATGAGTGAAAAAAGGAAAGATTATGAGTATACACGCAAAAGCAACTGGAAATTATGGCCATTGGTGAAATATAGAACCAGCTGCAGAAAATGCATGTCTAGTGTGTATCAATTTTTTTTTTTTTTTTTTTTTTACACAGTGGTCACCACTTATCAAGGCCCGGAAGCCACTCAGGGATAAGGGTTATTGCAAGTACATTACGTTAGTGTGGAGATTTGATGAAGTGTTTGCTTAAGAGGGCGGTTCATTAGGAATTTGTTAACGTTGGACTTGAACACATCCAAGTTGTAGTCAGGTGGGAAGCAGGCAGACGGAACAGAGTTCCACAGGCGTGCAGTTCTAAGAAAGAAGCTTTGTTCATGGAATCCACGTTTCGATTTAGGCACAGACAAAGAGTGGGGGAAATTTTTCACAGTGGATTCAGCTAGACGGGTGTTTTTCGTGAAAGATTGGCAAGGGGGGACCTTGGATAAGGTTGATCAGTGGTGCGAACTCCCCCAAGTAACAGAAGGAGATGATGAAGAACATGTTTTCCTCACAACTGAACAAGAACAAGCAAAAGATGTGATTGATGCAAACGAGAAAGAAATAAAAAACACGAAAACTCATGAAGTGTATGAATGTGTCCCTAACATAGGTCAAAAATGCATATCAACACGATGGGTGACAACAGAGAAAGTTAAAGATAACAAAAAGATAACAAAGGCTTATCTTGTAGCACGCGGCTATGAAGAAAATTCACATAACCTAAAAACAGACTCTCCAACATGCAGCCATGATGCTATGCATCTTGTAATGTTAACAACATCCATTAAGAATTGGCAGGTGGAGACCCTTGGCAGCATTTTTGCAACGTGATATGCTAGAGAGAGAAGTATTTCTCAGACCACCATGTGAGGCATGTCCAGGATCACAAGTTTGAAAGCTGAAAAGATGTATTTATGGATTGAATGATGGGCCCTGTTCATGGTACAAGAGAGTTACTCAGGAATTAACTAAATTAAAAGGAATGGTAAATGAAAATGCAATGTTTCTTTGATTTATCAGAGAACTTGATGGATATTCTGGAAATGCATGCAAATTTTGTGGAAATGATTGTTTTAAAAAAATGTGATTTCGAAATTAAAGAAAATATTCAAGATTGAAATGCATGAAAATGGAACCTTCAAATTTCTGGGATTATGTGTTAGACAAACGGAAGATGGGATCGTTATAAACCAAAACAATTATGTGCCATCTATTTCTCCAATGGATATAATGAAAGGAAGATCCTTAAGTACAAATGATGAACTGAGTGAAAAGAAGAAGACAGATTTAAAAAAGACTAAATAATGTCAAACGATGGGGGTATCTACCCAGACCCGACCTCATGTATCATTTGATGTGTGCAGGATAAGTAATACCGGAAAACCTCCTAAAGTGAAGTTACTTTTTGAAGCCAACAAGTCAGTATTGAAGCTTAAATCAAAGACATATTCCATATCCTTTTCACAGCTGGGAAATCCTTCAGATTCACAGGTTTATGGTAAGATGAATAGACTGGCTTCTATATGCTGGTCATCACAAAAACTTGACCGAGTAACAAAGAGCCCATTGGCCTCCGAGACTTTTGTACTCAGTGAAGCTGCTGATGCAGGTGTAGTGATAGCTGCCATGCTGCAAGAAATTTTCAGACCTTAAAATCATTGTAAGTGACAGACGTTTGAGAGTTGATGTGGCCAGAGCAAAGGAAATATCGGTAAAATTTCCTAAAGTGAACTTATTTTTTGAAGTTAACAAGTCACTATTAAGACAGGTTCCATATCCTTTCCATAGCTGGGAAATACTCTAGATTTGAGTGTGGTTTGCTATTTGGATGCTACCTATACCAGCTTGGAGGATGGCTCCTCACATGGTGGTTTATCATCTTTGTTTATGGCAAGATGAATAGACTGGCTTCTATATGCTGGTCATCAAAAACACTTGACCCAGCTGCCGATGCAGATGTATTGAAGGCTGCCATGTTGTAAGAAATGTTCAAACTACCCAAGTTGCCTGCATTACTTTGAAAAACAGGCAATGCATCTTTGGTAGAGCCCTTTAAATCATCAAATCTTTGTAAGTGAGAGACGTTTGAGAATTGATGTGGCCAGAGTAAAGGAAATGGTGATAAAGGAAGAAGTCCGAATTGAATGGATCAGGGGACAGGAACAGGTCACAAACTGTTTGACAAAGATGGAAGATTCTACTAAAATTCTAAGAGACTTGTTGTGTTAATAGCCTGTTTTGTTTGTTTGTTTGTTTGCTTGTTTGTTTTTTTTTTTAACTTTGGCTTACACCTGGCACCAGAAGACAGCAACATTGTTAAAGTTGGAGTTATCGAACTTGGTGACCTTCTATATATTTAGTTATGTCTCGTGTCTTGAGTAGATATTTAATATGGTGTCCGGCTAACAGTAAGACATGTTTATTTATCATGAGAAGTACTAAGTGAACTAACACAAGTCCAAAGAAACTCAGGCTTGGCTGCAGAAGGAGTGCTATGACTTGGTACTCTTCTTTCACTGGCCTCCCCCTCCTCCCCGACCTGAATTTATTGGACTACTTTGTTTGGTCATATGTTAAGAACATTACCAACATGACCTCCCACAATACCAAAGCTAGCCTGAACACCGCCATTCGCCAAATATCAGCGCAGCTTCCACCGGTGCTTGTGGAAAAGGCATGCTCTCAATTCCGGACTCATATAGAGGCGGTGATTAAGGCTGAAGGTGGCTGCATTGAATAGATGTTAACTCTATTACATAATCCAGTTACCTAAATTGATTTTTTCAATAAATGTTTTAAAATAGAGTTGTAGTGTTGTTGTCTTTAGGGTGACAATTTTATCGTTCCATCCTGCAGAGATATTTATTTTCAATAAAAATTTTAGCCATTTGGGAAATGAAGTAACTGTGGTATTCTGGTGACTGATGATTCTAGATAAAAATAAGCACTTTTTAATTATCGCGACAAAGGATGACCAACAACAGCCATTTTCCCACACTAATTCGTTGTTGATGTAAATCTTTTATATTTTCGGCAAATAAATATTTCAAAGTGTAGTAACTGTCCAGATACTACACTTCATCTTTTTTTGCCCTCGATTGATGAAGGAGAAATCCTTCTAGACGGAGGCAATTTTTATTTTTGTTTTAGTCAAGAGTTAGCGTTTTGGGGAAACTGGAACTTCCACTCACTTTAAAAATCGATCCTGAGTCAAACCCTGCTCTCGTGCAAGTAAGCAGGAATCTTAAAATATTACTGAAAAGGCGAAAAAAAAAAAAAAAGGTGAAAAAAAGGCAAAAAGAAAAAAAAAGGTGAAAAAAAGGTAAAAAGAAAAAAAAAAGGTGAAAAAAAAGCAAAAAGAAAAAAAAAGGGTGAAAAACAGGCAAAAAGAAAAAAAAGGTGAAAAAAAGGCAAAAAGAAAAAAAAAGGCAAAAAGAAAAAAAAAGGTGAAAAGAAAAAAAAAGGTGAAAAAAGGCAAAAAGAAAAAAAAAGGCAAAAAGAAAAAAAAGGTGAAAAGAAAAAAAAGGTGAAAAGAAAAAAAAAAGGTGAAAAGAAAAAAAAAAGGCAAAAAGAAAAAAAAAGGTGAAAAAAAGGAAAAAAGAAAAAAAAGGTGAAAAAAGGCAAAAAGAAAAAAAAAGGTGAAAAAAAGGCAAAAAGAAAAAAAAAGGTGAAAAGAAAAAAAAGGTGAAAAAAAGGCAAAAAGAAAAAAAGGCAAAAAGAAAAAAAAAGTGAAAAGAAAAAAAAAGGTGAAAAGAAAAAAAAAAGGCAAAAAGAAAAAAAAAGGTGAAAAGAAAAAAAAAGGTGAAAAAAAGGCAAAAAGAAAAAAAAAAGGGTGAAAAACAGGCAAAAAGAAAAAAAAAGGTGAAAAAAAGGCAAAAAGAAAAAAAAAGGTGAAAAGAAAAAAAAAGGTGAAAAGAAAAAAAAGGTGAAAAAAAGGCAAAAAGAAAAAAAAAAGGCAAAAAGAAAAAAAAAAGGTGAAAAGAAAAAAAAAGGTGAAAAGAAAAAAAAGGCAAAAAGAAAAAAAAAGGTGAAAAGAAAAAAAAAAGGTGAAAAGAAAAAAAAAGGCAAAAAGAAAAAAAAAAGGTGAAAAGAAAAAAAAAGGTGAAAAGAAAAAAAAAAGGCAAAAAGAAAAAAAAAAGGTGAAAAAAAGGCAAAAAGAAAAAAAAAAGGTGAAAAAAGGCAAAAAGAAAAAAAAAGGGGTGAAAAAAAGGCAAAAAAAAGGTGAAAAAAAAGGCAAAAAGAAAAAAAGGCGAAAAAAAAAAAAGAAAGAAAGAAAATCCTAGACTTAATAGAAAGATAGATATACCAACATCTTAGTGGAAGCATAATAAAACCAAAATACAAAAATGCCAGACAGAAGAAACAACACAAGACACTGAGGGAGATGAAGACCCGACCCAACCCCACTCCACCAGCCCTGGGGATCATATCTACTCCTTCCTCTTTTACAGCAAATTGTTTTGCTAAATTCTGGTTTTATTTCTTGCTCTTATTAAAAGGAGCAAAATCAGATTGGGGTGGAGGGAGGATTCTTCTATTGTGGAGGAAAATCAATAACAAGCAATTTTTGACAAATTCCTTTGGTTTAGAAGAGAAAAATTTTAAGCTTTTCATTTGTCTGCGACGAAGTTGGAATCAGAAAATAATTCAGAAAATTCCAATGTCCCTATCTTTCACCATTAATCGCTCAAAATAGATTCGGTCCATTCACAGATGTGATGCAGGGGAGGTAACTATAATGTTAGACTTTTTTAAACAGCATATTTTATGAATAACCAGCAGGGCCATTCGTCATTGTCCAGGATCCTTATTTTCATAAATTATCCAGATTATAATAAAAACAGAAAATAAATAAAACAAGCATAAAACGAAACAATCCGTGTAATATTGTAATTTGAAATGTCGAAGTTTATTTTGAGACATAATCAGAGTAAAAATACTTATGCCCCAGGCGAGAATTGAACTCGCTACCTTTGTCAGTAAGTATGGAACACTAACTGATTGAACCATCGAGCAATTTATGCTACTTACAGAACAGACAGATGCTGCCATTTTGATTAGAGTTCTTTCTTTCTCTCTTTCTTTCTTTTATACTCTCTTTCTTTCTCTTTTTACAGCTGAATGTGAGTTAGCCAGCGAATCTAAAAAAGTTATCTGGTTAATCAATTTGTGTTATGGGTGACAGCAAGAAGGATTTTGAGTGTAAGAATAAAAGCTCTCCCTTTTCCTCTATTTACGACTACTCAAGGATATAATATCGCTCAGTTTTAATTATTAAAATCTATCGTAAATGCATTTTCTTTCTAGACCAATATCTGCTTTATGTGACTGTCGAAACAGATTTGATAATGTATGTTGCATTAGAAAGTCATACTGATAGGAGTGTAAAACTGAATTTCATTTTACAAACTTGAATCTATCACTGACCTGTCCACCAAGTTCTAATTATGAATGCCCAACAGTCTTTGTTTTATCACCATTCAATGATATGTGGAGACACTTAGTTGATCATCTCATTAGTAGATATGGTCTTAAATGGGTTTCACATTCACCAGATTCTTAGCCCCCCCCTTCTCCAATCTTTACCTGTGGGGTTGTCACAAAGATAATGTATATTAAAACATTCAAATTATTCTTGAAATGAAGAGACTCATCACAGCCAAAGTCAGGATAGTGCTAAGAGAGAGTACTCATGCAACTTTTGACCTGGATTTCTGTGGTATTGGCTTGGGCTTGACTAGAAGTTGGTGAAAACTACCGAAATAAGCTGAATGCTGATCAAATGTCAAAGCACTAGGAGAAAAAAAACAACTAGTCAATTTTTTTCTTTTTTTTTTTGTAAACAAAATATATTTAAGTAATTTAGGGGGTATAAACGTGAGGGAGGCGATATTTTTATTTTTATTTTTCAAATCATTTGTCTGAGCATTTGATTAGCCAAGGAAAATTGGATTTTTTAAATGGAAGCAGACGACTTTTTGAATTGGCATCGACAGCCGCCCAACAGTCAACTAAAAAAATATTCCTAAAGAAATATCTTGTTCTCTAATAAACGAAACAAAAAATATAAATATATTTCAACTTTTCTTATATTCAGAAAAAATCTGTCAGCTGTATTAAGAAAACACAAAAAAGAAGTTTTTCAACAAGAATAACTACAAAAAAGATATTGAAACTTCTCTTAAAGAATATAAACGAAAGCTACAAAAAATATATAGAAAATTTTCTTGAAAAAATATAAACAAAAACTGTACAAAATATATAGAAACTATTCTTGAAAAAATATTTTTAAAAAAATATATATGGAAACTATTCTTGAAAGATACAAACAAAAACTACAAAAATATATAGAAACTATTCTTGAAAAAATATAAACAAAAACTGTACAAAATATATAGAAACTATTCTTGAAAAAATATTTAAAAAAATATATATATGGAAACTATTCTTGAAAGATACAAACAAAAACTACAAAAATATATAGAAACTATTCTTGAAAAAATATAAACAAAACTACAAAAAATATATAAAAACTTTTCTTGAAAAAATATAAACAAAACTACAAAAAATATATAGAAACTTTTCTTGAAAAAATAACATAAACTACAAAAATAGATATTGAAACTTTTCTTAAAAAAAATGTAAAAAAGAACAAACAGATTTTTGTTAAAAGTTAAAAAAAAAAAAAATTAATAAAAATATTTATTAAATTTAATTGTTGTAATTAACAAATTTTTTGTAATAAATGTTGTTAATTATGTTTCTTGAAGTCTTTTATTTTACTCAATTTGTTCTGGCGGCTCACATCAACTGCCAGTCAAGCCCAAGCCAATGTCATGGAAATCCGGGACAAAAGATGCATGAGTACTCAAGAAAATGGCAACCCCTTATGTCCCAGTGGCAACATGCCTTGTTTGGAGTGGAAAAAGAGAGAGAGAGAGAGAGAGAGAGAGAGAGAGAGAGAGAGAGAGAGAGAGAGAGAGAAGTTTGCTAGTGTTATTGGCAATACTCCACGTTTTATCCAGGTGCAGTTATACATAAAATAAAAGACTGTTGGACATTCTTGATTGAAACTTGATATACAAGTCAGGCTTAGACTGAAGTTCATACACACTTTCAAACAAGGTTGGATTGTAGAAAGGAATGTGAATTTTATTAACAATTCTGTGGATTATATTTTTTGAGAAGGGAAACAGGATCTTGCATTCTGGCGTTAAATGACCTAAAAAATGATTGATCTAATATATAACATTATTTTATCAAATGTTTAAAGTCAGACCTAAATAGCAATCCATCTGAAATAATAATACTTGATTTGGACTATTTTCTTCTCTTTTGGCATTTATTCACTGAAATAGATTTAAAGGTTCTCTCTTTGGCTATTAATATATATATATATATATATATATATATAACTACTTCATTTTCTCACATAAATTAATATACGAAAGTATAAATTTATGCATAAACTTTAAGTATTTACTTCAACAGTGCTCAATACGTAGGTAGAGCTAGTTAGTAAGTTATAAAATATATATGGCGATTAAGCTATACTGAATAAGCGCGGAATATTCAGTGTAGCATAATCATCATATATATTTTATAACTTACTATATATATATAATTAAATAATAATTATTTATTTATACCTAAAAACACTAGTGTTTCATGCTTACGCAATCATCAGTGTAGAGTAACAATTCCTGCTGGTAATGAGATTCAAATCCAGCCATGAAGCCACCCTTTACTTCATTTGCTGAGTCTTTACCCCAGAGCCACCAAACAATTGCCATGGGAATGAAGGAAATTAAAACTATTAAACGCCCAATTCAGGCAAATATACTGACAAGTGATAGTTTTCCTACAAGCAGAAGTCGTGAACATTGCATAGATGCTGGTTGACTATCTTAATCTTTTTATTTCAATTCAGCCAAGTTTGCAATCTAATTATAGTATGTTGAACAACACAATCCATCAGGTTCTAAGACCTAATACAGATAGGCTAAAACTCCAAACAAATGCCTTTGAGTATGTCTGTATTTTTCGCCTCACATGAAATTTTTTTTAAATTCCAGTTTCAGAAAATATTCTGATTACAAAATTAAAATCTCCAAATTGAATTTCTATTTCTTCGTAAACAAGTCAATCATTTTTTTTTTAAAACTCCTGGGCAGATCAGGATAACTAGATAAACAAAGCAATCAGTGATATTGTTTACAACAGATTTTGTTATTTGGCATCAAATGAGTCCCCAAAAAAAAGGTTGATATGCTATCTATAAATATAAAAGCGAAAATATATGTATGTATGTGTGTTCGCCTTTTCTGTGTATCTACAAAAGGCTTCTTTCAGAGAAGCGGTCGCTCGCTTCACAACTTTTTAAAACTTTTTATATCACATACAAATCGTAATATCTCACAGTTAACAACGAAGCTCGCCTGTCTATTTAATTTGCTCGATTTCGGAAAGATAAATATTCAATATTTGTCGCTCGCCACATGTGGGTTAGTCTTTTTCCCATAACATCTTGGGGGGAAAAAAGCGTTCAGCAGTAAATGAAATCCTGCAGTCAAACTTCACCTCATTAACTCATTAAAACGAGCACCTGCTAAATCCAAGTAATTAAATAAATTCAAACGTGTTTCCATTAGCATCTCGCGGTGGGCCAATGGTTAACATCGCACGTTTTTTTTTTCTTCACAACTTTGCTTCAATGGTTCGGGTTCGATCCTCATACTTACTATTTTTTTTACCCCCCTCCCACACCTCCAAACACCCGGGTAACGCCGGGTAACGCCGGGTACCCCTCGCTAGTTAAAAATTAAAAAAAAAAAAAAGGAAAAACAGAGAGAAGAATTGCTTGTACTTACAGGCACCTGATCATTGATGAGCTTGCCAATAATACTGTCCATAAGTTTGGCTGGTTTCAAGCCCTGGTGGTACTGCATAGCCAATAATTTGGCCTCCTTGCAGCCAAAGCTGTTGCCGAAGGCTTCGTCAATGATTAGCGTCATACTCGGAATGGTGTCATCTTCGGTTCGGCGTAAGTTGTTCATGTGATGACTCCCACAACTGGTGCTACCACCTCCTCCATCGTGCATCACTGAGGGTACAGCTAACATGGGTTCGGCCGATGACCGATAACTAATTCTTTCCTGTTTCACCACGGTCAGGCTCGGAGATGTTGTGTCGGGCGTCTGTGTTTGTTCCATCCGGTGCCATGCGGTTGCCGGACTGACGTTACAGGACAAGTTCACAGGTTCTGGAGAGGGTGGCGGTTGTGGGCTGGGGGCAGCGTTTGAACAGTTTTCCGTTTCTTTCACTTCCTGTTTAATGTGTTTGCTTGGCGGGAGACTGTTGATTATACTGTCGTCGTGCTCAGACACCATGTATGGCCGTTTCTTTATAGGACTTCGATTCACCGGTTTATCCTGCTTTAGCGTCTTACGTAAATCTAGTGATGTGTTGGCTACAATAACTGACGGCTGTACGGCCGTCTGGGTGCTCACTGTTGTCGACAGACCTCGGTCAACAGTTTTGTTGATACCAACAGAAGTGGTACTCACCGGGTTCATGATCTGGACCGAGGGGATTCGATTCACATAGGAGTTCTGAAAACGGGGTCCTGATGGAGAAACTGTGGTGACTGTATGGGGGGCAGTTCGCATGTCTGTGCTGTGTTTTAGGGCGTACGGAGATTGTTGCACAGGAAAAGTGACAGTTGTGGGGATACTGAGTATGGATCCTACGATAGAGGGCACGATGGTTGATTTGTGAGCGGCCGAAGGGAGAGACAGATGGGTCCGCTCAACTGCAATAGATTTGGGGTAGGGAGTGTCGTCTGCCTGTTCGGGGGCTTTGGAACTGTCATCAGATTCGGCGTCTGATATGTTCGTGATTTGCGAGTTGTCACCGTTGACTGACATCTTAGAGCCGGCCAACTCCATTTTCGGCACGCAAGTATTTATCGCCCGGTTCTTCAGGAGCAACGATAGCGCCGTTACCGATGATCTGTTAACAGCATTCGATTCGGAGTCCATCGATAGGGAAGAACTGACTGCTGGGTTTGGAGAAACAAGGGTAGACAACTCTGAATGGCTCGGGCTTGGAGGAGCCTGGACAAACGCGGGCAACATTTCAGACGTCATCTCCGATTGCAAACTCAGAAGACCATGCAGTGCTTGCTGCGTCTGGGTGTCCTCGATTGTTTTTATCATTTCCCGCATCTTCCGAGAACGACGACCAAGCTTCGCCGCTGAAAAAACAAAAACAAAAATATTTTGAAGACAGTTTTACATGAATCAACAGCTTGGACATCTCAATTCTCTTGAGTTAATCATCCAAACTATACCAAACATTTAGAAGAATTAAAATCAGACTAAACAGGGCTCTACGGACAAACTTATCTTTAGTTGACCTTTAACAACTGAATATTTTTGTTCACTAGCCACATAGAAAAGTTGTTAGCCAAACCCACATGATTTTTAGAATATGACATCTTCATTCTGTGGCGAGTATGTACATCATAAAGATTTTTCTGTATTTTTTTTTAATAAGTGTAATTCTAAATATACAACAAATTTTATGTTGATACTTGAAGGTATGAACATTCTAATTTCTTCAGATATTTTTAAACAGCCTTCGTCAAAAAAAAAAAAAAATATATATATATATTGTTTTATTAAACTTTTATTGTTTAAATAATTTAACTTTATTTTGTAAAAAAAAAAAAGTTGAAAAAATATTTTTCACTCAGTAGTGAGCTTTGGAAGATTGTAAGTGAAAGAAATACAATCACCAAAACTCGCAATGTAGAACCCTGCTAAAGAGTCTAGGCTAAGTAAAAAAGACAATTCTTTAGCAAAAGAAGAGGTATGTGCCTTTTTAAAATCTCTCTATATATATATATATATATACAGACTCTCTCTCTCTCTCTCTCTCTCTCTCAGTTATATTACATTTGAATATACATTTTTCTCCGAGTGCTTTTTAAGATGAGTTTGTGACATACTTCTTTATATACGTTTGGAGCAAATATAGAACCTTACAATATTATTTTAAATTGCCAATGGTATGGTGTAGTCATATTGTTAAATATTCAGATGGGCTAGTTAGCTAGTTCATTGGCTAGTGCATACATGATATTTAGGATATGGGGCTTTAAACCCCCCCCCTCCAAATTATAGACAAGACATTAAAAGATCAACAACTAAGAATTAAAAATTGTGAGAACAGAAGTAGAGATACAGAAAAAAGGATGTAACGTCATATGAAAGTGAGAGAATTATGGTCAAAAGTAAAACTGTTCCATTCTCTGAAAAAAACAGTTGAGAATGACACAGTATTAATATAGAATAACATTTGTCATTAATCTCTCTCTCCTCCTCTCTTTCTTTTCCTCTCTCTCTCTCTCTCTCTCTCTCTATCATATTTTGACTGCTTCTTAGGATGTATTTCCTTTTTATGTGCACCTTCACCACAACACCACTCTTAATGTTTAGTGGATGGTGGGGTGGTGCTTGAGACCAAATTGTATTAATTGAGCCAAATTTTCACCAATTTGTTCTTCTTAGAAACTGTTTTTAAATCCACAGGAATTTAATCGCATCCATTAAACCAGTTTTTATCTTGGTTCGAAGTTTTAACAAATCGCTTTAAATAATTTTACTTAGTCAGTATGATTGAAGTTGGTGAATTTGGCATAGTTATACTGTTAAATATTCAGATGGGTGAGTTAGCGAGTTCATTAGCTAGTGCAGATATAGTGGTTATGATATGGGACTTTAAAGCCCCCACCCCCCAAAAAATATAGGCGTTACATTAAAAGATCAACAGTGACTAAAAATCAAATATTGTGAGTACAGAAGTAGAGATATTAATGTCTTGTCTATAATTTTTTTTTTTTTTTGGGGGGGGGGGGGGTTTAAAGCCCCATATCCTAAACATCATGTATGCACTAGCCAATGAACTAGCTAACTAGCCCATCTGAATATTTAACAATATGACTACACCATACCATTGGCAATTTAAAATAATATTGTAAGGTTCTATGTTTGCTCCAAACGTATATAAAGAAGTATGTCACAAACTCATTCAAAACGTCATATGAAGTGAGAGAATTTTGGTTGGCAAGTATCGCTTAGACTCAGATACTTTTCCAGGAGCTATGCATTGTCCCGAGATTGAAAGAAGACACATCACGCTCTGATCGCATATTTTTGCTAGTATATAGAATGAAAGAATATATACTACACTATCCACCCACTCATCGCCAACAAGGAGAAGATAGTGCCTGGGAGGAAGGTCCCAAATTTGGCTGGATGTACTTACCTGTTCTTGACATCCCAAGAGCCAGACATTTTTGCAAGCGGCAATACTGACACCGGTTCCTCGTTTGGACTGAAATTTCGCAATTTTTGTTGTAGAAGCATTTCTTCCTTGTAGGGTCTCCGATATCTTGTAAAGCTCGACGGAAGAATCCCTGAAACGAAGGAAAAACAAACATTTTTTTATTAAACCAACATAGTGACATGAATATGTGTTCAAAATCACACTAGTTTCCTGCTGCATGCAAAGATGACCACAACAATTCATCCCGTGGTCATCGGAGGGGGGGGTTAATTTTTATTTGTTATTGTTCCATGTTATCTAATATATATTAAATAATGTTGGCTGGATTTTAAAAGTTGTACCTAAATCGCATTTAAGCTGACCAATTAAACTTTTTATCCTGACAAATCCATTTTATTTGTTACTGTCATTTCATGTCATCTAATATTTTAAATTGTTGGCCGGATTTTTAAAGTTGGAACTAAATAGCATTTAAACTGACAAATTAAACTTTGATTCTGACTGACCAGAAAGATGACCATGAAATTTCACCCATGGTCATGGGAGTGGGTATGCATAGGTAAAAGAGTCATCTGCTACTGTTATGTATTCACCGTGGTCAATTTTTTAAAATGTGTTTCCCAGTCTACATAACTGTTAAGTCTACTTTTGTCACTGGTCCAATATATATACACACTGACAGCAAGTAAAACACAACACAGTTGATCTATAAAGTAATATTTTTTTTATTTCACACCAACAAATCAGCTTTTGATTATAAGCTTTTGACATTTCTGAAAGTGTGTGAGGTTGGTGTGTTGTTGGGTCAGATGTTGATGGTGAAGAAATATGACAGTTTTCCTTCTCTCTGACCGATTTTCCTGCTTTCTCTTTGTGATGATTTATATAAACATTCTTTTCCTATTGGAACGTTTAATACTTCCCATTGTCTATTGTTTCAATCCTTTGACTGATATTCTCTCACATATTTCAGGGTCAAATTATGCATTCCCATAGACAACGGTGGAAAGTCTCGCATTCTTCACATGGAGTCGATCTGCATGTGTGCCATCCATTGGATGCTTCCCTTCCGGAGTCGCCTGCCAATATCCAACACTACTAATAACAAAAAGTTTCCATGGTGTTATTGCCCCTAATAAAAGGAAGTTCCTGTGGATTTATCTCCCCTGATAACATAAGTAACCAGGCAGTGATTTCCTCTGATAGAAGACATGGGGGCAGCCATTTGCTGTTTGTGTGGATATTAACAATGAACTGTAAGGACCACATTTTTCCCACTTTACATAGAGAAGAACGGATATCCTTAAAACATGTCCGTTCAGTGTCCACATTTACTTATTTAACACTTCTACTTGGTCATAGCTTACAGAACAAGAACAACCTACCCCCGTGCATTAAATAAAGGGTTCTGTATAGATTCATACTAGAAGTGTCCAAATGAACCCACGGCAAAATGCATAAAGCTGTTGAGTGACAATCAGTTCTAAGCGACAGCTTTCCAAGGGTGTAACTTTCAATCCTGACTAGAGCTAAATGACAAATTCCATGAACAATGTTTCTTTCCTAGAACTGTCTACCTGTGGAACTCCATACTGAAGGGCTACAACATGGTCACTTTCAAGTCTAATGTAGACAAATTCTTGTTGAGCTGCCCTTTTATATAATCAAATTTCACACAATTTCCACCACAACTGATCATTATAATGCTGTCTCATTGACACCTGAGAGTAATTAACTCTTATCCTCAAGTTGTCTTCTGGCTTCGATAAGTGGTAACTCCCTTGTAAAAAAAAAAAAATTAAAAAAATATAAGCAATTTACTCCCATGAAGTAGACGAATGGTTCTTTATAAATTAATCCGAGAATTATCCATCTGTATTTACTGGAGCCTAGACGGTTGCAAGGAGATCTCATCCTTCTTTTTAACACGATCCACAGCAACTACAATGTGCTTCATGACCTCCTCTTCACACCAGCTCTGCAGAGATAGTTTTGTGGAAACTAGGAGTAGTTGTACCTAATACGATTTTGCTAAATTGTCGTAAAGCATCCTTTTTAAGCTCAGGTTGCTGCACTATGGAACAGGTTGCCAACATCTGTGATCAGCCTCCAGACGGTGGAACAGTTCAAGGCAGAGCTGGATGCATCGGTTTTTTGGGGGTTTTTTTTTATATACACATAAGAGTCACTACTTATCAAGGTCCAGAGGCCACTCAAGGATAAGGGTTATTGAGTGTACAGTAATCAATGGGATATTATTATAGTAATCGTTAGTAATTGAAATATGGTGAATTGGATTACTTAAGGGGGCGGTTCATCAAGAAGTTATTTATGTTGGATTTGATGGCAACCAAGTTGTCGTTGTTGTACATCTTTGGTTGATTGCCTGTCACTTAAACAGCGGAGGATGCATGCAAATGTGTTTCTAGCATAAACCATCAAGCAAACATTGGATGTACCTTTCGTAAGAGATTTGTTAACCCCGGACACAGATCATAGTCGCCATGGATTCTAGAGGAGGATGTCATGTAAGTATGTAACAACAAAAAAATATTTTGCAACAAATCTGCAAAGAAAGTAGTTTCCCTTTACCAGGCGAGAAAAACCAATCATTCAATGTAGCACAGGATACATTGTGGTTATTAATCTTTTATTAATTGGCCCTCACTTCAGCAACAAAGGGTACATGAGGACACAATTCTTGCGGAAAACATCAACCAGAATTTAGACGTACCTTTTGGTGGGGGTAGGTGACAGGATGTACAGCACAATCATGTTGATACACCGGTTCTCGACAGATCACCAAAGTTAAGCAACGTTGAGCCTGGCCAGCACCAGATAGGTGACCATTTGGGAAGGCTAGGCGCTGTATGTACCTTCTGGGAAGGTTGGGCGTGGGGTCAGCACCCTCACCCTGTAAAAAGAACTCCTCACTACAAAAACATCTACAAAAGTTGTAGATGGTCTATGCCCCTCCAGGGGCTGAAGGGCTATGGATGGATGGAGGTGACAGGATGGTTTGGTTCGGTTTGGTTGTTTTACAGCATATCAACCCTTTTCAGGTTATTTAATGCCGAATCCAGTTATTTGATCAGATGAACTTGAATCCCCTTCAATGTAAATACTCCCACCCAGCAGTAATTTTCAAATAGGGAGTTGTACCATATTACGACACATAAAACTCCTTAAAATACTCCAAATAAACTGAAATTTGAAGCTACTTATTAATTTATGTTTAACACCTGTCCACTCAGTCTTTTTGTCCTATGTGGCATTCTCTCTGTTACACAGACCTAAATAGCATTTAAGCTGACCAATTAAACTTTTATTAGGACTAGCCAAGTTTTATTTGTTATTCTTGTTCCATGATATCTAATATATGGAAATAATGTTGGTTGGGTTTTATAAGTTAGACCTAAATAGCACTTAAGCTGACCAATTAAACTTTTATTAGGACTTGCCAATTTTTATTTGTTATTTTTATTCCATGATATCTAATATATGGAAATAATGTTGGCCGGATTTTATAAGTTAGACCTAAATAGCATTTAAGCAGGCAAATCAACTTTTTATTTTGACTAGCTAACTTTTATTTGTCCTTGTTCCATGTTCCATGTTATCTAATATATATTAAATAATGTTGGATGGATTTTAAAAGTTCTACCTAAATAGCATTTAAACTGATGAATCAAAATTTTATTCTGACCAACTAATTTATATTTGTTGTTGTCGTTCCATGTAATCTAATATATTAAATTATGTTGGCCAGATTTTGAAAGACCAAAATAGCATTATTCTAAATTAAAAAAAAAAAAATGTTTATTATTCAACAGATTAGCAAAATTATTGCGTCATCATATATTTCTAAAAAAAAATGATTTTTTTCTTAAATTTTTGCATCACGATAGACAAGTGGATTATAGTTTAACATAAATTACTTGAAACCACTTGGAATTGCAATTATGTATTGGAATTTGGTTTATGACGTAAGCAATTAAAACAAATCGAGTTTTTGCATAAGTTATTAGATAGATTTTTAAACAAACAATATTTGAAAAGACGCTTGAATCATTATTGAATAATTGATATAAAAACTGTCTGATGTAACTCACTATCTCATACTTTCCGACCGAGAGATCTCTTTAAGATTCTAACTGTCCCTTTAAATGCAATTGTCTGTATCTCTCTTGCACTTGGTTCACCAGGTATATTTAACAGGTAGTTTTTGAAATTCTTTTTCATGAATGCAGTTGCGCCTATAATTACTAGAATGATGGAGATCTTCCCAAGATTCCAATTTCTTTTCTTGTCATACATAAGACCTTGGTATTTTGTTATTTTTTCCACCCAATTGAGGACACTAACTTCTACTAAGGTTGCTTCTTTCTTCTTCTTGTCCCATGTCACTGGTCCTGGATATGACCTAAAACTATATCAGATGGTGAGGCCCCAGCTTGCGGACTTTGGGGAGTGTAGAGCCACCCTTTAATCGCCATTGCTTCCAAGTAGGGTTCCACTTATGGGTTAAATAGAAAATGGCTTTAAAAAAAATATTCTATTAAATTTTTCTTCAAAATCACTGGATTCGGCATTAAATAATCTGAAAAGGGTTGATATGCTGTAAAACAAAAACAACCCAACCCAACCCATATCACTATGCCAGGTTGAATAGCTCCATTTCCTAGGTACATAGTTGTAGGAATTACATAGTAATAGTGGATGGTGCAAAACTTATTTCCAACTGTTCTTTCTGGTAAATGTTCCAAGGACTAAACTACTATATTCAATATTCAACGTTTTACAGATCTCCCGGTGGAGATATTTAAACATGCCATTGTGTTGCATTACATAGCATCCGTGCCGCAGCAGAATCTCACAGCTGGATGTGAGGTAGCTGAAACTTTCTACTTCTGTATGGCAACACTTGCAGTTATTGTCATTGCTGAGACCACTCATATTCTTAAAACCATTGGTCATTAAATCTTAATCTTGGGCTGTCATTATAATCCTATCCTGATCATAGTGGAACAACTATCTTTTCAATCTCGCCTTCCTTATCTATATAGTCCTGAACGAATTCATCCAGAAAATACTTGGGACATTGTTGGCTGGCCCATTCATCCATTTTTTCAATGGAAGGTGTATTTTTGGCAACTTTTTTTTTTTTTAGCTATTTCCATAGCAGGCTGGTATTCTGATTCTGTCTCATTTGTAAAATAGTTGTGTCCAAAATGTTTGGCCAGTTTCGTGATGAAAGCTATTCTGTAACTTCCTGTTTTCAAGCCCCCCCCCCCTCACAACAGAACCTTACAACTGGCTATTGTTTTAAGAATGGGCTTCATAATTTTCTACAAAGCATAAGACTGTGTAACATCAGAACAGATACTACACTTTACTCAACTGTAAATAGCCACTTACCTTACATCCTTCACACGCTAAAACTCCATAGTGAATGCCTGATGACTTGTCTCCGCATACCAGGCATTTGAGATATGACTGTTTGGAACTGTCAGATACTGAAGCAGAAAAAACAAAAATTGTAAGAAAATATTGGTATATAAACGACAGACAAAAAATATTTGAAAAAAATTAATTATTTTTCAGAGAGAGAGAGAGAGAGAGAGAGAGAATGCCGGAGCAAAAGATAAGACGGTTGAACGAGTTTACAGATTAGACAAATCAAGCTACAAATAGAAAAAAGAAGAAAAGAACAACATCTCTACAACTGCTGCATTACCACTACGGCCACATTTACAACTAGATGTCACTACTCATTGAGGCAACTACTTGATGTTTTTGTTTTTAAAGTGAAAAAAACCAATCTACTTTGCTGCTCACTGTGGAACCTATTAGATTAGATTAGCCTGTCCAAGAAGGAGAGACTAGTGTTTGATGCACCAGCCTCGATGTGGCAACAATACTGCATGCATGGGCAAATGGTGGCTTTGTAGAGATATAGGATACTGGCAGGTGTGAGAAGTTTTCTAGTATGGTAGAGGGGGCCCACCTTCTTTGCAACAGATTTGGCAGTATGTTCTGTGTGTTTATTCCAATCACAATAAAAATGCAACGGAATGCGAAAAAAAAAAAGTGTGAAAACGGTCGCATGATCACATGCATTAAAGAGACGCAAAGAAGTCAGCCATTAAGAGTCGAACGGCTAAACCGAAAACAAAATGAGTCATGAGCAGAGGTTAATTATTTCTGATAACGCTAAAAAAAATAAATCTTTAAAACTGCGAATATGGTCAAAGTATTGTGCTAAAGCCAGACAGTAGCAAAAAAAAAAAAAAAAAAAATGTCCGTGGAATATCCAAATGCGATCGGAGAAAATACTCATTGAAAGCCGGAAAGAAAAATTTAGTTGAACAAAACAGATAATCAACTCAAAGTCTGCGTTTTTTTTTGTTTGTTTCTTTTTTTTTTTTTTTTGTATTTTTAAAATTTTATTATTCTTGATAACCTGCTTGTCAGATGCTAGACAAAACTTATGGATGAGCAGTGTTGGGAAGGAGGATGGCATTGTTGCGACAATTATACAATGTACTATGCGCATATTAGCGTGTGACTTTAACAAAATGATGATTGAATTTACTGTCGACCAAAGCAAAGAATCCTTTTTTTTTTATTTTTTGTTATATATATGTGTGTGTGTGTGTGTGTGTGTGTGTGTGTGTGTGTGTGTGTGTGTGTGTGTGTGTGTATGATTCTCTCTTTAGTTTCTTAGAAATTGCAGAAAATCAACAACTGCCTCAGGTCGGTTCACTGCAAGTCGCAACCACTCAAAGAAAAAATTGATAAAAGAAATCAGAGGGAAAATAATAAATAAAAAGACATGTCTAGACAGAAGTGTTTTTCAAAAATGTTTTTTTTTATCATCGTGCGATGGTATAAGCAAAGTAATTTGCAGCATTGTTTTAGTTTTATTTTTACGTCTTGATTCTTTTTACGAATTTTTATTTCCTTGTGTGCTTCGTTTTGATCTTTTTTTTTTTTTTTTTTTCGAAGGCAAATTCAAAGTAAAACAAGAAAACGTATCGAAACCAAACGTCTGTCATATTATGATGATTAAAAACCTGAAATGGTTCGAGGCTTTTTGAATATTCATTTGGTTTAACTTCATAAGATAACCGAAGCACGCACGCGCCCACACACACACACACAGAAAGACAAAATACAAATAAAAGAGTGGAAGTTCTTTCATAGACTGACAAAAGTACTTGAAATTTTTGTTCTGTCAGTTAAAGAACAAAAATAAGTTAGAAGATGTCTCTGATATTATTTTTAAATTTAGTCTGATGGACCAACCGATTAATGGACAGAACTGCCTATTATCTGCATCTAAATTTTTTTTTAATGAAAATCGCCCCAGACAAAGCATAAAGCTACTTGATGTAAGAAGCTAAAAAGAAAAAAATATATAATATTTCAAGGTAAAAAAAAAAAAAACTTGCCCAATGATAAGTGTCAGAATTGAACGAAGACTTTTGTTTACAAAACATAAGCAGGCCATTACTACTACTACTACTACTACTACTACTACTAATGGAAACATGCTCCATGTTTGGTGAGTTGCATATTCGCAATGCATGCAATTAACAGACTTGCTGTAAGTGTAATTTATTTAATTAAGAGTGTTGGATAAAGGAACAAATTCCAGGTTAGCAGAGAACAAAGAAAATACCATGTCGAACACTGACGCACATATTGACCTCTGATGAAACAAAGAAAATACCATGTCAGGATTTGTACACATATATTGATCTCTGATCAAACAAAGGAAGAATTTGTCATTAAAAGCAGGAGGTTCAACGAACAAAGAGAGCAGAGAGTGAGAGACGTAGAGAGACGAACGACCGTTACGTCATTAGCACGTCAGCTCCAACTTTTGCTCAATACGTCTGACAATGACTGCAGGCAAAATAATAATAATAATAATAATAATAATAATAATAATAATAATAATAATAATAATAATAATAATAAATAAAAACAGTTTTGTTTTGAAATTGTCTATGTGTTTGTTTGTCAAACGCCTGGAGCAAGCTAGAGTGTACATTCGTGAGATAAGCAAAATGGACTAAACAAATTTTATACATTTTTTTTCACTAAAAGCTATATTGAACAAAGAACAACTGAACAAGGAAACTTAAACGAGACTAATAACATAAAACAAGACATTTACTTTAATAAATGCTAAGGATGAAATTGCATTTCCTTTTCATTTCTTTAAAAGATCAATCCTTTTAGACATGCTCTCAACCATTCGCTTTGTACAGCTTCCCACAGTTTGTCATTATTCAAAAAAGTTCTTCCGGCCAATGCAGGAGATATTATAAACCAAATATTAAATCGGGCCTTTCACCTGGCCAAAATATCACATTAATTGAGTTATCAGAAAATCATTTTTCTGTGACTTTAGCAGTGTGTGCAGGGACATTATCATGTTGAAAACTAATATTCTGGGATATTCCCAGCTTCTGAATACTTAGTAATAATTCTGTTTCTAATATTCAAATGTATTCCTTTGCATTGATTGACTTTTCACATCTAATAAGTTTCCCAACTCCTGCTATAGTAAAAGTTCCCCATATCATTATCCCTCCATTCCCGTGTTTAACTGTCGTTTTTATGCAACTTGGCGACCATCTTCCTATAGTTCTTCAATTGCACCGTTCGGGAGCATCACTAACAAGTCAAAATCTTGATTCATCTAACCAGAAAACATTCCTGAACCAGTCTGTATCTTTCTTGCCATAACATGGGAAAAATCTCTTTCTATCATTGATGTTCTTCCTAGATAAAAATGGCTTCTTTGCACATCTTTTAGAGGAAAATCCCATTTCTTTCATTCGTCTAAATATTATATATCTAGAAAGAGAATTTCCAGCCCCTGTTTTGAATTCTTTGCTATGGTCAGCATAAGTTTTCTTTCAATCCTTCAAAACAGTTAATTTAAGCCTGTGGTCGTCCTTCAAAGTGGATGCTCTAGGGCAACCAGATCCAGATTTCCCTTTTACCAAGCGTTCGACTTCGAAGCTTTGACCAATTCGCTTCACTGCAAAAAGAGATGTTTTCCCATTTTCTTTTCTTAAAATATCAAAAATCTTCTTGTAAGTCATTTTGGACTGCTTTAATCCTGCAATTCGTTTTTATTTATATCTTCGCCAAGATGCGGTCTTACCATTTTTAGGATTAATTTTTCCACTTATCATTATATGCTATAATAATAATGATCTACAAAATAGAAATTTTCAGTTAAAGTTAACAAAAATTCATGGAAAATATTGAAAAATCAATTTCTTCTTTCTTTCACTCTTAGCCCATTTTTTTTTTTTTTTTTTTTTGCTCATGAGTGTGTATATTTATTTAGTAGCACGCATTTTTGTAAAAGTGCAACAAACATGTTTATACATACGTGAGCAATAAACTAATAAACTGTTATAGAGGGATCGACAATACCACAAGAGAAAAAAAAAGGCCACACAAGACATGAGTCATGTGTCTGATTTTGTGTTTGACTACCCAGAATTTTATTTGTCCACTTGAGAAAATAATGTTCCTTCAGAACTCTAGTGTAGTTAAGACCTTGTAAAGTTTTGCCAAAAGTAATGCCCGGCAACATACAGAACCCCTTAGTCATTAGTTTTTTTTTTTTTATGTCCATAGATAAAGTTGACCATTATATCAACAATCTACTACGTGATAAAAATCTAGTGGCAAACACGTTGTAGTGTCACCAGAGAAAAGTATACCATATAAAAAAGTTCCAGTGAAGAGCATATTTACATTTCCACTTTTTCTTTTCCCTCATTTTCTTTTTTGTTCTTTCCGACCCAGAAAACAGAGAGTAGGAAGTAGAACTTGTGTTTATTTTCAGCAGCATTGTATCTCTTGCTTCTCTTATTTTATTTTGTATCTTCACATTCAATGAGCTATGTTTCTGGCAAAGGAGGAAGAATTGTTGTTTTCTGGGTCTGAATCCACCCATATAGCATTCATAGGATAAAGGTTAATCGGATGGTTGGCTTTTTACGTTGATAAGTTTTGGCTCATTAGTAAAACTTTTTTAGAAAATGGTAAATCTGAAGACTTGAACCATTCTGTTACTATAAACATTGCAGCACCGATGAAAATGCTGTTTCAAAGTTAAGCCCGACAGACCAACAAAAAGTCAAGCCTGACAGACCAACGAAAATGTTGTTTCAAAGTTAAGCCCGACAGACCAATAAAAATGTCAAGCCTGACAGACCAACGAAAATGCTGTTTCAAAGTTAAGCCCGACAGACCAACAAAAAAGTCAAGCCTGACAGACCAACGAAAATGTTGTTTCAAAGTAAATCATGAAAGGCCAACGGAAATGTTGTTTCAAAGTAAATCATGAAAGACCAACGGAAATGTTGTTTTAAAGTTAGGCATGACAGACCAACGAAAAGTCAAGCATGACAGATCAACGAAAATGTTGTTTCAAAGTAAATCATGAAAGGCTAACGGAAATGTTGTTTCAAAGTGAATCATGACAGACCAATGAAAATGCTATTTCAAAGTTAGCATGTTTGTCGGTCTGTCATGCCTATTTCAAACTTAACCTTGACAGAAAAAAAAAAAAAAATTCTATTTTAAACTTAAGCACAACAGATCAATGAAAATGCTATTTCAAAGTAAATCATGACAGATGAATGGAAATGCTATTCAAAGTTAGGTATGACAGACTGACAAACATGCTATTTCAAACTTAATCTTGACAGACAAAAAATATTCTATTTTGAACTTAAGCACAACAGATCAACGAAAATGCTATTTCAAAGTAAATCATGACAGATTGATGAAAATGTTAGGTTTTAAATTAAAGTAACTAGAATTACCCATCTGCAGCTTTTGGTTTTAGCAAAAAGTGGGAGAAAAAAAGAAAAGAAAAAAAAAACAGATGCATGATGGGAAATATACACGCATTTTTGCATTTATAGATCCGACAAATGCCAGAAAATGCATTTGGATAATCAATCGACTAATCAATAGTTCAATACCAACAATCCACTTTTTTTGTTTTTATTTTATTTTATTTTATTTTTCAGAGCTCCTGGCAGGCAACGATTCCAGACAGACTTGAAACGTTCATGTAAGATTCTTTGAAACTAGAGATGGAATGAAAACGTCTAGCTTTTTTTTTTTTTTTCTTTTTTTTTTTTCCTAAACAACAACAAAAACAATTCAACAACAAACAGAAATTTCAGCTGTGTATTTTGTAGATATTAGCTAACAGCATGAATATGGAAAAATCGTCCAAGAAAAATCCAGTTTGGAATTTGACCAAAATTAGTTCCAATGATTTGAACTCCCCCTCACAAAGACAAAGAAGAAAACAAACTGACATTCATTTTTTTTTATATAAGTTTCAAATTCTAATAAACACCAACTCCATCATGCATTTTTTTTTTCTTTTTTTTTTTGGTGCTGTTTGGTGTGAGCTTTAATCAATCCAATCTGCATAACCTAGATAATTTATTCTATTAAACTATTTACGAGGGTTGTTCCAAAAGTAAGGCCTCCTATTTTTTACCTAAAAAACTAAAACGTTGATAGCTTTCTACTCTAATAGTTTCTCTCCTCAAACAGTTAGACTTTAGAATTCCCTTCCTGCTATTTGCTTCCCTGACTACTGATATGCAGAAGTTTTACTGCAACGTAAACCAACATATTTCTTTTTTTTTTTTACAAAGAAATCACCACTTATCAAGGCTTAGAGGCCACTCACAGATAAGGGTTAAAGAGTGTACATTGGTGAAAAGGACAATATCATAGAATCGTTAGAAATGTAAATTTGGTAAATTGGATTACTTAAGGGGAAGGGTTTATCAAGAACTTGTTTACATTGGACTTGAAGACGGCCATATTGTAGTCAGCTGGAAAGCAGGTAAACGGAAGGGAGTTCAACGGGTGTGCAGTTCTAAGATGGAAGCTTTGTTCATGGAATCTATGTTTAGGTTTAGGCACAGATAAAGAGTGGGGCAAATTATTGATAGTGGTTACAGCCAAACGAGTGTTAAAACCTTGTTAATCTTTCCTAGGCATAGTCCCAAATAGCAGCTGCTTACATCTAAGTGGTGATGTGCCTTGTTAGGGATGAACCTGACTAAAAGCAAAAAAGAAGAAAAAGAAAAAAAAAAACACGAACGTATGTGTACATAAAGCTAACATAAAAACTATTTTTTTGATAAAATTGTTTTTAATTTCAGTATTTCAGCGTCCAGTTTGCGTTTGACCTTTTTACCGTTAGTACTTCTGTAGTTTACGAACCACGCTATTTTTTTAGGCTAGTATTTTCAAGTTGAATTCAATTTTTATGGCATCTTTTGTTTATTGAATTTTTCGGTGCAAGTACAAAATAGCTAATAAAGCCCCCACCCCCTCCTTGTATTAAAAATGGGTTTAATAAGTAATAATGTTATTATTTCAGAGCAGTCTGAAACCTGCAAAAATTCGTTTGACGTGCTTGATCCGCATTACATGTGGATTGCACGGCGGCTATGGCGACACAAAGTAACCTTTCCCATCAAACTCTATCATTTTCATTTGTTTTGAGCTCTTACATAACAGTATGGCTTTTTTCAACAAGGTTGTTGTATGTCAACTCTCGGGATCACACATTATATACAGATAGGCACAAGGAAACAAAGACAACGGAAAGAATATGACACATTTTTTCAGACATTTATTTACAGGTACTTCCAGAAATAACGCCTTGTTTCTTGTTCGAAAGTCTTCTCGTACTCCAATGTGCTTAACAAGACTCTGCGGTGTTGAACACATGGTACTCTGTCTTTGTCCAGCCATGATTAGGACACGTCTTTCCCTGTTACTCGCTAGCCAGTTGTGTCTTGAACACGTCTACATCTTTCCTTGTCACTCCTGGGTCACGTATGTAACACATCTATTTTTGTCCTTCTTGGCATCACGCTTTCTTTTTCCGTTTTTTTTTTAATAAGCTTTTTCTTTCCTTCTTCCTCGCTGTGAGGTCACCTTGCACTCGGCTCGGTCATTTACATATGTTGGCTGCCGTACAATTGCTGCTGCTGCTGCCATATGCGTGTCTGCACTCTGTTACAGTGTCATTCTCGCTTTTTACCAAGCTTTTCTCAGTCTTTTAATTTGGATGTGCATCTCTCTTTTTATCCAATCAGAACTTCATCCAACAATTCCATACTAATGTAAGCACACCAACTGGCTCCTAAAAATGACTAAACAGGAAATAGGATGAGTTAATTTACTTTAGTGTCATAATCAGCTGGGAAGCAGCTCCGAGGTATTGTGTTCCACAGATGAGCAGTTCTGTGTAAAAAGCTCTGCTCAGAGAATTTTCCTTTAGTTTTAGGAACAGATAGAAAGTAAAGAGAATTGCTGGTAGTTGTTGCTAGTCGGATGTTTATTGTGAATGCCTTGCAAGAGAGACGGGGGGGGGCACAGAGTAGAATGTATATATCTATTTATATATATATATATATATATATATATATATATATATATATATATATATATATATATATTAGTGTTGGGACAATTAATCGGAATCGGGAATCGGAAAAATCAGAGCTGTTTAGGGTATCGAAATCGGGAAAATTTGAGCCTATTTTCCAATGCCAAAACCGATTCCTTTAATTATCTATTTTATTTTATTTTGTTTTTATAAAACATCTTCCATTGCTTGTAGTAGTAATAAAATAATAAATATTTATTGGCACAAACTCCCGTAAAACTAAAATCTCTAGATCACACCCTCACAAGTGTTTTTACGTTTGAGAAAATATATGCGCATTTAAGATGTATTTTTACACTAATGGGGGACAAAATAACAATTTTATAGTAAAGTATTAAGAAATTTATAAAGAATTGGAATCGGAATCAGTAATTGTACTGGAATTGGAAAAATATTAGAATCATCCCATCACTACATACAGACTTTGTTTAAAACGAAATTTTCCATTACTGGTTGTACTAATAAAGTATTACATATTTATATATTTAAAAACTACCATTAAGACTAAAATTCCAACTTCACACAAGTGTAGTTTTACGTTACTATAAATGTATATACGTATTATACAAGCATTTATGATAATCCGTCCACCCTCACGTCAAAAAAAAAAAAAAAAAAAAACAACCTTTAGCAAAATATTTAAGGATTATAACAAAAAAAATCAGGATCGTTAATTGTATTGGAATCAAGAAAAATATTGGAATCGTCCCATCACTAATATAATATATATATATATATATATATATATATATATATATATATATATATATATATATATATATACACACACATACATACACACTGTTTCAACAAAAAGCAAGACTTTAAAGAATGGGTTGAAAGTGTATTTCATTGTTAGTTACAATTGTTTCAAGACCATTTGGACAAATTCAAACAATTACATGCACAGTTAAGATGTGTTTCATAGTAATCGGGACAAAACAACTTCATAGTAAAATATTTAGAAATTTATAAAGAATTGAAATCAGAACCGGTTATTGTATCGGAATCAGGAATTT
>NC_136507.1:18790610-18805610 GCF_053919585.1 Euprymna scolopes | reverse complement strand
TATTATTCTTATCTATATATTAATATCGATCATAGTGCATTTAACGTACGTACGTGTGTTATGGTTTCCAGATTATAAATTATTCGATCGGGAGATCCTATATATTAAAAAAGAAAAAAGAAAATGAGAACATACGACAAACATTAAATTAGTATGTAGATACGCTAATTTAATGTTTGTAACATATTATCACCTTTTATCCTCCTTTTTAATAAATAGGATCTCCCGATCACCAAAGACGCAATGTAAATAAAATAAATAAATAAAAATGATGTCACTTTTGGGCTGTACATGAAACTAAAATATACCTGGTTGGTCTTCTGGCTGCGATCAAAAGGTAGTATGTTCTGTCTAAAGATGATAGAATAATATCATGGGGTTTCTGTTCGCGCCAGGCATCCATACAATGAAAATATGTCACAGACTCATATAAGGATATTGGAGATAAACCGTAATAACCAGATATATTCTGACCCTACATTAACCAGATTACTTAGAAAAATTCTTTTACAATTTTAACAAAAGGGCTACAATAATATCGCAGGGGACGGAATAATAATAATAATATATTACATATGAAAGATGCTGCTGTGGAATTTCCATTATTATTATTATTATTATTATTATTATTGTTGTTGTTATTATTATTATCATTAAAAACGCACACACACACACAAATAATCCCGGTCGTAGTTGGTACACTAGGAGTAGTATCAACTCGTCTGGAAGGATAATTGAAAAAAACTACAAATCCCCGATGTTTTAGGTGGCCTTTAAACCTCTGCAATTATAGGTACCACCAACATCCTTAGGAAAACCCTTGATCTTTGAAGCTCCTGGTTTGAAACCGGGATTAAGGGAAATCCTCTGGAAATGAATCCCATCCCTTTCCAAAGAGACGTTCATAAACGAAATCAGAATTATTATTATTTGCAATAAGTTTGGTTTTCTGTTTCTGATATTTTTGTTAGATGAGGATTGATTGTTTTTATTAAAATTTTTCGAACTACTGCTCTCATTTTGAGTGCTATTTTCACAACGTTTAGGTTGATGTAACTTCTGACCTTCTTTAGGTATATCTTGTTGAACTCCGGAATCTTTCTGTCAAACTCAGGAATATGCATAAAAGTTCAAACCGGACTCTTTATGCTCTCGTTTCGTCAGCCATGACCATGTAGAAGTCCAAAGTATTTTGAGTGTCGTTACTGAGCAAGAGCATGCTACCCCCGTGGATTAAATGAAGGTTTCAGTGTGAAATTCCATGCAGATTCCCGAGCTTGACCAAAAAATTTTAAGTTCGACAAGAAATACCTGAAGATCAGAGATTACATCGACCGAAACGTTGTGAAAATGGCACTCAAGATGAGAACAATCAATGCTCATCTGAAAAATTCAGAAACGTAATAACGAAATCGTGTAGCAGCCAATGTTTACACATCAACATCCAAAATCAAAATGTGAAAATTTGTTTGTACGCACGCCGTCTGCATATACACTATATATATATATATATATATATATATATATATATATATATATATATAAAAGTTAACGTGTGTGTGTGTGAGTGTGTGTGTATGTACATTTTCCTATGCATTAACTCTGTCAATTTTCAGTCCACAGACTTGAAATTTGATATACAGGGTACTGAGATTTGGGAAAATCTTTGTAACCCATTTTCGCCCAGAAATTTGGCTCTGTTAAGGGGTCAAAGTTCAACGATTTGACCTTTGAGAACTCTACACAACTTCTCCGACAATTTTGGGTCTAAACCCTTGAAATTTTAGATATAGTTTCCTTGGACATGGATCTAACTTAATAACTTGTTTGAGCCCAAAACAATAAATGTTAAGCGGTCATAATAGGGGTCAAAGTTAAAAAAAATTGACTGTTTTTATTTATTTATTTTATTTTATTTTTTTTTTGTTCAACATACATCTCCAAACACCCGGGCAACACCGGGCTGAAATGCTAGTCCTGAATAAAAACAAATAATTATATTTTGGACCAATTAGAGAACTTTCTGAATTTATTTGAAATGCTTTTTTTGGGAGCCACCTAAATTCATTAAAAGCCAGATTTTTTATTTAAGAAACCAGTGGAAGCCAATTGATTTGAATCTACGAATCGGTGTCACTGGGCGCCCCTTTCTTTGGGCACTAATCTCTGCAACCTCTCTCCAAATTAGCTAACATACAGACAAACATTAGCTAATGCACAAACACGCACAATTCTTTGACTCATTATCGTCTGTTAATCCATACAAACTTTATTCATCGAAATATTTCCAACGTTTATCACTGAACTTATTTTCTAATACGAAATAAAATAAACATTGGCTTTCATAAACAACTTTCAATGAGTAAAGAAGTTTTGATTACGACTTATCTGACCTCTGTTTTCTCCACATTAAAAAACGACCCTGGTGTCTAACTCTGTCCTGTGGGGAGACATTGTAAATAGGTACCTGACCTCTGTAATTCACAACTCTTAATTAATCGATTCATACTTCTCCAATGTCGCAGCTAATGAATCCATCTTGTTTTTACGAGAACTTAAAAAATATTCATGAACATAAAATGTTTTTTTTTCTATTGCTGTAAATCTTCCATTTTAAACATGTATAAAATATTTCTTTTGTGAATGAATATATATATATATACACACACACACACACACACACACACACACACACACACACACACACACACACACACACACATATATATATATGTCTTCTTAACTCATTATTTTGCTTTGCTTACCATGTGACAGTGTCTCTCATTTTCCCACATTTACTGGTAGACCTAAAAATCTTTTTCACTGAAAATATTTCTCTGAATCCGGGTCATCGCAAAAATATTTCTCCCATTACAAAACACCCTAAAGTAAAACACCAAAACTGGTGTGGAATGACGACAAAAAAAAATAAATAAATAAAAAAAAAAAAAAAATAAATAAATAAATAAATAAATAAATAAATAATAATAATAATAATAATAATAATAATAATAATAATAAATAAATAAATAAATAAATAAATAAATAAAATTAGAGTAAGCAAGGTATCTTGGTTGTACATTGTTGTTGTCTGGAATATCATCCCTATTCGGCTTAGATGCTAAAACAATATTCATTGTATATACATCATTGAACACAAGTTGTTATCTTAGCCATTGTCGAAGGAAAGTTGGGGGGGGGTTATTTATACCTTTTTCATAATAATATCAGTGCATAAATCAAACAGAATTTGAGTCTTATAATTATATATTCTATATGATTCCTAGCAGTTATGAATAAAATAATGATCTCCCTGCTAGGTGATTTGGTCACACACTGACCGATCAGCTTGCAGGATACATTGTTTCCATCTGTCCTCTCTGGAACGTCTTTAGTCCCTTTTGAGAATGACGGTCGGTCAGCAGAAGGAACTCAGGAAGCATTGAGCAAAGAAACACACACACACACACACACACACACACACACACCTCAGCAATACAAAAACATATTCCATTGTTCGTGACGCTCAATTGTAATTGATGATCTTCACTTGAAGATAACCGCTGGCCGACCTTCGACAGCGTAAAAACTTTTCACTCCTCCTTTTCCTCACTCCAACACTTTCAAACTAAAATAACTGGAAAAGTTCGGTCAGTTTTTAAAAAACGCGCTGTCTGTTTTAGCTAATACGAATCTATAAAGTCTACATTTTTAGAAATTGGAAGAAATAAAAAAAAAAAATAATTTTAGTCAGGCAGGTTAGGGTTTAGGGTCGGGTTAGATACATATTTGTAATTTTATTTCTTGTATTTCCATTTTTTTTTTTTTTTTTTTTTTTATCATTATAATTTTTGGTTTCACGTTTCGCGATCGCCCACTTCTGGTTGTCAGCGACCAAACACACCTTTGTGGAAGCCGCAAGTTGGTTGTTTTTCCTTCCGTGCTGCTGCGCTTTTGCTCTTATTAATACATAGAGGTGCATCTCGCATCTATAAATATGGAATGAGTTGATAAGCATGAAAACAAACTAATTAAAAGTAGTGAGATAAAAACATGTGTAAAGCGTTCATGAGTTCCGATATCGTTCTGTACTCTGTCAGGACAGGAAAAAGAGTGCTCTGAGTGGCTCCTCCACAGACGTGATAGCAGTACTCCAACTCCATCTTAGGAGTATTTGATTCTTATGCAGACAAAATCCTGCCTCAGTTTTAACAAAGCACCCCCCACCACCCCCACTTCCATCGATCCCAGCCCCCAAGAAATTAGCAGAGAACAGTTGATGGTTTTTCTCTTATACTGGCGCCAACTCAGTCTGCCTTTTGCTTTGTTCTTTAATTTCAAGTCAGCAGGTTTTCAAGAGTTTCAAAGCATTAGATTCAAAATGGTTTTTAGTTTTAGATTTGATAGGAGAAAAAAAAAAACAAAAAAAAAACATGAATCTTTAATCTATTTTGTAGATTTTTTTTTTTAATTATTGTTATGTTAATATATTAGAATCTCAATTCCTTTACCTATCTTGATCGATTTATATCTATGTAAGTTTAATTTTTTTGCCAAGAATATTTCACCTGAATTTGATTTAATTTAATCTTTTATTTTTTTTAATTATTATTTATTTATCTATTTATTTATTTGTTTTTACATAGGAACCATTTTTGTCTAGAAAAAGGGTACAAAACCGTCTTCCGAATCTAATATGCAAGAACCTTTTTTTTTTTCACCTTCCTACCCCCTCTTTCTCACAGAAAAGACACTGCAAGTCTCTCCTCTGATCTTGAGCAAGTGGTACAATGGGGAAAGAGGTGGCTTGTTACTTTTAATGCATCTAAAACCAAGCTTTTATCTTTACATCATCAACGCTCTGATCCCCATCTGGCATCCATTGAAATGAATGGCTCTCATCTCATGTTTTGACAAGCTTCTGGGATTGACTTTTACTCTTGATCTTAAATGGAACACATACATTAAATCCATTGCCAAGGCCGCTCGAAAAATGGTGGGATCCTTCTATCGATCCAGTAGATATCTCACTGCTGATGCAATTCTCTATCTATATAAGAGCCAGGTACGTCCATAGATGGAGCACTGTTGCCACATTTGGGCAGGAGCTGCTAGAAAGGACTTATCCTGTCTTGATAGAGTTCAAAATAGACTCTGTAGCCTTGTAGAGGATGTCCTTTTCTCTTCCCTGCAACCTCTTTATCACAGAACAGATGTTCTAAGTTTGTCTCTGCTTTATCGTTATTTTCATGGCAGGTGCTCGGCTCAGCTCCATTCAATGGTCCCCCCTTGTCAAACTTTCACAAGAAACACCCGTCTAGTAGAAAACACTATCACTAGTTTCCCCCACTCTTTATCTGTGCCTAAACCTAAACGTAGATTCCATGAGCAAAGCTTCTTTCTTAGAACTGCACGCCTATGGAATTGTCTTCCGTTTTTCTGCTTTCCAGCTGACTACAATATGGTTGTCTTCAAATCTAACGTAAACAAGTTTTTGATGAACCGTTCCATATAAGTTAACAAATTTACCGAATCTCCATTACTATCGGTTACTATATTGTCCAATTTCTACTGTACACTCTTTAGCCCTTATCCTTGAGTGGTCTCTTGGCCTTGATAAGTGGTGATGCCTATGTAAAAAAAAAGTCTATCTCTGTTCTAACGTTACTTTTATGGGAAGTGCTCGACTGAGCTCCAATCCATAGCCCCATTCTGTAAAACGTTTGTAACAAAAAAAACTCGCCTAGCTACAACAACAATCAACAATTTCCTTCACTTTCTATCTCTGCCTAAACGAAAATTTCATGAGCAGAATGTCTTTCCTAAAACTGTTCGTCCATGAAGCAAGTTCGCCCATGAAACAAGATAGTGTGGGACTGCTTCTTGCCTGACTATAATATGGTCATTTTCAAGCCCAATATAAATAAGTTCTTGGTGACCCGTCCTCTTATATAATCACTCCCTACCCAAGTTCCACCGTAACCGATCATCATGAAGTTATCTCAGCATCTATCTAACATTTATTAACCCGTATTCTAGAGTGTATTGACCCTTAAGTAAAAAAAAAAAGAAAAAGAAACAGGTGATGATTGGTTGGTTGGTTGTTTTTGTTTTACGGCATATCAACCCTTTTCAGGTTATTTAATGCTGAATCCAGTGATTTTTAAGAAAAGTTTATATTTGTTTTTTTTTTCAAGTCAGTTTCTATTCAACCCATAGTTGGGACCCTAACAGGTACTACCTGGGAGCAATAGCAATTAAAGGGTGGCTCCATACTCCTCAAAACCTGCAAGCTGGGGCCCCATCATCGGATATAGTTTAAGGTTATATCCAGGACCAGAAATAGGTGAAATCATAGATTTGAAATTAAGGTGGAAATAATATGTAAGACTTGCAGAATAAAATTGTTTAAAAAAAAAAAAAAAGATGCTGATGATGATATGTAAGAATTGCAGAATAAAATTGTTAAAAGATAAATAAATAAATAAATAAATAATAATAATAATAAAAAAATTAAAAAAAATACCCTCCAAAGGAAAAATCCTTGGATGTGGAGACTAACACGCATGAGCCGCATGCGTGAGCCAGACAAACTGCTACAGAGGCAAAACATGAAGCGCTACATGGAACCAAGAACAGTAAAGCTGCATATCTATAAGTTCTCTACCCCCCTCCACATTCCCCATTACATCATTCCCCCCCCCCCCAAAAAAAAATAAGAGACTAAGTAATCAAGGAGGAAGGAAAGAGAGAGCACTGACCAGACCACCACTGGAATCTTGGGGAGGCTTATTGCCAATTAAATTCCAGTGAAGACCAATGGCCGCTACTAGTGAGTAATCAATTGTAAGCGGCTGTTGCAATAATGCAAAGCCATTTGCTAATGTTATCGAGATAGGTGGAGAATACTGGAAACCCGGGGAGACTTGTTGTCACTCAACTTCCAGGGAACACCACAGGCTGTTATCAAGGAGAGATCTTTGATGACCTGTTTGAAACCTTTTTGTGAGCCAAAAATAATAATTATAGAGAAAGAGATAGATAGATAGATAGATAGATAGATAGATAGATAGATAGATAGATAGATAAAGAGAGGGGGGAGAGGGGGGAGAGGAGGAGAGAGAAGAGTAGGGAAATAAGTAGGGAAAGGTTAACAAGATCTTGTCTGGTCTATTGACCAATTTACCACTCTTGGAAGATCAATGACAAGTTAGTGATCAAAATCGTTGGTTGCAGACGTGAATGCAGGTTTATTTCTTTTGGATCAATAACAAAAAGCAAGCATCACCAACCAAAGAAATAAAAATTAAAATCAATTTTTTTTTTTTTTTTTTGACTGAGGAAATCTACAAAACTGGCTTTATTTGTAGAAATAAGTAATTCACATTTCATACTGCGATGAGAGTCTCGTACACGTTAGCAAAACTATTGTTTGTATAAATAGCCGTGGCTTAGTTATTAACAACACAACTGAAAACCTAGGTGTGCCAAGTTCTAATTCAGTTCGTTCCACTGAAACACCTTTATCAAACCAACACTTAACCTTGTGTCTAGCCTCTTGAAAAGATTTTAGTATTCGCCGTGCTCTTTCTGGTCGATGTCTGGATGGTGCTATTCCTCCTATGTCTTTATATTCTCTTAGGCACTCTTCAGTTATTGCCTGTTGTACTGACCAATGTTAGTGCCCCGGGCGTTTTATTGGTTAGGTTGCTATATTTTTTCCATACACATTTATCGAACTAGTCTCAGTTCATTTTGTTTTCCTCGATAAACACTTCAAATAACTTTGCATTCTCGCACCAGCCGTTTATCATTGATTTCTCCTTGATAGTGCTGATGACTTTCTCTGAAACGTGAGTAATAATAAATCTGTTCAAGAGTCTTGGGTATGATGATACCTAAGTGGCTAATAGCACAGACTGAAAACCTAGATGTGCCAAGTCTGAATCCACAGAAATGCTTTCATCAAATCCACAGTTGACCTTGTGTCAAACCTCCTGGAAAGTAGCTTCGGGGGGCCCATGGGGCAGTGAATAGAGGCGTTGAGTCTCTACGGTTCCAGGTGAACATTGTCTGAAGATAGCGGTTTCAATCCTACCCAAAGCGGGCCGGAGGATGAGTTGGCCAAAACGTGGTGAGACGACAACAACTATGGAAGGCAGTAATTACTGGATACAGTTTCAAGACTCAGCATTCCTATCCCGTCGCAGTTAACCACCTGAAGAAGGCCAGAGGATTAGTTGGCCGAAAGGTGGTGAAACAACAACAACAACTATGAAGATGAGGATAACAGTCCACAAAAAAAATATCAATACCCTTGGAAAGGAGGTGAATAAAATAAAAAGACTGTCATATATTATGCATTGATAACCAGAAACCAGCATCTGCGATCTATGTATCTAGCACCTGTCTATGATCAGAGTGTAGTATGTGTCAGCAAAACAAATGCATATGCATAGTGAACCATACATAGCCCCCCCCCACTCCCACCAAAAAAAAATAAAAAATTTCATCAATGGTATTGTTAATAAAACTCAAAATTTATTCTGCAACTTAAGCCTATTTGATAAAGATAAACTTTCAGTTTATGCATGACTTGTCCACCAAGTTTAAATCTTGAAAGTCCAACAGTCTTTATTTCATGTTGTAGCTCAAAAAAGTTAGATATATAATGTGATGTCTATTGCAATGTATTGTAAATTTAGAGGTAGTATCAACTGCGGGCAAGAAGTCACAGATGTTAATTTACAGAATGTGGTATTAAAGGACAAGAGAGAAAGAGAGAGAAGGCGGGGGAGGGAGACCACATGTGTTAGTCATGATACAAGCACTGGACAAGACAAAAGGTAAATGGAAATAGGTAAGAACAGGTTAGGGTTAGACCCTACTTATGTTACAACACGTATAGGGGTTGAAAAAAATGACGGAAACACCTTGCGAATTTTGCAAAAATTGATTAAAAAAAAAATTACCAAAATGTTGGTTTTTATTTACGGTAATTATTTTCCTGAATTAATTGGTTGAATTTATTTTTTTACTAGCAGGCCGCCCAACGTTGCCTGGTCATAAAATACGCATAAATACTATATTTTAATTAATACAGAATTTTTATTTACTATAAACAGGAATACCGTAGGTATTAAACGTAACGTTAAATTCCTTAAAAAAAAAAAAAAAAAAAAAAAAAAAAGAGAGATGAAGTAAAAAAAAAAAAAACGGAAAGAAACTGAGACATGAATATGCGACTATTATATTTATTTTAAACAGTTCATTTCTTGTAAGTAAAAAAAAAAAAAAATATTCGAGCTGAGATTGAAACCAAAACCTAAAGACAGTAAATCAAGTACGATAACCATCAAGCCAGCTTGATATGATCTTTAAAAAGTGTTTTCAAACCTACTTATTCTTAACATAAGTAATCTGTCACGTGAACGATTCAGGCATTCGCATTCGTGAAACAGTTGACAAACAGAAAAAAATCAGATACACCCCTCCTCCTGCCCACATACCAATTTTTCAATTTTGACGCCTTATGTAGAAAACTTTTTGAATTTGTTTTCATCCAGAAAAAGGTTTCTGGATGAAAACTGATTCAAAAAGTTTTCTACGTGTCTGAATACCCTATATAACAGATTTCAAGTTTGTAGATCAAAAATTCGTTGAGTATATAGGTTGAGAAGTGTCCTCACACACCATTCTCACTTTTATGGATATATAGATTTCAGATAGTGCATATTAGTAAGAAAAATTAAAATGACAGATCTGTCAGATTTACAAAGGGGGCAGATTGTTCGTGCCGGGACAACAGGTGCTACTGCAACGAGAGTTGTTGGGATGGTGGCTGTTTCGAACGAGCCGTCTTGAAGGTGGGGATATGAAAAAAGAAATGGAAAGCATCCTTCTCTAAACAAAATTCTGTCAGAAAGCCGAAAGATATTGTGGAGTCCTTAGGAGGATCGCGAAGAAAGAGTACAAAACCCAACCGCACCAAAAATTACAGCAGAGCTCAACAATCATGTGGGAAATCACATTTCACCAGAAACAGCTCGCCAAGAGTGTCACAAGGCTGGATTTCATAGGGCGACTGTTCTTCTTTTTATTATCTCTTTCTTTGTTGTGACGTCACTTTGCACATGGCTCGGTCATTTGCATACACGTGTTCACAAATTGGAAGGATTTCTTCTTTACTAACCAACAACAGAAAATATTAAGTGTAGCATCAGAACAGATACTACCTTTTGTATTATTTATTTGTCTCACTCAAAACAAGGCATGAAGCCACTTGATATAAGGAGCTATAAAAAAAATACCACCTTCTAGATAGAATCCTCGGTATTTGTAAGCTGACTAAAACATAGTCGTTTTCAAGTCCGATGTAAACAAATATTTTTGAGTTGTCCTCTTAAATAATCAAGTTTTGACCAGTTTCAACCATTATCAATCAATTTTGAGCTGATAAACTCAGTAACCTTTTATCCTCGAGTGGTCTTTAAGCTTTGATAGGAAGTGACTCGTTACATATGATACACGGAGAGTTGGGCTCATGCCTTAAAAAAAAATTTTTTTTTTTCCTTTTTAAAAACTGGTACAAAACTGACGTGGATAGAATTTGAAATTCCGATCACCAATTCTATTTTTTCTGGCTACAAAACAGGCTGAATTTGTTTTGCCGATGTCGACCTACCTTCAGTTTCTCCGACACAGACAGGTTCTTTCCGATTGGACGATGCCAACATCTCGCCCTCCGCCTCCCTCCCCGCCACCGCATTTCCCCAAATCAATGATTTTTCTCTAACCCCCCCCCCCGAGCGAGGGAGACAAAGTCGGTAGATTGACTTAAGGTAACAATGTCGATTCGAATATTAATGTAGACTGCACGCGCGCAAGTCAGACTAATCGCGTCAGATCACCAATAATTTTCATTGATCTGAATGACTGTAAAAGTCTAGCCAGCACTTGCCGCTACAAGTGAATTGTTATTCCGCACTTATTTATATCATGTAAAGGTGACCTCGTGTCGCCCTGGTTGCTTGGGCCAAAGTAAAAATAATGCAGTCTTTAAAAAAAAGAGAAGAGAGGGGTGGAAAAAATAATAAAATAAAATATGATTGTGTAGACTATTTTAGTTTGGTTAATAACATAGAATAAGATTTATAACAAGAAACGAAAAATAAAAAAAGCAAATGACGTTTTGAATAATCAAGATCAGTCATAACGGATAAGTATCTGAGGCCCATGGATATTCCACGGGAGGAGCTGTGATACAGCGAAACAGTCCGTCTGTGAATGACTCTCTCTCTCTCTCTCTCTCTCTCTCTCTCTCTCTCTCTCTCTCTCTCTCTCATATATATATATATATATATATATATATATATATATATATATATATATATATATATATATATATATATATACAAGGTGCCCCCCAAAAAACAGAGGACATTCAATTGTTTTTCTGAGCATTTTACAGTCAATGGAGAAAAAAAGGGCCAAAATCCGTAGTGTTTTGATGTGATGTTTTGAATATAATAAACTAGTTATAACCAAAGTTTCATTTCATTCAGACAAAACATTAAGAAACGGAGCCTAATTAGAATTGGGGCCCGTTATTTCTTTTGGGGGGCGGGGGGGGTCACCCTGTATATATATATATATATATATATATATATATATATATATATATAAAAACGACTATGCCTGCCTGAAAACGGTCTCTGTGAAACTCATCTGTAAATTTTTGGTTTACAAACTTGATATATAGAGAACTTGAATGAATAAAACAAAATCTATTTCGTTTTAAGCCAGTAAAAATAGCAGCTAAGGAGGCAAAATTTAAAAAAAAAATTGGAACTTGGCAAGTGTAAGTCGACTTAAAGTGATCATCTATGCATGCACAAATATACATTTGTACATTTTACCACGTTATTTTTTACGTTAAGGACATAGTACAGACAGTCAGAAATAAGGCTGGGAAGTTGATGTTTTGGTTTCGATTTCAGCTGATGGCACCCAAGTCATTTTCTTTTTACTTTTGAAATCACTATTATATAAGAATCAATAGAGAATTGGCTCTAAAATAATAAATATTAAATCTGCATATTTTCAATTTCTATTTAAGCACATTTTACATATTTTAAGCATATTTTACGAGTATTTTGTATTTATTATTTGAAATTATTATCGATTATTATATTGTACCCAATATATCGTAATGATTTCAAAATGTATATATATATATATATATATATATATATATATATATATATATATATATATATATATATATATTATTGTCTTTCCCCCTCTTTTCTTTTCCTCCGTTTCCTTTCTCTCCCTTTCTTTCTATTCTATTGGTTTTTAATATCCATATGTAATCACAAAAAAAGAACATATCTTTCCTTTCTATTTTTATCTTAACTTGAATCATCTGACGATATAGGCAGATAATATTAACAATTCTTTTTATACATATAGATAGATGTGTTTCATGCTTTCAAAATATTCAGTACTGCTGGTCGAGAAAGTCACCTTTGACTCCACTGGCAGGGTAACTCGTCATTGGCCGAGACTAAAGTACAAACTAATTCTATTAAAGCGTTTATCTCTCTATATCTCTCTATCAGTCTCTCTTTCTTTTACTCTTTCCCACTCTTGTTCTCCCCTCCCCCACACTAACCCCCTCTTTCCCTTATACTCAACGCATTCCTACCTAGCTACACACACACACACACACATACAACTCTCTTTTATATGACAGATTCCTCAAGGAAAGAGTTGACATTTTCTTTAAAAATTAATTTACAACACTGAAAAAGCGACACTCTCTGACAAAAAATGACCCAACTTAACCCCCAGAGAATAAATTTTTTCTAAATTTTAGCTATTATTGATCCAGAGAAACTTTGTGTTTGTTTGTTGTGTATTTTTCTTTTTACTTTTAGCTAAAAATACAAATACACATACACACAGGCAACTAATTGGACGAATCTTAGCTCTTCCTGTGTACCCCAATCACCATTGTCGTAGGCGATTGCTAAATTTTAACTCCGTTTCAGCTTTGTAACTTGTGCATGTCATTATCCAGAATCCAACAAACTTTTTTGACACGCTCAATTATCCATTTTCCTTCCTTCTTTTTTCTTCTTCTTCCCCATCTCTTGCCTTGTCTTCTCTTTAGAACTCTATAAATTTTTAATTTAATTTATTTTTTATTGCCGTTTCCCTTCCATCTTTTCTTTTCCACCTTTTCCTTTCTTCCTTTTCTCTCTCTTGCGTCCATTCTATTGTAATTACAAAAAAACATATCTTTCCTTTCTATTTTCATTTTAACTTGAATCATCTGAGGATATGGACAGATAATTTTTTATCCTGTCTATTAAAACAATTTGTAATGAATTAAGTTAATATACTTGAGGTTGTAATAATGAAAAACATATTTGGCTCTACTAAGATATTGAGCACTCTTTATCCTTGTTTTTTACCACATATACCTTTTATATATATATATATATATATGAGATAATAAACATTTTTTTTAATTTTAGATATTTTTCATCCTCAGCAACATTAATCAAGGATGTACCAACTTTGTGGGTAATTTTGGATTTTTAACTGGACATACAAACATAGAGGATTGGCCTTTATATAACAGACTAGCAGAGCTAGTCGGCATTGCCTGGGCCATATAAAAGAAAAAATGAAGTTACATTTGAATGCACTTGTTGATAAATAATTTTTTGCTAACTACATATCATATTCCAGGCAAATCCAAGTGGATTATCTTAGATAAAATAGTATAAAAAAACATATCAATGTTGCTCTTCCTGGGCAACGCAGCCTTTTAACATACTTGCTCTATCAAATACATTGAGTACTCTTTTATTACTATATCCGACTAAGCAGATATGATACTGTACTCTTATGACCTGCAATAATGCAGCATAGATTTTCTTGTATAAAATTGTATAACAAAACGCAGTGACATTGTTTTTTCTCGGACAACACATCCTTTAAACATACGCACTCTACCCAGGATATTGAGCATTTTGCACTGATTAACTTATACTTTTTACCATATATGATAACGTACTATTTTGGATCGCAAGCAACACCATGGATTTTGTCTCCCATTCGACATTATAAAAATAACAAAGAAAGCCTTTCTGCATTTAAACAAACTTTCTACGTTGTAATTATTATTCAGAGTGAAACGATAAAATTGTCGCCCTAGAAAAGACGACATGATTCCATTTCCGTTTCATGAAAACCAATTTTCATTTTTGTTGCGGACCATCTACTAGTTGGACAGTTGTGTATAAATCCGAAGAGCGATAGGAGCTTTATATCATGTCTGAAAGTGAAACAATGTTCAACAAGCGAGAGTGGAGATGCGCCGCTGTACAACTCATGCTCTCTACTGATCCAAGTTATGACAACAGGACCATTGCCAGCACCCTCAAAATAAAAATTCGGATAAGGGAGACGTGCCCAGTATGATGAAGTTTCCCGCCACAGTTATGGTCTTTGGTGTGGTTTTAAGTGAAAGCCACATCATACCACCTCACATCTTCAAAGTCGGCTTGAAAGTCAACACCTGGATATATACCTGGATGTGCTGAAGTGTGTGATGATCTCCTGGTGCAATCAGGTGGCCGCTGGCAGCAGGACTCGGCACTAGCTCACAAGTCCAAAGAGACCCAGACTTGGCTTCAGGAGGAGTGCTACAACTTTGTACCCTTCTCTTACTGGCCCACCTCCTCTTTTGACCTTAATCCACTAGACTACTTTGGTCATATGTTGAGAACATCACCAACATGACCTCCCACAACAGCGAAGCCAGCTTCATTGACACAATCTGCCAAGTATTCACCAAGCTCCTTCTGGAGCTTGTAAAAAGGGTATGCTCCCAGTTTGACACCCATATTGAGGCGGTGATTGAGGCTGAAGGAGGCTACATTGAATAGTGTCAGCTTTATTACATAATCAAGTTACCTAAATTTT
>NC_136507.1:18775610-18780610 GCF_053919585.1 Euprymna scolopes | reverse complement strand
TAGTTAACCAGAAATAAAAGAAGTGAAAACAACAACAACAACAACAACAACAAATAACTGTTACCAAACACAAGAAATTTTACTTTTCTACTCACCCATTTTCATGTGTGTTTATTGCTAGATCTATTATTTATGTCTTTGTTATCATTACTTTTACTTAGCCAAGCAAGTGTAGTTTCCAACATGGCCGCCAATCACCTCTAAATGTTATTAAATTGGTGGCCATGTTGGAAACTATGCTTGTTTGGCTAAGTAAAAGTAATGAGAACAAATACATAAATAATAAATCTTTCAATCAGTAAACATGTTTTGTTTTTTTTACATGTGGTTCATCACTTATCAAGGCCCGAAGGCCACTCAGGGATAAGGGTTATTGCGTGTACAGTAATCAATGAGATAGTATTGTAGTAATCATTAGTATTGGATGTTTAAAAAAATAAACATGTAGCAAATTATCTAACAGTTATTTGTCATCTGTTTGTTTGTTTGTTTTCTCACTCATTTTTTTTTTTTTTTTTTTTTTTTTTTGTAACCAGTCTGTACAAGCGTCAAGAAGCCCTGTGTGATTGAATGAACATCAAATGACCTCATGTCTGAACACCTGGGCAATATAAAAAATAATGAGCAACAATGAATTCATGAATGCTTCGAGAGAGAGAGAGAGAGAGAGAGAGAGAGAGAGAGAGAGAGAGAGAGAGATGGAGAGATTGGAGAGCCATAGCCATCAATGCTTGTACCAAGCATGACAACACTTGAATGATCGAATAAACATCAAGTGACCTTATGCGTTGTCTTGAGCTATTTCAATTAAAAAAAAGAAAAGAAAAAAGGTTAATTTACCAACATTTCTGAGACAAAGTCCCGCTTAAGGAAGAGCTATTTCCATATTGATTCAGGAGAATGTGTCTATACAACCTTGTGTAACAATGGCTTTGAAGAAGTCACGTTTCATTTTGCTGGGAATATTTGATTTCCAAATTTCTTTCATCTTTCCTAGTTTAATCCAAATCTTGCTGATTCTTACATGTAATTCACTCTTTGTCATGCAATTTTGTTCTGCAACTTTACCGTCAAGATAGGGTCTACTTTTGGCAGCCACATAACTGTGCTTCTTCACTTATTCTGTTCTTTAATCCTCAACTTCTATGAGCGATTTTTCTGACAAAGGAGAAAGAATTGCTTATTTCTATGTCGTAATCTATACATCTCAATCTTATTGTTATTGTTGCCTTGTTTTTCCCTTGAAGTAGTGTTTTTTTTTAATCTCATTACACTAAGTGGCCTTGTGCTTTGTCTGGGGCTATTTCCATTAACTCTTGCTTCTCTTGTTTTTCTCGTTTTCTTCTTTAGTTCTCACATTCCATGAACGATATTTCTGACAAAGGGGGAGAATTACTGTTTTCCAGAAAAATTATGTGACCGAAAGAATTGAACGAGAAAAGGGATAGTGTCTAAAATTGTCATTTTCCAATATTTTTCTTTTGATTCCGGAAAGGAAAAATATAAAGAAACTGTCGTAATTTATAAAGATCGCGGCCATGAATGAATGCAAGAAAAATTCTGTTTAATCATTAGAAATAGTTTTCTATTGTTATTTTCGTTATATATCACTAAATGACGAACTTTGAAATTGAATTTCCAGTTAGTATTATGCATCTAAAATTGAGTTTCGTTATTAAATAAATACGACATCAGGTAAAAAAAATCGGCAGCCATTTTGTTTCCGCTTTTTCACATTATGGTTGACACTTTTCAAGCGCGCTTTTCTCAATTTTTAGATACATAATACTAACTTGATTTTTAATGGGAATGGTTCCCTATTTAGTAAAATATGATGAAAATAACAACACAAAACTACTTTTAATGTCTCAACAATTCTTTTTCTCGCGTTCTTCCAAGACTGCCAACTTTATGAATTGCCAAAACTTTAAAAAAAAAAAAAAGAAAAGCAAAAAAAAAGCAAAACAAGAAACTTATAATTAATGCAAAAACTTCTTTTGTTTGTTTGTTTGTGCGTGTGTGTGTGTGTGTGTGTGTGTGTGTGTGTGTGTGTGTGTGCGTGTGTGTGTGTGTTTTAGAATTTTGCAATTGTATGTCTTTCTACAAGCAACCGAGAGCTTAATTCAATATCTAAATACGAAATCAATTATTTTGGAAAATGTATATTAACCCCCCCACCCCACCCCCAAATCTCGTCGGAAGAAAGGTTTGGGAGGGGTACTGTATTCAAATGAGAATATAAAAAATGGCTACTCTCTTTTTCTTTGGCCAAGATCAAAGAGTAGTATCTGTTCTTCAGATGCTGCAGTTGCTGCACTTCCATTTCTTGTTCTCTCTCAGTGGAGGAACAGCCCTTCACGACTGAGATAATTTTTTTATTATTTTTGTACCTTTTCTCCGCGTTAAAAAACGGCCCTGGTGTCTAACTCTGCCCCGTGGGGAGGCATTGTAAATAGGGACTCTCTTTTTCTTTTTTTATTCGCTATTATTGACGCTTAAGACGAAGAAGAATGCATAAAAGTTTCGCATGTGCGAGAGATAGAGAGAAAACTAGGACGAGAGAGAGAGAGAGAGAGGACAAAAGAGAGAAAGAGAAGGCGAGAGACAGCAGACATATTTGATAAAAAAAAAGAATAGAAAAAATAAAACAATAATGAGAGAGAGAGAGAGAGAGATAGAGAGAGAGAGAGAGAGAGAGATGGGTAGGGAATCGAGAAGGGGAAGAGAACAAGGGAAATAGAGAAAGTATAAAGTTGGGGAAAAGAAAAGGGAATGATATTTGGTAAAAATAGAGTTTAAAACTGAAATAGAAAAATTAGAAATAACATAAAATGGAATAGAGAGAGAGAGAAAGAGAGATAGAGACAAAGGGGGAGAATGGAAAGACAGACAGACAGACAGACAGAGCGAAATACAGCTATGAATAGGGAGTCGGGAAGAGCGAGAAAAGAAGAAAGAAAAGAGAGAGAGAGAGAGAGAGAAAGGGGGAGGATTACAGAAAAAAAAGAAGATAAACAATGAAAAAGGTTTTATGCGTTTCTCTTACGCCATATCAACTCCTTTTTTTTTTATTTTGGCTTTTACGGGTTGGCATAAAACCAATCCAAACTCAGTATTCTTTTTCTATCTACTTCGCATGGTCTTCCTCCTCTTTTAATATAGTAGTTTTTAAAGATAGATAGAAAGAGGGAGAGAGAGAGATAGAGATTGGGGGGGGGGGGAGTGATGAGTATAACCTAGTTTATTTTGGTTTATTTATTTTTTCTTTATTTTTCTTCGATGATCAACATATTTTTTCACCAATAGAAGACGTGCTTGATCAGAGCGGCTCGCTCGCTCACGCTGATGGAAGGATGGAGGGGGGAGGGAGGATTGTGAAACTAGAAAACTCGAACATGCGAACATGCAAAAGACGGTTGGGGGGGGGGGGGAATTGGTGCACGAAAATGCATGCACGTATTGTCGGTATCTCGTTGCAAAGCGCGCGTGCGTAACTATTGTGCACCTGCACTTAAATGCACCGAGACACACGAGATAAACGCAAGGAGAAGGGAAGGGGCTGTGCGCATTTTGCAATCCTTGCAAAAAAAAAAAAAAAAATGCGACTGGCAATTTGGTGAAAGTCAGAAAAATCAGACAATGCGAAAAAAATCTATCTCTTCTACAGATACAAAAGATAAAAAAAAAAGTTTGTTATAAAAATCGTATGTTAACAGTATTGGAAATTCAGATTTTTGTTTCAATAAAGTTTGAATGCTTCAAACCGTTTCATGACACTAATTTTCGTTCAAATCAATCTGACGTCGCTCGGCTTAATTAGCGATTTCAATTATAGCTTACCGAGCATGCGGTTGAAAACTTCAGAAGAAATGCTTGCCAACTCCCTAGAAAACTTCATCAGTTTGCCTAGTATTTAAAAATTCAGGAGATCGGTCACCTCCTTCTCAGTAGAGACTAGTCGGTCTCCCGTGGATATGCTGGAATCAGTGATAAACAAAGAAGTGGTCAACCACCTCAGCAAAAATAACCTGTCTAATGATATGCAATTGCGACACCGACAGTTAATGTACTTAATGTACTGTAATATCACACAGGATTAGTGAATCTCTCAGTGGGGGCTTCATTTCTAGAGCAATAGCTCTTGACATATCAAAGGCTTTTGATAGAGTATGGCATAAAGGTCTACTTCACAAGATCGCCAGCTATGGAATAGCTGGAAATCTCCTCTCAATTATTAAATCCTTTCTCTCTTATAGGATTATAAAAGTAGTCATTGATGGGCAGAAATCAGAAGCTCATAATATCAACGCTGGCTTCTCTTAAGGTTCCATCTTGGGCCCAACTCTCTTCCTAATCTCCATCAATGACCTCCCTAATCACATTCTTAGATCATTCGTAGACATGTATGCAGACGACACCACAATCTATGGCAACATTTCAAAGGCCAGTAAGTAGCACCCTGGGATACGGTGGCATTAGGATATTATGGTTTTCAGGTTCCGATGTGGAATACGATGTTTTTCCAGCCCCTGGTTACTGTATTTGCCCCATTTTATGTTGTTATTTATAATGTTATTTGATTATATATATATGTATTTTGTAATTAAGTTTTACTGCTGTATCCCGGGGTTCTTCTGTAATTAATTTTATGTTCAACTTTAAAAGATCATAACTACTATCATAATAAACTTTATTACTCGAAATAAGAACCATTAGAATAGACACATTTTTGCCAACGAGAAACAAGTTTATTTATGCAATTAGCACTGAAATCCGGAGTTCTTGAAGCGATGAAGTCACTGAAGGCCGATTTGGCATCATCTCAGCTTTGGAAGCATTTTTCGTGCAGGAAGTTGTCGAGATGCTTGCAGTGGGCGAGAGGTCTGGTGAATATGGCGGATGAGGCAGAGTCTCATAGCCCAATTTTTTCAGCTTCTACAGGGTCAGTTGAGCATCATGTGGGTGAGTGTGGTCATAGAGGAGAATTTGTCCCTTCATAT
>NC_136507.1:18725610-18770610 GCF_053919585.1 Euprymna scolopes | reverse complement strand
TAGGTTTAAATTAAGGCTAGACAATCGAAAAGAGCGGATGACTTTCGAAAATATCGGCGGAAAAAGCAACAACTCCCTGTTGAAAAGTGCCCAGTTGAGGGCTAAGAAATTTAGTAAACTTTTCGGCATTCGGTTCGAGCTTCAAAACAATACTGATCTTGTGAAAATCCGTCGCCTCTGTCGAAAGTTTTAGGCAGACATGCAAACATAGATAGATACATACATTTATATATTGGTAGCTTAAATTATTGACCCAAACCGATTAAAAAGCTTACCTTATCTCTTAACATTTATTGTTTTAGGCTCAAAGAAAGTTATTAAGTTAGATCCATGTCCAGGAAACCTATATCTAAAATTTCAATTGTTTATACCCAAAATTGGCGGAGGAGCTTGGTAGAGTTCTCAAAGATCAAATTGTTGAACTTTGACCCTTTACCAGTCAAATTTCTGGCCGAAAACGGATTACAAAGATTTTCTCAAATCTCAATACCATGTATAACAAATTTAAAGTCTATAGACTTAAAATTGTGTAGAGAAATGTACACAGACAGACAAACAGACACTTTCACTTTTATATATATACTAGCATTTCAGCCCGGCGTTGCCCGGGTGTTAGAATGTGTATGTTGAGCAAAAAAAAAAAAAAAGGAAGTGGTAGTAGGAAAGCTGGTTCAAACCCCGTACCCCGAAGGGGGGAAAAACGTGACGTCTTTGCTGTTACGACCAACGCCAAACCGGAAGTGACTGAGCTTTTAATTAAGGCTAGACACTCGAAAGGAGAGGATGACTTTCAAAAATATCGGCGAAAAAAGTTAACCCCCCTCCTGTAGAAAAGTGCCCAGTTGAAGGTGAAGATATTAATGTTCTTAGCCAATTTTTTCGATATTTGTCGTCTGAAAGGTCGAACTTTAAAACGATACTGATTTTGTAAAAATACGTAGTCTCTGTCGAAACATGCATACATTTATATATTGGTAACTAAAAATTTTCGACCCAAACCGATTAAAAAGCTTGCCCTATCTCTGAATACTCTTTATGTCAAATTTCAAAAGTTTAGACCAGAAATTGTCCGAGTAATTTGGTAGAGACCGCAGATGTCATTTTTTTAAAAACTTTGACCCCTATTATGACCCCCTTAACATTTATTGTTTTAGGCTCAAATTAAGTTATTAAGTTATATCCACGTCCAAGGAACTTATATCTAAAATTTCAAGTGTTTAGACCCAAAATTGTCGGAGAAGTTTGGTAGAGTTCTCAAAGGTCAAATTGTTGAACTTTGACCCCTTAACAGCCAAATTTCTAGCGGAAAACGGATCAGAAAGATTTTCCCAAATCTCCATACCCTATATATCAAATTTGGAGTCTGTAGACTGAAAATTGACAGAGTTATAGCGTAGGGAAATGTACACAGACAGACACACGGAAGGGGGGAGAGGGAGAGAGAGAGAGATGCCCGAAGAAAGAGGAACTGGTTGAGAGAAAAGAAAAAAGCGGCAATGTAGAATTAAGAATAACGAGAATTTAGAGGAGAACGATTTTGTAGAAAAATGTAAAATGATGGGGAATACAGACATATAGATAGATAGATAGATAGATAGATAGATAGATAGATAGATAGAAAGGCCTTAAGCGAGGGAGAGAGAGGGGGCATGAAGAGACAGTAAAGGATAACACTGAAAGATATGTAGAGATCTTATAAGAGTAGACACAAATGAAAAGTTTAAAAGTGCAGAGAGAGAGAGAGAGAGAGAGAGAGAGAAAGGCGGGATAGAGAAAAGGGAAGATATATAGATAGATAGATAAAGAAAGAGAGAGTGTGTGGGTGTACGTGAGGCTTTAATATGAAGATTACACACAATATATATAAACAGAGAGAGAGAGAGAGAGAGAGAGAGAGAGAGAGAGAGAGAGAGAGAGAGAGAGAGAGAGATCAATATACACGAACGGAGATAAATAGAGGTCGACTGCTTAAGAAACGAACCGAGAGAGATAGATTGCGCGATAGAAAGAAAGATTAAGAGAAAATGCTTTAAATAATAATAAAATGCACAGAGCGAGAGGGGGGGGGGGCTCAACAACAACAACAACAACAACAACAACAAGAGTCACCTAGATGGAGACCCCCCCTCCCTCCTCCTGGACAAGTTGTTTTTGTCAGGTAATCAAAAATAGGCCACAGAACTAGGTTGGATTTGAGAGGAAAAATAAGGAGAGTTAGAGAGTGGAGAGGGGGGGGGGAATTGTCAAGTACAATTTCATAATAAGACTAAGGATGGTGGTTTTGTAATGATGAGAACGTTGTCGTCATCAGCATCCGCCCCAATCCCCTCAGCTTCTTTAGGAAAACGATGAAGAAAGGAAATAAAGGGGAAATAAAAATCCCCTTTTCAAAGTAGAATGAAACAGTTAACATTGCTGGGTGGTAAAGTAGGAGAGAGGGACAAAATCTTTAGCATCACTCGTCCCAAACTTTGGCCCCCTCCTCCGCCATCGTACCCTATCTAAACGAATCTCCGGGAGCGGGGTGATGAATGAATAATGAATAAATGTTCGTTCAAGTAAGGTAGGTCGGCAGATATTTCCCCAGACACCTCCCACCAGCATTGCACTCGTTCACCCTACTCAGTAAAATATTTTCGGGAATTATTATCATAAGTACTTCGACCATCGCCGCCGCTCCCACCACCAGAGCCCTTATGAGTAGAAATGGAAGGAGACGGTGAATAGAAGAAGAAGAAGAAGAAGAAGAAGAAGAAGAAGAAGAAGAAGAAGAAGAAGAAAGAGACGATGACTAACGAAAGAAGGAGCCAAATAAACACGAATGAGAGAAGGAATGGGGAAAAAGAAAAGGAAGAAGAAGAAACGACGGAAGAAAAATAAAGAAAAGCAAAAGAAATAAGAAAAGACGAGCAAGAAGAAAGAATGAAAAAAAAATAAAGAAGAGTGAAAAAGAAGGAAAGGAAAAGTTAATGAACGATAAAAAAAAAGAGGGAATGACAACGAAAGAAAGGGAAAAAGGAAAATAAGAAAACAACGGAAAAGACGAGAAACAAGAAGATAAAGAAGAAAAGAAGATGAAGAGGAAGAAGCCAGGAACGATGAGAAAAAGAAGAAAAAGAATAATAAGGAATAGCAAGGAACGAAGAAGGAAAAGATAAGAGAAGATAGGAACGAAGAAAAAAGAAGAAAAGAATAAGGAGCAAAGAAGAAAAAGAGGGAAAAGAAAATATAATAAGAAGAAGAAGAAGAAGAAGAAAAAAAAGAAAAAGAAGACGGAGAAAAAAAAGAAGACGGAGAAAAAAAAGAAGACGACGATTAGTCGTGATTGTCCCCCCCCCCCCAACCTTTCAACACTGTTTCTTTTTGTTCTTTTAGTTTTTGTAGTTTTCGTAGTTGTTGACAAAAAGGTGAATGAATTACTCGGCCACTTCTCTTTACCCTACCCATATAAAACCTAAAAAAAAAAAAAATTTTTCGATCATAATGGAAAACTGTTAGAAAGAAAATATAATAAATAAAATGTGCACTTTTAAAGACAATTTAGAACAGTCAATAGTTTACGCACTTGCGTGGACGCGAAGAAACACACTTTGACGCAACAAAAGAGTTTCGTAAGACGGATCTTGTGAATGTGTATATAAAAAAAGATGACGAGGAAAGTTATTTCCCTTCAATGATGGAAACGTGTGACACAAAGGTCGGAAAGTGGCTTTTTTTTTTCTTTTTTTTTTCTTTTCTTTTTTTTTTTTAAGCCAGCGCCTTAGAAGGAAGAGCACTCTGACCTGCAAAATATGCCTGAATAACTCCATCGGCATTTCCAAGCTGGAGCGTCTCAGGTGATTAGCAATAAATTAACCCCTTCCCCAAAAAGGTAAATCCCCCGCAAGTGTGTGCCCCTAGAACTACACAAAACCAGCAGTATACCGCAGTCAAGAGGTCAGAGGTCATTTAAAAAATGGTCAAGACTATTGGCTTTGGTGATGAGGAAAAAAAATAGTAATAACTATTTCATGTGACATTTAAGCGTTTATGCTTTTAGGCCTCATGTGACATTTAGGCCTTTGTGGCGTTTAAGATATATGATAATCCTTCTTAAGATCCTCGAAGCCAAGAGAAAATGTCTTCACACCGAATATGGCATTAAAAAAAATAAGAAGCCTTTCCGTCTTGGATAGGGTCCAAAAAAGAGTTTTCAATCTAATAGGTCCCATTTTGTTAACTGAGTTCCAACCTCTGTCCCATCACCACAATATTGCATCTCTGTGCCTGTTTTACAAATATTTTAATGGGATGTGCTCTGATGAATTCGTTGCACTTGTGTCCCCTCAATGTACATATCCCTGACAAACCCGCTTAGCAATCAAATCTTACCCGTTCACTGTTGAGGTCCCTAAATGCCAGAATGCTTTCTATTCTAATCGCTTCTTCTTTCGAACAGCTAGACTTTGGAATTCCTTTCCTGCTATCTGCTTTCCTGACTGTACTAATATGCAGAAGTTTAAATGTAATGTAAACAAACATCTTGTTAATCTTTCCTTGGCATGGTCTCAAATAGTAGCCTCTTACGCCCAAGTGGCGATATGCTTTGTTAGGGGCGAACGTGAGTAAAAAAAAAAAAAAAAAAAAAAAAAAAAAACTGACACTCGATTAATCCTTCTCCTTAAGTGTCATTCAGGCCTTGATTAGTGATGACTCCTTCGTTGAAAAAAAAAAAAAAAAAAAAAAAAAAAAACGACACTCGATTAACCCTTCTCCTTAAGTGTCATTCAGGCCTTGATTAGTGATGACTCCTACGTTGAAAAAAAAAAAAAAAAAAGAAAAAAAAACGCGGTTATGTCCGAGACCTGGATGAATGTCACACCAGGTATCATTCTGTTGTAGTTCGGGATGGGGCATCCTACATGATGCCAGACATTCATCCACCCAATATCCAACCGACTTTAAATATTATAGTCCCTCTAAGTGTAATTGTTTGCATTTCTCTTGCACTTGGTTTACCGGGTAAGTTTTCCAAATAGCTTTCGAAATTCTCTTTTATAAGTCCAGTTGCAACTATAATTTACTAGAATAATGAAGATCCTCCCACAATTCCAATTTCTTTTCATGTCATACATAAGACCTTGGTATTTCTTCATCTTTTTCCCCCTCAGATCTGTTCAACACAGCATCATTCTAACTTCTACTCAATTCCTTTCTTTTCCTTTTTCCCCTCATATGAATATGCCAAGTTTAATAGCTCTGTTTTCTAGATAATTTGTGTGTGTGTCTTTAAAATTACACATACAAGCTTATATACGGCATAATCACGTTGACGCACCAGTTCCTGTTAGATCGCCGAAGTTAAGCAACGTTCAGCCTGGTCAGTACTAAAATGGGTGACTATTTGAGAATTCTCCGCTTATCTCGGCATTGTTTCCAGTCATCTAGCACTTCTCCTTGCCACTAGACTCCACTAGTGCCGATCCAGGAGAGGTGTGGTTGAGGATTGCTCAACCTTGCCTCACAATTATTCGCACAGCTACTCTTACAGGGGGTATCTATTGTCTCTTGAGACTGAGCATCGACAAGCGCATGATGACAAAACGTAAAAACTTCTTGTAAGTTCGAAGTAAAAAAAAAAGAAGGAAATTTCACCACGTATTAACCGAAATATTGTCTTAAAAAAACAAAAACAAAAAGAAACGCTGTAAAGAGATTTTGGGATGGAAGAATTATTGAACAGTTTTCTTCTCAAAGAAAATGGATTATCCTTATCCAAAAACTAAAACAGATTAGTGATTTTCAGGCTTAAGACGAATTATGACAAAGGTAAACGGATAATTGTGAAATACAGACTACAACACGTCCGTAAAGAACTTTCCCTTTTTTTTACCGTTTGTCTACCATCAAACAAAACTTCCATGAACAGAGTTTCTTTCCAAGAACTTCCCATCTACAGAACACATTATGACGGGACTGCTTCCCTGTGGATTACAACAGGGTCATCTTCAAATTCAATGTCAATAAATACTTATAAACCGTCCTCATATGAATTCAAATGTGACCAATCCATTCATCATTTTTCAATCCGCTTTGAATATTCTCCATCATCCAACTGACAATCTATCCATTTCTTTAACTTTCATCCTCGGGTGAATTTTGGCCCTGATAAGTTATGACATGTTAGTAAGAAAAAGAAAGAAAAAAAAAAAAAAGCATCTTTTTTTTTTATCTTCCATTTTTGGTTTGCTTTTTTATTTTTTAAATAGTCACATCTGGGCTGGTACATCTACTTGTAGTCTCTCCCTCGTATATACAGGGTGCAACAAAGAAAAAAAAGAAAAAACAAAACAGAAAAAAAAAGAAAAAACGAGCCTCAAGTCTACTATGTTCTGCACTATCAGCTAAGCACGAAGCTCTGTCCCATCGTCGCAGGGTTTCATCCCTGTACCGGTTTTACAAATACTTTAATGGAACATGCTCTGTTGAATTCATAACACTTGTGCTCCCCTCGGTGTACATACTCTCGATTAACCCGACAACAAAATCCCACCTCTTCACTGCTGATGTTTTTAGATGGCAGAAAACCTTCTGCTCTAATACAGGGTGGGCCAAAATAAGGGTCCTATTTTTAAAAATTAATAAATTCATGTAAGTTTTAAGAAGTGTTTTTCGGCCAAAATTTGTTTTGTTTATTTCAAAAAAATCTCGGAAGGGTCAGTCTACACACACATAAAGTTTGGTGAGTTTAACTTTTATTTTGTGGAAGTTATTCAAATTTAAAGATAGGACCCTTATTTTGGCCCACCCTGTAGTTTCTTCTCTCGGACTGATAGACTTTGGAATTCCCTTTTGCTTCCTGCTTTCTTGGCTGTATTGATACGCAAAAGTTTTAAATGTCATGTGATTAGATATCTAACTCCTCAACTCCCCACAATCCCCTATTAGACACGATCCCAAATAGTAGCCCATTATGCCCAAGTAGCAATATGCTTTGTTTGGGGTGAATAAGAGTTAAAACAAGTGAAGCATGCATGGTCCCCCGTGAGTGCACAGTGAACGAGGCAGAAAAAAAAAAAAAATAACTAAGTTCAGCATTTGCCCACCTCCCCCATTTAGCCTCCAAAGTCCCCCAAGGTTTTAACATATTTAAATTTGAGTTCAGCACCATGCAAAAACTGTTAAATAGACATACACAGAAAATTTTGGACAAATATGGTAAAATAGTCCCAAAAATGAACTGTTTTTATTAGTCCTAAAAGAGCCTCTGGGGCACATCCAAGAGTTATCGCGAAGTATAGACAAACAAAATTATATAGAAATCAATTAGTTACAACTTTTCAGAAAGTTTTATAAAAACCAAAGGCATTAATTTTTTTTTTTAATAAGCACAAAAATGTCAATTTTAGCCATTTTAATCCGAAAGGCACTCCCTGGGGGAGGGGCGGAGTTTTCCCGGAAAATCCGTTCTGTTTCTTTGTTACTCATATCATGTTTAATGTTTGTGCAAAATTTCAAATGCTTATAAATTATTCAGTGAATTAAATAGTGATAAAACTGCTGCCGATTTTATTGTTTTAATAAACAGCTTCCAAAACTTTTAATGCCTGAAGATCTGCTGAGAATCTTGAAGTCAGTAATTTAACTTTCTATTCCGCAGTTTCAATTCTTTAACCAATCAGCTTACTTTTAAAGTGTAGAAAGTGTACGATTTTTTTGTACTCATCCAGAATGCGATGCGATACGTGTTAAGAATAGCTTTCTAAATAGAAAACCACTCATAAAATGAGGAAGACGGGTATTCAAAAAATTTTGAATAAATCGTCTGACAATTATTGCTTTCCCATCTTTCAACTGCTTACATGATCTGCCGAAAGATGCCGACGCCAAATTGCCGGAGATTGGTTTGTAAACTGGATAATTAACAAATTTTTTTTTTTTTTTTTTTTAATTTCCGAATTTGATTTTGTTAGGCTGACTTATGGAGCGACGAAGAAACCATGGTGATCGATATTTTCGACGTTATTGCTTAACTTCGGTCAACTTCATGCGGAAAAGAAAAAAAATCCAGTACCCAGTACAAGTGACAAACCATCCCTACTTAAACAAGAACCGTTGTAAAATCATACTTAATCAGTCACGTCACAAATTTCAACCTCTATTTTTTTTTCATTTGTCGATAACTAAAAAAGCAAAACAAAACAAAAAGAAACAAAAACAAAAACACAATTTATAAATGTCGTTACCCTGGAAGAAAGCGACAAAAATTTTGTATAGTCATTAAAAGTAGTTTTGTTGTTATTGTTGTTGTTGTTGGTGGTGGTGGTGGTGGTGGTGGTGTTGTTGTTGTTGTTGGTGGTGGTGTTGGTGCTGGTGGTGGTTTCGAAATATATTACTAAGCGAGGAATCATTTCCATTAAAAATCTAGTTAGTATTATGCATCTAAAAATTGAGAAAAACATGCTTTAAAGTTGTCAACATTATGTGAAAACGCAAAACAAAATGACCACCGAATTTGATCTGATGCCATGTTTATCTAAAAGCGAAACTCAAATTTTCACTGGAAATGATTTTCTAGTAATATCCATTAATAATAAATAATAGAAATTAACAATATAAATTAATAATGTAAATTAACAATACACAACATAAAAACCAAAATGTCTAAGAAATTTTTGTTTTCATTAGTCCATGATCGCAACTTTTAAACATTGCTCCCTCCCCCCACACCAAAAAAAAAAAAAAAAAAAAAATCTTAGTTTCCGCAATTTAAAAGAATTCCTATTTACAATGCTTCCCCACGGGACAGAGTTAGACACCAGGGTCGTTTTTTAACGTGGAGAAAAGAAACAAAAATTAAAACTTGTCTCAGTCGTGAAGGATTTCTCTTCCACTGAGAGAGAACAAGAAATTGAAGTGCAGCATCTGAAGAACAGATACTAGACTTTGAGTTATATATTTTTTATTTAATCTGAAAAGTTTAAAACAAAACAGTAATAAATAAAAAATTAGGCACAAGGCCACTCAAAAAATAGCGAGTGGGTGTCTATGGTCATCCTCGTCACTGTATCTTTGCTAGTCTATGCTTGATCCTTGCTACAGTTCTCATACACTGCAATACCCCAAGCACCCCGGGGGTCGTCCTTCCTAAGATTCCCAGATCATATCGTGTGTGTGTCTTTTTTTTTTTTTTTTTTTTTTTTTTTTTAATAATCAATAAAATAAATTTGTAAACATAAAATTTTAGAAAAAGTCGTTTGTTGAATTTCATTCCATACTTTTTATCTTGGCCAGAAGGCCAAGTCGTCAGAGAATTTAATTCCACTGGATTTGCCATAAAATTACTGATTTTATTCATTTGTTTATTCGCCTGCTAACTATTCTGTACTTTTACAGCAAACTTAAATGTAGAAGATATATAAATGTTATCTATTTAATAAAATAATATCTTTTGATTGTGTCGAGTGAATTTTATTTGTCCTGTAGGGCATCAGCGCCGGCACCGGCTGAGAAAAACGGAAGCTGAAGCCAATGACCCGGCTGTCTAGAGTCTAGACAAGCTCCTCACATAAAACCAACAAAAGTCGATAATCATTTATTTTTCATGAAGTTGAAAAGGAACCAGATAAAAAAAAAAAAAAAAAGAAAAGAAAAAAGAACGAAACGAAAAAAGAAAATGAACGTAACCTATCCTTTCCCCTAACACTACCAGTACTTGTAGTTACAATACCTGTCAGTCTGACAACGACAGCCACCCCCCTCCATCAAACAACCGCCCTCCCTCCACGCCCAACCTTATTCTTTTCACCTCGGAGGCTGGACAGGAAAGATGAAGGAGGAGAAGAGGATAAAAAGGAAATGGTCATTTTTATGGCGGGCGTACATTATTAACGGTAGCAAAATCGTCGAAGTTGACGATAATAGATTACGACGGCGAGAATGCCGATAATATTATATGCAAGTTTATCATAAAAAAACAACAACAACAACAACAAAAACTAGTATACATGAATACGATAATGTGGTCTTAGAGGCTTACTATCACTCAGTTTCCTGGGAAAACCACCGGCCGTTACCAGTAAGAAATCACCGGTAAACGGCCGATGCGATAACACTAAATGTTGTTACTACTACTACTACTACTACTACTACTACAAGAACGATAATGATGATGATGATGATGATGATGCAAACTCGTCCACCCAAATGGCATTAAACTTCCAAATGTGCTATTCTTGTGATGAAAACAGACAAACACTCAGATGGCACTGAACTTCCAACAACAGAACTGATAAAGAATGTTGACAACGAGAGAGAGGCTACAAATATCTGGGGATACTGCAAGCCGATAATATTAGGAACAAGGAAGTGAAAAACCAGGTCACAGCCGAGTACAACAGAAGATTAAGGGCGATTCTGAAATCGCACCTCTACAGTCACCAATGCTATCAATGTCAGAACTGTAGCAAACCATTCGATATACAGTTGGTATTTTCGACTGCGATGTAGATTAATTAAAATGTTTGAACGTAAAATCACGTAACAATGCTTACATTTTATGCGGTTTTTGTCAAGAAAGTACATGTAGATAAATCGTATCTACCTAGCAACGGTTAAGGTTGTTAGGGTTACTTAGTGTTGAAGATGTAGTAAATATAGAGAAGGGAAACTCAACTAAATCTATTTCTGAAAGAAATGGCTGGTTTGATTTTGGTTTTACGGCATATCAACCCTTTTCGGGTTATTTAATGCCGACTCCAGTTATTTTGGAAATAGTATTCATGTCGCATCAAGTTATTTTGTAGAAGGTTTTTATTCTTCAGGCACTTTGTATCGTCAATCGCTAGTTTGTAGTGTTTGGTTTGGTTGTTTTATTGTGGATTTTAACATTTTTTGTTCCCTGTCCTGCAGAACATGAATGAGTTTTGCAAAGGCAAAGGGAAAAGGGTTACAGTATTAATGTTTGGTAACCAGTCAGGAAGGGGGGGAGGGGGTAGAAAGAGAAAACGGAAATGGGAAGAAGGAAAAAAAGGTGGGTTGTTGCTTTTTTTTTTTTTTTTTTTTTTTTTTGTAGAACATAATTAAGTTTTGCAAAAAGGAAGTAGAAAAACAAAAAAGCATCAATGTTAGGTGCATTTCGTTTTAGGAAGCCAATATCTTTAGACAGCCTGATCTGGTAGCATCAGACTGAAAGAAATGAAACTCTTCCTCATAATGTGAAAAAGAAAAAAATACTAAGACATGCGGTTGAAAAGAGTGAAAGGTTGCAAGAGAGAAGAGGAAATCATTTACAAAGAAACTTCACAGTGTATTATTGAAGAATACTAAAGTTAGAGATAATGACAGCTGGAATTGGTTGGTCAGTGGTGCTCTTAAAAGATCTACTGAGAACACTTCAATGAGAACCCAGGAACAAGCCACTCGCACTGGATCCATCAAACACGACATTGGCAAAACTGCAGAATCACCGATGTACAGAATGTGTAACGAAAGGGAAGAAACATTAGCACATTTTTATATCAGAATGCCTTATGCTAGCTCAATATTAATATAAAAAATGGAGACACGACAAAGTCGATCAGGTTCTATACAGAAATATATGCAAAGCAACAATGTTAAACTTTTTTGAAACATGCGCATACAAACTGATAAGCTTCTTCAACGTTTCAAACCTGACATAATTTTTCTAAGCAAAAACCAAAGAACTTGCTCAATCATTGAAATAATCCGCCATTTCGATACCAAAGTGCAAGAGAAAGAACATTATATATATATATATATATATATATATATATATATATATATATATATATATATATATATATATATATATATATATATATATATATATATATATATTGAGAATTAGTTAACCTATAGAAATGTAAAGAAGTCAACATGATTCCCATTATAATTGAAACGCTTGGGACCATCAGATTGACGAGACAATTTCTTTTTTCCAATTCTGCCAAAGCTTTGCCTGTTAGAAATGGCGAAAGTGTTAAGGTACAGCTTGAATGTTTAAAATCAAAGGAATTGCTCTGATGTTCAAGAAAAAACAAAATCCAACTTTTATTTATTTATTTATTTATTTATTTATTTTTACACAGGCATCACCATAGTATCAAGGCCAAGAGGCCACTCAAGGATAAAGGTTAAAGTACAGTAGAAATTGGACAATATAATAATCATTAGTAATGAATATTCGCTAAATTTGTTAACTTATATGGAACGGCTCATCAAGAACTTGTTTACGTTAGACTTGAACACAACCATATTGTAGTCAGCCGGAAAGCAGGAAAACGGAAGACAATTCCACAGGCGTGCAGTTCTAAGAAAGAAGCTTTGTTCATGGAATCTACGTTTAGGTTTAGGCACAGATAAAGAGTGGTGGGAATTATTGATAGTGTTTTCAGCTAGACGAGTGTTTCTTGTGAAAGTTTGGCGAGGGGGAACCATAGACTGAAGCTCAGTCGAACACTTTCCATGAAAATAACGATACATCAGAGACAAACTCGCAACATCTCTTCTTCAAAATAGCCGTGAAAGGTCAAGGAGGATGGAAAGGCTGAGGAGGGAGAGCACTAACCAGACATTCACTGAATTAGTGTAAAGACAGTTAGAACCTTGGGGAGACTTATTGCCACCGAAATACTAGTGAACACCAATACTCATTGCCAGCGAGAAGTCAATAGTCAATAGCTGTTGCGATAACGCAACGTCATTTGCAAAGATAAAAGAGGTGGAGAGTTCTGGAAATCTGGGATGGATTCGTTGTCACTCAGATTTTATCATCAGTAAGTAATCTCTGATGTTAATTTGTGTAAAAACTCCAAGTGAGCAAAATAAAATAAAATACAAATGAAAAAAAAAAAAATAATAATATTAAAATGGAACAGAGAATACTGAAAATCAGGGGCATATTGCTCGTTAATCAGCTTCCAGGGAAAGCCATCAGCGAGAAATTCAGGATTTCCTCGATCAGTGAAGTAGATATCCTTTTTGATCGGGACAATTTAATTTTTTGTCCCATCCAGAGTGCTTCTTTTTAGGGGGCTGAATATTGCGTCCCCCCCCACACACACACACACACACAAAACCAGCCTTGTGTCTAACTTCGTGGAAGAGAGATGTAAATAGAGACTCGTGTGAGAAGGTAAAGAAAAGCCCGAGGGCACTAAAACTGCCAGCGTAGATATAAAAAAAAAAAAAATAAATAAATAAATAAAAACCATATCGTCTCACCCCGCCCCTAAAATCGGTCAGTATCACGCAAATTGGTTTTGAATTCTTTAAGGGGATGGAACGACGAGGAGATTGAGTTGTTTAGAAGGGCACGGGGAGTATTGGAATGCTGAGGAGGTTTATTGTTATTCAGATTCCAAAGAACGCATAAAGGTTATTAAAAGAGGTGGAGAATACTGGAAATCTGGGGAAAACTTGTCTATCAGACTCCGGGGAACCCCACCTGTTTTTTTGTATGCCAATGAGCGATCATTCGTGATGATGATGATGAAGAAGAAGAAGAAGAATTGCAAGTTAACTACCCTTTCACCCCCCTCCCCAAAAGTGTAGTGCTGGTATCGACTGGCACCACATCGTCAAGGGTCAAGGAGAATGAAAAGACCAAAGAGAAAAAGCACTAACCAAACCTCCACTGGATGGGTGCAAAGAGAACTGGGATCTTAGAGAGGCTTCAATGCCTCCCTCCAGAGACCACGACCACCCCTGCAGGGGTAGCTGTGCATGTAATTGTGAAGCAAGGGTTGTGCAATCTCCGACCACACCTCTCCTGAATCTGCACTGCTTGGAACCAGTGGCTAGAAGAGGCCCAAGATTGACTGGAAAAAATGCCGAGATAAGCAGAGAGCACGTACAACACATGGAATGCCCAAATGGTCACCCATTTTAGTACTGACCAGGCTTAACGTTGCTTGGAAAGGCTTATTGCCAATGAAATTTCAATGAAGACCAATTCCATTGCTAGTGAGAAGTCAATTGCCAAGCGGCTGTTGCGATGATGCAAATTCATTTGCAAAGGTTATCGAAAGAGAGGCAGAGTACTGGAAATCCGAGGATACTTGTTGTCACACAGACTCCAAACCACTGGACATTATTAGCATGGAAATCACTAGTAAAATGCTGGTGCGATAACACTAAATGAGTTACAATAATAACGGGGTGAAGTAGGACGGAGAAGACTGTAAATCTGGGGAGACTTGCTGTCGCTCAGATTCTAGTGGAAACCACCTGTTCCTATCAGCCAAAAGAAAAAAAATCACGGGTAAACGGCTGGTGCGAGAAAGTGAATAACAAAAAAAAAATTGAGGATAGTGGTGATGTGGGGGGGGGTGAAGGTGGTGATGCAGGTTTTGGTGTTAATGGGAGTGGCGGCAGAGGTCATTATTGACGGGTGTAAGGTAAGTGTGTGCAAGGGGGGTTCCACACATAAACGTTAAGAAGATTTGAAAACTACTAAAATCTTAGCTGTAATAAAATATGTTTCTGCCGCTGCTAGACAAACAAACCGATCGATGGTTTTGTTTAAACATTGTCTGGAGTGACACGATGTGGGGTTGGTAGTGGTGTGGGCGTAAGAAGAGGGTTATTATTGATGGCGGATGGGGGAGGGGGGATAAGACCGCATTGACAGACGGGTTGGGGAAGTTAGTGAGGGTGGGTGTGACGAACGATTTTAGTAGTTTTTATTCAGTACGACAGCTTGGACTAAGAGATCTTGATTTCAGGGAGGAAGAGGAGGAGGAGGGGAGACTGATATAGATACAGCGAAAGGTAAGTGTGTGTGTGTGTGTGTGTGTGTGTGTGTGTGTGTGTGTGTGTGTGTGTGCGAGTGCGAGTGTGCGTGTGTGAGACAGAGAGTATGAAAGTGAGAGAGAAAGTGTGTGAGAGAGAGAGAGAGAGAGAGAGAGAGAGAGAGAGAGAGGGGGGTTGATTAAAATAACTATTTGCGATATAAGTTGAATTTTTATTTAGGAGAAACCAATTGGCAGAAGTTTGGTAATAAGTTCCGTTGACATGACCTTACGCCAAACTTAACTAAGTTCATTATCATATCATATGAATCCGAAGATTCTATTGCAGGCATTGGTTTCTCCGGTATTTTTTTCGAGCAAGAATTCTTTTAAAAAGACATCGAATATTTACGGGAGGGACCAACATCGTAAGTGAAAATGATTTTTGTAGAATGAACTAGATTCAAACTCAGGATACTCAGGTCGCCAGTCATCTCCTACTATTAAGTTAAGTTTTTTTTTTTTTAATTTTACTTTTTATCTATCTACATAAATGAAGCAATAGATGTGTTTGTCTGTTTGTCCGTCTGTGTGTAAATATTTAACCGATGAACTCTGATCACATAACACTGACATTAACAGGAAATATTAATCATATATGGTTTTTATAACGATTAAAATCTTTGTTTGGATGGATAAATAACGCGTACGGAAAAGTCAGCAAGTTGAAATGCCAAAATCTTCATTTCAACTTGTCGACATGTTTGCGTATGCGTAAAACTAATCATAGCTAAACGTGATTTAATTTTGAAACTTTCTTATCTGTCTGTCCGATTAGCTCAAATGGTAGGGAACGTGGCTAGAACTTTAAGTGTTTTGCTTTCAATTCTAGCTGAAGGTACCCAAGTCATTTTTTTTTTTTTTACTTTTTTAATTAGTATTATATATTAAGTACAATATAATATTCAATAAAGAATTGGCTCTGTAATAATACGAAACCTACACGAATTAAAATATATTTAAGTGTATTTTATGACTGGCAAGGTCGCCACCCTTGCTAGTGTGTAAAAAAAAAAAAAAAAAAACAAACTATTTATCCAAATTATCATGAGACGCATGCCGTGGGGCAAGATTTAACAACAAACATAACATCACTAACGATGCGAGTTCGATAATGCCTCATTCAATTCTTGCAACAAACAAAATACACTACAACCTTTGTAATAAATCTAAAAGTGTATCCCGTGATTGGTTGGTCGACGAGAGAGAGAGAGAGAGAGAGAGAGAGAGAGGGGGGGGGTAATACCGAATATTTTATTATTCTTTGTGACGCGACAAACTAAATCTTCTATCATATGGGGGGGGGGGGTCCTGCTTGTCTGCACGTCCAGCTAAAAGTCAAAAACTGCACAAGACACTCCTACAAAGAAGCTCTTATATTCTTTATCGACATTACCACGGGCGTAAAATATATTACAACTAAGTGGCCTACTATAGTTAAGGACGACCCGCGGGCTCCCTACACCTACCGGGCTGGTAGGTGTAAGAGAGGGTGCCACTCTACTTCAAAGACTGCTCCACTTATCCTTCCATCCTTCCTTTATAATATCGTATGTTTACCAAGGGGATATCCAAGTACCATTTTTTTTTTTAAATCTTTGGTATAGCTACCGTTCTTCCAGCTTATTAGCCAACACTCTTACCATTATGTTGGTGGGCATCTTTATTATTATTATTATTATTATTATTATTATTATTTAATACTAGCAATGACATTCGACGTTTCTCAGGATTGAATGATGATAAAGGAATGTTTCACCCCCCGCCCATATTTTTATTGCCATCGAAATCAGTGAAATCGATCATTTTTCAATCAAATCGATTGTGATTGCCTTTTCTAGTGAAGGAGTAAGGACCAACCACTGTTCACCGGGAGGAAGCTTCACATGCACCCGCCTCCGCAGTGACTTAGTTCACAATGCATAGTAGTTTACATTGCACTGTAGAGAACCTACTGTTAATTTTATAAAATTACTTTAATATAATGGCTTGAATTAAAGGTTAAAATGCAAAACTAGAATGGTTCAATAGAAACACTCATTTTGAACGTGCCCTGTCATATCAAAGAACCTACTGTTATTCTACATGCCGGGTATTTCGGTTTGTGCAGTAATAAAACTTTTCAAATGCACTAGTGATGTTAGGCTGTATTTGGCGTCAACTTTAGTTAAAATCGCCTATTTTTTTCTTTCATCGGATTTTTGCGATCATCGATTATTTATATTTATCGAAGGCATTCCGATACAAAACCTATTTAAGAACACTGTCAGGCAGGCACATAAAGTACATGTGTGAAATTTCATAAAAATCGGCTGAACCATTTAGGAGTCCATAAGGCACGAACTCTCTCTCTCACTTTCTTACACACACACACACACACACACACACACACACCCACAAACATATGTATAAAAATATAAATATATTATATTATATATTATATTATATTATATTATATAAAAAGTTCTTTTTATATAATAGCGGATTCGTTTCTTCCCATCTACTTTTAGCCCGAAACTTAAATTCATTGGTATTTTAGACCTAGAATCAAAGTATAGTATTATTTTTATTTATTTACTTTTTTCATCACTTCCTGCTAATGAAATGATTACATATAGACATCGTCATTCATTTTCAATAATTTTTTTAAACACGATTTGGGAAAGTAAAATAGGATGACCCTTGGAGTAAATCTGGTATTACGGTGATAGCTGAGATTAGAACAGACACTTTTTAATTATCGTGACAAATGAAGACCAACGAAACATTTTTTACTCGCAGTTTCGAATGGCCTTGTATTTAATTTGTTTGGAATGTTTAAAATATAACTGTTTTACATTTTTTGTACATAAATAATTCGAAGTGTAGTATGAGTTATGTCCCCTGTCAGAGGAAGGGAAATCCTTTCATGACTTTGATGGACAAGATGCAGTGTGTGTGTGTTTGTGTTTGTGTGTGTGTGTGTGTTTTAGGGAGAGTGGGGAAGAGCTAACAGAAAGATGTTACACATTTTAACTCTTCTATTTCATTACCCATGCCCCGGGTAACACGGGGTATCCCTGCTAGTAAAATAACCAAAACTTATAAAAGGAACGTGAATGAGTTTTGCTTAGCAATAAAAATGCGATATCAGATGATCGCGAGGCCAACCGACAGAGGACATTATAACAATGCGTGGACGCATCTTAAAAAAAAAAACTAAGCTTAGTAACCAACCCCAAAATGTTCCCTTTTAATGTGGGTGTGACTGGTACACCGTATGAGAGAGAGAGAAAGAGAGAGAGAGAGAGAGAGAGATTGGGGCCTTCATCGCGCGCACACACACTCATCAAGCAAAAAGCCTCCGCCTCCCATACTTCGAGTTCCGGTCTCTTTACAGTGTCGCAGCAGACCCCACCTATCATCATCGTCATCATCATTAGAAAGCGCACCTTATCCCCCTTCCCCTATCACCTACTAATGATCAAGAACAACAACAACAATATTAAGCCCAATTCCCTTCAGACGAGAGAGAGAGAGAGAGAGAGAGAGAGAGGCCCTAGCGTGAATCAATGTACGGTCACGACGGCCAGACAACAGCTGGGCGATGTCGACCCTCCCTTTCCCTACCCTCACTTCCATCATTTTCCTACTCCCACCATTCCCTCTCGTCTTTAGCTCCCCCCCCCCGTCCTGTCCTTATTCGCCGACGACGCAGGTCGCAGCGATGCGTTCCAGGTAGTTTCAATAGTGATAGTCGTGGTCGTCGCAGACGTTTTAATACGCTAAGCAGCGATAATAGTTGTCATCGACTTGTAAAAAATGCACTTATAGTTGATTGGGTGTTTGTTTTACGGCATATCAAACCTTTCTGACGGTCATTTGATATCGAAATGCAATGCCGCAAATTGAGGTTACTTATGACAGGTGCGAGAACGTTTGTTTCTACTATATTGTGCTTTTGTTGCAAAAAAAAAAAATAGGAAAAAGACTATTATCTCAATAAATTATGTTCTCGAAAACGTGAAGACAAAATGTACTTTAGCTTTTTTTATACATTTTTTTGGTTCATGTGTATACGAGCGATACCCCCCTCCCATATATTTTTTATTTTCGTCTTTTTAATTTTGGTAAAACTTGTCGAGAGCACTTTATTTGAGGGTTGTTTTGAAAATAGAACCGAAATTTAAATTTCGTTCGGCTTTTTTTTTTCTTTTCTTTTTTTGCGCATGCACCAACAAAAAAAAAACTTCGCCGTTTACATTCGAAATGTCAACTTTTAAAGGTTTTCGGGCATGCTGACAAGTTATGGGGTATTTATTCCGAAAACCGTTCTTAACATGGGGAGGTTGGGGGTGTTTATTCCGAAGGCCGTTCTTCGTGGTCAGCATACTCGAAAACTGATGCAAGTCGACATTTCGAAAGTGAATGGTGAGTTGGACTTAATATAAAAATAAAAATACCAAAATTTTTTTTAGCAAATTGACTTTTTCGTTTAAAAATTAAATTATTCCATTTTTGTTAATAAAATTCTTTTATATCATTTTTTTTTAAATATAAGTAAGATTGTTGACTTTTATTCTGTCAATTACTTTCGATTGTATTGGCGCATGCGTAAATAAAAAACAAAGATTTAAATAGAACAAAATTTTAAATTTCCGTTCCATTTTTTTTTTTAAACAATCCCTAAACAGAGCGCTTTCGATGAGTTTTACGTTATTTTTTCTTTTTCTTTTTTTTTTTTTTTTCGGCGGATTATTATCGAATAGACACTAGTTTAACAGATTACAAAAAAAAAAAAAAAAGGGGGGGGGGCTAATATTTAAATATTTGACAGAGGTGCTCAGTTTCTAATACAACGTTCTAGTAAATCGAGCACCTATTTTAGAACCGCTCGACCTTTTTAGGCCAATTTCCCGAATTTAGCCTTTGTAAGCAGTTTAGCCCTTTTTTAAAAAATTTTTTTAAATTTTTTCGCTTAAAATTTGCACATTTCCCATTATCTTATATTATTATTTTATATATACATATTATATTATTATTTTATGGTTATCTTCAAGTTGTAGTCACCACACATTTACCAAGATTTTGCCCGGACGAATTTTTTTTTTTTTTTTTTCTAGAATTCTTTAATTTTAATACGCAATCTTAAATTTTCATCACTTGACGTTTACAATCTTTAAATTAACAGGAAAATTCTTTGGTATACGTACGTGTGTACACAGTATCTTATACAATAAATCGATCCCCCATATTGGAACCACTCGACGAGAACACGCACATGCCCTTTTACATAAAGGATTTGTCATTTATCAATCTAACGGTAATCACTAATGATCAAACTAAATACATCTTTAAAAAAAAAGTTAATTTTTAAGGGTATTCGGGTCTGTATGCCGCATTGTTTACACTGGTCGCCATATATGTCTTCGCGCACCCGCATTCAATTTTATAATGCATTATCATAGTATCCCCGCCATACAACATAATTAGTATCTGTTCTTCAGATGATACACTTCAATTTCTTGTTCTCTGTCAGTGGAGGAGAAATCCTTCACGACTGAGACAATTTTTATTTTTGTTCCTTTTTTCCACGTTAAAAAACGACCCTGGTGTCTAACTCTGCCCCGTGGGGAGACATTGTAAATAGGAACAATGCACATAAACATTCCCTCGGGACAGAAAAACAGATGGCCAGACACAGCTGAAATAATCAGTGATTGCGTTTTCTCACCCCAGACGTAATTGGAGGCGAATTAATAAGAGCGCGAAATGAAACGGCTCTTCCGGAGTTTTCTTTGGTCCACGGTTTTGTGATGTTTTCTCCTTTGGCGAAATATAGCCATCAAAGATACTAGCCAATGCATTCCCCCCCCCCAAATCTTCTTGCACTGGCAGGAAATATCAAATACCGAAAGGACTCGTGGACATTTCAGAATTTTATGTTGCCACATATGGGGAGCAGCTGCTCAGATCACTATTGCCTGCCTGGACAAGGTACAAAATCGACTTCGAAATCTAGTGAGCGATGCCCTTTCCTCCTCCTTGTTACCTCTTTCTCACAGAAAAGACGTTGCGCTATCGTTATTTTCATGGCAGGTGCTCGACTGAGCTTCACTCTATGACCTCCGTAAAATATTTATCGCAAGCACTCGCCTAGCTACAACCACTTTTAGCAGTTTCATTTACTCTTTATCTGTGCTTAAAATTAAATTCCATGAGTAAAGCTTTTTTTTTTCTGAACTGCTCGTCAGCTGACTATAACATAATCGTTTTCAAGTCCAATGTAAACAATTCTTGATGAGCCATCTTCTAAAATAAATTAACTTATGAATATCCGCCATCATTGATTATCACGATGTTGTCTCACCTTACACCTATTGAACCTTATCTTTTAGTGGCCAAATCCACGCACAACTGCTTGAGAACTTACTTCTAAATTAAACGTAACGTATACGACAATTTCCAACCACTTGAGAGAGATTGGAAAGGCAAAAAAAAAAAAACAAAAAAAAAACAGAAAAACTTGATAAATGGGTTCTTCAAGAATTGAACAACCAAAGGAAATGCCATCATCTTCCATTCTTTTACGCAACAAGAACAACCCGTTTCTCGACCAGGTTATTATTTATAATGAGAAGTGGATTTTTTTTATGACAACCGGCAACGCTCAGCTCAGTGGTGTGACGCCAACGAAGCTCCACGACACTTCCTGAAGCCAGAGGTGCACCAAAAGAAGGTCATGTTGACTGTTTGGTCGTTTGTGACCGATCTCATCCACTGCAGTTTTCTTAATGCAGGCGACACCATTACAGCAGAGAAATAGTGTCAACAAATGGATGAAATGAATCTGAAACTTTGACAACAACACCCAACTCTTTTGTCAGAACTGCTCATCTATGGAACATTGTTCCGCTGGCCTGCTTCCCGGTTGAATACAACATGGTGAGCTTCAAGTTCAATGTAAACAAGTTCTTGTTGAACTGTTCCCATAAATAAATCAGATTCTACACAATTCTCACCATTAACGATGACTACACGACGACCACCTTACATTCATTGACCCTTATCCTCGAGTGGTCTTTTTGGGGATGTCTTCTTATGCATTTATTAATTAATACATTGAAAAAAAAATGTTTTAACATGCAGAAAACTACTTGTTAGTCCCAAATTTGAATGTGATATTCGTTTTCAGCATACCCGAAAACCTATAAAAATTGTCATTTTAAAGGTGGAATTATTAATGCGGAATGGAAAAAGAATGTAAAAATTTACCCCCCCCCCTCCTCATCCTAGGACACAGAACTTTCTTTAGAATCATATTGAACAATATTTAAAAATATATAAATATTCGATTTCTTTCCGATCTATTGTAGTCCTTTACGGACGACTATTGCTGGAAACTGCCCGGACTTTTCATTTTCCACAGATCGGGCTAAAATTATATAGCAGCCGTAGATGTTAAAGCCGACGAATTGTTTACGATCGATATTGGAATAATAACTCACAAAACCTTATACGTCGTAATGTGTGTGTGTGTGTGTATATATATATATATATATATATATATATATATATATATATATATATATATATATATATTCCTAAATAATATATTTTGTTGGTTCTGAGGGCGGTGAAAATAAACTGGGGGATAATTTTGACGAAACTCATCTTGAAAGAATTATATGCAGTTCAATTTTTTAACTCGTTCCTGTCGTATCGACGACCCCCCCCCCCTTAAAAAATGCATCAATTTTGCATTTATCTCAATTCATATTATTTAGAAAATTTCATTCGTTATTATTTTATTTGACTTGTCTGGTTAAAAGAAACTGCGTGTATGCGCGCGCTAACTTTGAATAATCTCGTAGAATAGAAAAATAAAGAAAAAAAGGTGGCCAACTTTGGTCAAACTTAAGTTGACCAATCATAGAGCGTGTTTTCAGAAGATAACCAATCAGATGTTTTGTTACATTTTGACACGCACACACGTCTACAATACGAATATTAAAAAAAAATATATTTGTTTGTCTGCTTCTTCGGACGTCTACCGACAAACTTTCAACAGGTTTAACAAATGAATAAATTAAAAGAAATACGCCGCATCTGAAGTGGCTTATTTTTGAAGCATTATATTTTTTTTTTTGGGGGGGGGGGGTGAATTATTAATTCAAATCTCGTGCGTACGTCTGTAGATATTTCGACAGGACTGACATGTTATGCCGGGTCTAATTTTGATAAAGTAAATAAAAAATAATTAAAAAAAAAAAAAATTTGTATGGTATACGTACTCGTTACGAAATTATGTCATATGCCAAAATTCGCGTAAAGAAATCAAATTTTTATGATTAAGCGAGACGTAATGTTTTTGATCCAGCATAAATAAGGAGACAACTGAATTCGAAGTATCGAAATCATATTTAGCCTTATAATGAATACATTTATCACTAAAATCGTGAGACAGAAACAGTAAAGTTTAATAGAATTTCCAGCTGGCTGCAGTGTGGCCGTCTTCGAGTCAAATGTAAACACGTTCTTGATGAGTCGTTCCCCTTAAATAATCCAATTTACCAAATTTACACTTCTAACGATCACTATGATATTGTCCTACTGTACACTCTTTAACCCTTATCCTCGAGTGGTCTCTGGGCCTTGATAAGTGGTGATTCCTTTGTAAAAAAAAACAAAAACAAAAAAAAACATGACTTTATTATATCAGAACAATAAGGAGAAGTTAAGGAGAAATTTTATTTATTTTTATTTTTTTAATTTCATCTTAACTTTTCCTTATCGCTTTAATAAAGTTATATGTACCTTTTATTCCTCAGCTTCCAATTAATATCAGTTTCCTCCTTTGATAGTGTGATTATTATCTTGAAAAGTTTCGCTTTGTTAAAGATTTACTCTTTGACAACATAATTATTTTATTTTAAAGTGTAATAGAGAAATTCGCGTGATGGGGCGTGGCACTCATTCCCCCCACCCCACCCCCACGGATTTCGTAGTTCGTCATCAACTCAACCCAGTGACATCTAGCTTATCAGGTAGGTGTCTGTTATGATGACACTATGCCGAAGGATTTTTTAGTGGGTGCATATGTACGTACACACATAGGTAAACTCACACACACAGGTAAACGCACACACAGGTAAACGCACACACACACACACACACACACACACACAACATATGCATGTTTTCATATAACTATTCATATGTCATGTCATGTCATATGCTACTGATACCATGTAACCCAGTACTACTTGCCTCATGGTCGGGTCACCGGCGACTAAACTGGTACCCACACCAGACTTGTTTGGTGAGGAGGGTGACTAGTCTCCCTGAAGGATTAAAAACAAGATCTTCCAAAGGGCGACTGTACCCCTTTTTGGGGTCAACGGCCAACTAGTACCGTGTGTGTTTGTATGTGTGTGTTGGGGTGGAGAGGACTCCTATAAACCGTGGTGAAGGCAACCTTTCTAGGAGAAGCAAATCTCTGATTTAAAATAAAAAAAAAACAAAGCGGGAGACCAGTACCCGCATTAAGCTGGTCTGCAGTTTAACTTGTTGCTGGCTATCTTGCTCTTGCTTGTTGCTGGATCTCAACATTTTAAACTGAGAGAGAGACTTAGCTGTCGTACAAAGCTAAGACTCTGTAACATCATATTTGTATAGATACTCCCTCAGGCATTTGTTTATAAAAGTGGTCCTGTGGCAATGGAAAAGTTGTGACGCGTGGAGGCTTGAAATGCTGGAAGCATGTAATAATTGATCTCACTGACCGTCTTCAGTGTCATGCCTGCTTGAGCGTGTGAATTCACCGGTAGGACTAAAAAAAGTCATTTTTGGGCTCATCGACTTTAAGTGTCTGAGGGAGTGGCACTCGTCTGACAAGACGTTGCAATCATCATACATAAATATATTTAAAATAAAAACTATCTGGCAAATATACCCGGTGACCCAAGTGCAAGAGAAATACAAACAGTTGAACTCAAAAGAACGGTTAGAATCTTAAAAAAAAGATCTCTTGGTTGGAGTGAATGAAATAGTAGGTGAACGTCTGGCATCCGATAGACTGCCCCATCCCCAGCAAAAAAAAAAAAAAAAGATAAGGAAATTAAAAACAAAATGTACTAAACATCCGCACATTTATTTGTAAACATTCGCATACATATGTAATGTACGACATAAAAAGAAACTGGAATCTTAGGAAGATCTTCATTGTTCCAGTAATTGTAGAACTCATGAAAAAAAGAAAAAAGTAATTGTAGGAGTGTGCAAAAAAAAAAAAAAAAAAAAAAAAAAAAGTTTAAATAAACTACCTGGCAAATATATCCGGTGAACCAAGTGCAAGAAAGCTCCAAACATTTACACTAAAAGAAACGGTCAGAATTTTTACAAGATCTCTTGGTTGGAATGTATAAAATAGTGGGTGAATGTCCTGCATCATGTAGGATGCTCCATCCCCAGCTAATACTACATGAGAAAAATCAAAATACAAGAGAGAAGCTTACTGCCTATGACCCACTGATATGACATTATGAGGAGTGTGCAATAAGTAATGCCCCTGACCCACTTCCCATAGCAGTAGAGCAACGAAACTTGGCACAGTTATTAGTCTTTCTCGACATAGGAACCACCCTGAGTTATGCATTGCTCCCATCATTTGATGCAGCTCTGGAGACCGTTTTTGTAGAATACGCCAGGTTGGTCCTCCAACCACGACGTGACTTCAGAAATCAAGGCTGCATCATCTGGGAAACGCTTTCCTTTCAAAAACAACTTCATGGCTGGGAAGAGGTGAAAGTCAGAGAGTGCAAGGTTAGGGAGGATGGGGAAGGATTTCATAACCACACGCCCGTGCTTCTGATCTGGTGACATGTGAGTTGTGAACCGGAGCGTTGTCCTGCAGGAGGAGGGTACCTTTGCTGATCTTGTCCCGCCTCTTGATTTTGATAGCTTCCCTTAATTTCCTCAAAAGTGAAGCATAATAGGCTCCTGTAATTGTGGTACCCTTTGCCAGGAAATCTGTCATCACTACTCCGTCCTGGTCCCAGAAGACTGTGAGCATGACCTTGCCAGCGGAGGGCTGCACCCTTGCCTTCTTTGGAGGTGGTGAGTCCAAGTGCTTCCACTGCATTGACTGGGCTTTGGTCTCTGGATCATAGTAATGGACCCAGGTTTCATCCTGTGTAATCAGTCTTTTGAAAAACTTTGACTCATCTTCTTCGCACATCTCCAAATTCATCCTCGATCACTTGACGCATTCTCGCTTCTGGAATGATGTGACCAACCTGGGAATCCATCTGGCAGACACCTTATGCATTTGCAAATGGTCATGAATGATAGTTTCCACAGACCCTGTACTAATCTTGACATCTTGGGCTATTTGGCGAATAGCAATGCACCGATCTTCCAAAATGGCAGCCTCAACTTGACGGACAGATGCCTCATCAATGGCAGAAGGGGGGCGACCAGGTTTGGGAGCTGTTTCCACAGACTTCCGGCCATGTTTGAATTCACAATGCCAGCGTTTTACAAGGTCATATGATGGGGCATTATCACCATAAGTTTCTTTCATTTCATCAAAAGTCTCCTGTGGTGTGCGTCCTTTCAAATACAAAAACCGGATCACTGCTAGACATTAAACAGGCTCCATTTCACACCTGACTCAGTTCAAACACCTGTAAAACAGAACCCACAATTAGTTCAGAGCTGTAATTTGCCACATAACCCGTAGAGATATAAATCATTGCATATGCAAAATTTCAGCCAGATCAGACAACTGGAAGTAGGTCAGGGGCATTACTTATTTCACGCCCCTCGTATATGAAGTTTAAATTCTCTTCTTTCCCATGCTGATTGATAGATGCAAACATGACTTTGCAACTTAGTTCGAATCCTTCAACCGTCATTAATTAGCATTTCTTACACTGAAGATTGCATAAGCATAAGACACAAGTGTCTGTAGGTAATCCAGATCTATATATATAAGTGAACATGTCTCTGTGTGTGTACATTTTCCAATGCAATAACTCTGTCCATTTTCAGTCTACAGACTCGAAATTTGATATACAGAGTACTGAGATTTGGGAAAATCTTTGTAATCCATTTTCGGCCAGAAATCCTGCTGTTCAGGGGTAAAAGTTCAATGATTTGAACTTTGAGAACTCTAACAAAAGCGTCTGCCAATTTGCGGTCTAACACTTGAAATTTTAGGTATAGGTTCCTTGGACATGGATCTACCTTAATAACTTGATTTGAGCCCAAAATAATAAATGTTAAGGGGGCAAAGTAAAAAAAATTGATCGTTTTTTTTTTTTTTTTTTTTTTTGCTCAATATACACCTCTAAACACCCGGGCAACGCCGGGCTGAAATGCTAGTGTGTGTATATATATATATATATATATATATATATATATATATATATATATATATATATATATATATATATATACACGCACACACAGGGTGTCCCAAAAGAAGCTGATGGTAATAAAAAAAAAATTTAAAAAAATAAATAAATAAATAAATAAAAAAAATTTAAAAAAATTTTTTTAAATAAAATAAAAAAATTCATAACTTTCTTAATTTTTTTATATTTTTCTTTTATTTTTTCAGATCATCTAGAGTAACTCTTCCAAGGTCATCATGAGTCGTTGCACTACCGAGGAGTGGATATTTATCGTAGCGTCATATTTTCGGTTAAATGAGTCAATAGCAGAAACAAGGAGAATTTCGACGAAACTTCAACACAAGAAATTCGCCTACTCCCAATGCAATAAAAGCTATGGTGCCTCCATTTCATGGGGAAGGGTCTGCATGTGACCTCCCTTAATCTGGTAGACCCCGTATGACACAAAGTGATGAGAATCGTCAGAAATTAGCAGAGAGTGTGGCCGGGGATCCATCCACATCAGTAAGAAAGAGATCAAGTCAAATTGGTGCCTCTCGATCATCTCTTCACAGAATGCTTCATGAAGACGGCAAATTCCATATAAAATTCAATTGGTGCAAGAGCTTCAGCCAATGACAATGGACAATGCTCTACAGAGAGCACAAGAGTGTGAACATGAAAATGGTGGACATTTGAGTAACATCATTTTTCATAACTAAAATTAGACCTTGTGAAAAACATACCCTAGATTTAGTTGTGTAAATAAAATTAGAATAAGTAGACTATGATATCTTACTATATCTCAAAACATCACGGAGAGGCTCATCTATCTACATATGAAAATTGGTAAGCATAACTTAAATATTGAGGAAGCTAATAAAATTTAAAATCCGTCAGCTTCTTTTGGGACACCAATATATATATATATATACGTGTGTGTGTGTGTGTGTGATCGGGCTGCTCACACAAAGTTAGCAGGAGCCACATGATATGTACACAAATGATTAAACCGGTGCGCGTACTGACGTCACAGCGGAAGTAGAGAAGGGAAATGAAAAGTAGAAACAAAACACAACAATAAAAAAAAAAGACACCACATGGTGTGTATCCGGCAAGCTGGAGCAGTGTGAGATGAACGTGTGGCCACGTGGCTGGCGAAAGCGTTTCTGGGGAAGCACTTGTTCAGCAGGGCAGAATTTCGTTAACAATATGAGGAACTAATAGACTTTTAAAACAAAATACAATGCGTTATTATGGAAAGTACCATGAATAAATGCCTTTTATTTTAACTGAAAAAGCTGAATCAAATTTTCTTTCTCTTTTGCGACTGTCTTGGATACAACTGTTGGGTCCGTTAAAATATAATATATATATATATATATATATATATATATATATATATATATATATATGAAAATCTTGTTATTGAAAATTTATTTAAATTTTCAATAAAAAAAAAAATTATAAATCTGTAAAGAAGGTATACACAATGTAAATTATCCGACAAGAGTACAAATAAACAAGAAAAACCTTATTCCATGGAGTTTCAAAGAATACAATTCTTCTCATCAGAGGGAAGAAGTCTGCAAAATATACAATAAATTTGACAGAGAACACAAACAATATGAAATTAATCATATATATAGGGTTCCCTCAGTCTTTAACAGACTATGGATACCCACAAAGTGATGCCTGCACATGAAATTTTTGTGGCAACAGTTGCACAATCTCCAACCACACCTCTCCGAGTCGACATTGTTAAATACCAGTGGCAAGTAAAGTGTATGTACAAGATGACTGGAAACAAATGCCGAGATAAGCGGAGAGCACATACACTGCCTAGAATTCCCATATATATATATATATATATATATATATATATATATATATATATATATATATATATATATATATATATATAAAAGAATGGAAACAAGCTACTTAAAATGATAACGAACACAGAGTCACCGATATTTTGGTCTTTATATCAAACCTCGTTGTAAAAATCGATAGGACACATGTAAATATATACATTATTACATCCTTACGAAGATTAAAATCAAGATACTAACCCAAATGTCTAGAATCCGTATTCCAATTTTGATCAAAATCCATTACATGATTTTTTATTCTAGAAAAAGTCTAAAATTTAACGCTCAAGCTGAAGATGTCTTAAGAAGAAATTAAAATTCAGAAGATTCTGTTTAATAAGTGTCTAATGATTGCTGATAAAATTTAATGCAAAACTGCAATATTTTTATTTTCAAAATGAGAAATTGTGTCAATATTATGGCCTTTTAAGAAACTCTGGGAATATTTATTAATTGATGTCTAATTCATATTGTTGAATTTTCACAAAAAAAATCAGGTCTCTAATTTTTCCAATGGCCTTTCAGCTCCTGAAATTTTGTATAAAACTAAATGTAATTAAATATTAGGTTGGTGCAAAAATAATGTTTTTTAGCAGATACGTCAAAAAACTTTATTTTTGCACCAACCTAATATAACTAAATATAACACACATTACCCACTCCTACGCCTAGCGTCTGCGTTCCAAAATTGATAATGATTGTTTAATTAGTTTAAGGGTAAAAATATACAAGCATAAACACATACTTAGATTTCTGGAATGTGTTTATTTTTTAGTTGCGGAAGCAAGTCAACTGTGTTTATATTTCTATAAAAAAAAAAAAACAAACAAAAAAAAACTCTTTCCCTAAAATCCAACCAATCAGATTCCAGATTAGCTGATGATGTCATAAAGATGCCCTTTACCCCCCCTCTCCCCACCATCACCATTTTTCTCAGTATTAATCTGATTAGAGAAAAGGTATGTCTAACAAATTACCATTGTAGTTTTTCTTTTTTGTTGTTGTTGTTTTATTCACCCATTTATAGTTTTTGATGCTTTTGTCTCTATTTTCAAACCAGCCATTGCTGTAAACACTTCTCACTGGTCTTTAAGGCACAAAACGTAAGAGCGAAAGTGAATTCATTCAATTAGGGCACATTCGTAACATTCAGTAGCAAAATAGTTTTTTTTTTAAAGTAAGACAAACAACGAACATGATTCACTTTCTGTTTTCTGTAGAATAAATCCACTAGCATTTATCTCCCTTTGCTGGACAGTTTTTTTTTTTTTTTTTTCTTAGAGGATTCCTTCAGACACATCAGCAGCAGCTCCCGCTGCTTGTTCCCAATCTATTTAGCTGCCTTCTTCACGACCCTCAAGGTGTAGCTTTCGATCTATTTAAATATCTCAACATTTTTAGTATTACCTTTGTCGTTAATCAATAAACTTTAGAAACTCCTATAAAGCAGCGACTTAGTGAGCTAAAATCAAAGTTCTTCTGTGTTGACACCTACATCGTGCCTCGATTCCCATCCTAGAAGATTTGAGTGCCCCACGCTGACACTGACACTTTAGTCTATTTCTTATTCAAGAACTTTACAACTTCTCAACAAAATTTGGTCTTTCACAGTATATGTTACATATTAGTAAGATTGTTGTTAAAAATGTTTTGTTCGTTGATTCATGTTTTCTCGTGTCACTCCCAAAATTCTCGTTATTCAGTTAGCTTTTTCATCAAGTTAGTTTTCACAGGAAGGTGTGAACTCAAAATATTTTCCAACCAATAAAAACCGCTACCAAACAGTAACAATCCTGTGTGAAATTAACCAAGCCTATAAGACAGTGGCTTCGTCAACTGAAATCAGAGTTCTTCAGAAGGATATCTAAGACATGATTCTCAATGTCAACAATGTCCGACATTGTTGACATTGAGAATCATGTCTTAGATATCCTTCTGAAGAACTCTGATTTCAGTTGACGAAGCCACTGTCTTATAGGCTTGGTTAATTTCACACAGGATTGTTACTGTTTGGTAGCGGTTTTTATTGGTTGGAAAATATTGTCCAAATGTCCATCTTAGAAAACTGGAATGCGCCACACTGAAATTTCTTTAAGCCTCCTGCTATATCTCTGGTGAGCAGCTAGAAGGTAAACACACACACGCGTGCAGACACACACACACACACACACACACACACACTGGAACTTTGAAATAACATTTCTGATACTTTTGTCTATTTCTTATTCAAGAACTTTAAAACTTCTCAACAAACTTAGGTCTTTCAAACTCTATTTTACATCTTAGTAAAATTGCTGTTAAAAATATATTTTGTTTGTTGATTCATGTTTTCTTGTATAACTCCCAAAATTCCCATTGTAAAGTTAGCACTTACTAAATGGTGACCCATTCATAACATTCATATTTTTATCCATCGTTTTCATTTGCCAATTTAACTACATGTACATTAACTGTTAGTGCTGTTCTTGCCACTTTTCAAAGATGTTGCTACTGCCAACATGACACATGCTAAATACAATCAGATCTTTCTAAGATAATAAAACCCAGGTTATCATCGATTTGCATACATTCAAACAACATGATATTAATATGAGAGTGCCTCAGAGGTCGAACCTGGGACCTTTATTATTCCTAATATTTGTAAACGAACTCCCTAATAAAATTGTGTCCGAGATGGGTATATTTGTTGATGAGACTATACTCTAAGATAGACATGAGGGGAAAAAAATGAATGTAGGCATATCTAAAACATTGGCAGAAAAGTAACCCCCAGCCCATAATGGAATAGGACCGTGAATGGATGATAAAATTGAATGCTACTAAGACTAAGCTTCTTTCCTTTTACAATTACAAGAAGCCTTCTCAACCGCTGATGGTCAGGACTAATAGTCAGGACTTGAAAGCTCATCATTCAAACTCCTGAGTTTAACATTCACATGCAACATGAATTAGAACAAATATATTGAAGACATTGCCAAGGCTGCTGCAAAAATGGTAGGTTCCTTCTACTATGCTAGAAAATTACTCTCACTTGAGAGTATCCTGTACCTCTAAAAAAAAAAAAAAAAAGAAAAAAAAAAAAAAAAAACACCATTCGTCCATGCATGGAGTATTGTTCCCACATCTGAGATGGTACATCCACCACTAGTATTTTTCTCTTAAGACAGGATCCAAAAAAAGATACCGAAATCTAATACGTCACACACTGTTGACCAAGCATCAACCTATGTCCCATTGCCGAATTGTTGTATCCCTGTGTCAGTTTTACAAATACTTTAATGGAATATGCTCTGATGAACTCATTGCACTTGTATCCCCCCTTGAAAGACATACACTCGACAAACTTGTCTAGCAGCAAAATCCCACCCCTTCACTGTTGAAGTCCCTAGATGCCGGAAAGCCTTCTACTCTTATAGTTTCTCCCTTCAAACTGCTAAACTTTGGAATTCCCTCCCTGCTTCCTTTACTGCACTGACATGCAGAACTTTAAATGTAATGTGAACAGACATCTTGCTTATTTCCTTACATCCTCTCCTGTATACATGGTTTCAAACAGTAGACTCCTATGTCCAAGTGGCCTTATTTGTGGTGAACAAAAATAGAAAAAAAAATTTCAACAAACTTGCATAGTTTTAAACCTCTGAAAGTGTTTATACTATCTGCAGCGGCACTACATTTAAATTAAGTTTACCCCAGGTTATGGCTTCACAGGAAAAATCAAATGGCAGCCAAAATGTTAAACACAAACACCGGCCTGTTTCCATTAAATGCTTGTTTTATTTATTTATTTATTTATTTATTTTTAAGCCATCATTGATTGTTTATAGGCAGAGTAGGTGTACAATTAGTAGAGGGTTCTCCTGTACCTATTGTCTTCCTGATTCTACTTTCGATTTTTCTCGCTCACATGCCCCTATTCCAAACTCGTAGCAGTGGGCTGACATCAGTGGACTTTTCTTTTTTGTTTTTTTTCTAGGAAAACGAGCATTAACAATGTTTTTTTTTTTTTTAATTTAACATATTTTAAACTGATATAAATAATTACACAATAAAAATATTTAAATTACAACAAAAATCATTTTTCTTATTTTCAAATTATTTAACCAAGTAAAAATTCCATTTTTTGTTTTTTACTAGATTACAAATTTGAAAAGTTATTCTAGAAAATTACCCAACAATTTAATAAAACAAAAATATTATAAAAACTGAATTTAACCTGAAAATATTATGAAAAAAAATCGCTTTTTAAATTTAGTAATGAAATAAAAGATGGAACAGGGAACTCACCCTCTCTCTCAGATATCCAGACAAAGTTTATTTTATAGTAAGTTATGAAAATATGTATGGCAATTAAGCTACACAGAACATTCGGCGTTTCATTCTCGTGAGAATTCGTCAAGCTTATGCCTCTCATAGGCGAGAATCAAACGTGGAATATTCTGTGTAGCTTCATTGCCATACATATTTTTATAACTTACCACATAGCTCTACCTATGTATTGAGCACAGTAAATACTGAAAATTTACACATAAAATTATATCTTCGTATATTAATTTATGTGATTAAATGAAGTAATTATATATATATATATATATATATATATATATATATATATATATATATATATATATGATTTTTTTTTCTTTATGTAAATATAGTCATATCTTGCTACGATGTGCAGACCGTTTTGATCATTGTTGATCTCATCAGGCAAGAAAATAAAAAATTTAAAAGATTTAAGAGTATTTTTAATTCTAGAGGATAAAAATATATTTTGCCATGTCTGACCTGAAGCATCATGGTTAATGTTTTTACCCGACCTTGTTGGAACTCAATGATTCTAATCCTTTGAATATTTTTCAACCTGGAATATATATATATATATATATATATATATATATATATATTAGTGATGGGACCAATCCAATATTTTTCCTGATTCTGATACAATTACTGATTCCGTACTAAATTCCCGATTCTTATTTTTTATAAATCTCTAAATATTTAACTATAAAAATGTTATTTTGTACAGATTACTGTAAAAACACATCTTAAATGTACCTATATTTTCTCAAACATAGAAACACAATTGTGAGGGGGTGATCTAGAGATTACGTGAAGTTTAAATCAATAAATATTTATTATTTTATTATTACTACAAGCAGTCAAAGATGTTTTATAAAAACAAAATCAAATAAAAAGATAATTAAAGGAACCGGTTTTGGCATCGGAAAATAGATTCAAATTTTTCCCCATTCCGATACCGAGTCGGACACCCCTAAAAGCTCTGGTTTTTCCGATTCCCGATTCCGATTAATCGTCCCAATACTAATATATATGCCTGCCTTCTTCTGTCTGAAGACAATGAATACTTTCTTACGTCTCTGCCTATAGAGAAGCAAAGGTTGCACAATCTGTAACTGCATTTCTCCTAATCCAACATTGCTAAAATGCAACCAGTTACAGATATGGAGGTCTCCTTCTTTTTTTTTTCTTTACAAAAAAAAAATGCATAATACTTAGTCCATTATATCAATTCTTTGTGTAACTAAATTGGTACTTGATGACCAGATCAGTAAGAAGTGCTTACCATATTGGAACATCTGCACTTCAAATTATGCCACCTGATGACAACAATGCGCAACTACCTCGACTGCTTTGCGTTGGCAGATCAACCAACCCAGATTAACGGATTACCGACACCCGCATCGCATCCATCGCACTTCACTTCATGGTGACTCCATGTTAGCATCGTCATTCGCATTTAAAAGCTGGGTCATGTCAGCGTAACCTGCAACTTTCGATTGCAGTTCAAATTATTTCTAAGTCAGACGTCATTACTATGGAGATGGATTAGGCGAATTCTCCAAGGTTCAGATACCAATAACTGGACCATTCACCTTGTTAATATGTATATAGAGAGAAAGAGAAAAGAGAGAAAGAGAAAGAGAGAGAGAGAGATTATATCCATCCGTTGAAACTGAACAGACCCAGGGGTTCAAATATAAAGTACACTCAGCCATGCATCGATTGGATTATAAAAAAATTCTTGTTTGCATTCATATATTATTATTAATAGGACGTTCCAATGCTTTGTCCATTTTTTTTCCGTTCTAACTTGGCATTTGACTGACCACTGATTATTCAAAATATAATCTACTAGCCTGGGTGCCCGGTGTTGCCCGGGTGTTTGGAGGTGTGTGTTGAGTAAAAAAAAATAAAAAGTGGTAGTCGGCAAGCAGGCACAAACCCGTGCTGCGAAGACAGAAAAGAAAGTGAAAGAAAATCTTACGTCTTAGCTGCTGTCTCCATGACGCGAACAGAAGTCAAAAGCGTTGAAGTCAATCCAACGGTGACGATCACTTACTAAAATGAAGGCGATAAAAAAAAAAAATCGAACCTTCCTTGTACAAACCGTCGGAGTTTAGGGTGAAGGAATTAATGCTTTCGGACAGTTTTTCGATATTTGTTGTCCGAAACGTCGGGCTTCAAAACAGTACCAATCTCATGAAAATCCGTCGCCTCGATTGAAAGTTTTTGAAAAATATACAAACATACATACATACATTTAAACAGACAGGTGAGAGTTATATTATAGATGATCAGTCACAAGACACTGAAGATTGATTTCTATATGTTCATTGTCCCAGGTTAAGTGACCATTGTCCAACTGGATATGAGTCTATTTTATATTTTACTAGCCTGGGTGCCAGGCATTACCCAGATGTTTGGAGGTGTGTGTTAAGCAAAATAAAAATAAAAAAATAGTAGTAGGCAGGCAGGCTCGAACCTGTACCGCAAAGAGGAAAAGAAGGTGAAAAAAAAAAAAAAAAAAATGTGATGTCTTTGCCATTGCACCAATCACCAAACCGGAACTGCTGAATGTTTAAATTAAGGCTAGTCAATCGGAAAGAGGGGATGACTTTAAAAAATATCGGCGAAAACAGCGACCCCCCCCCTCCCTGTAGAAAAGTACACAGTTATGGGTGAAAGAATTAATGTTTTTAGTCCATTTTTCGATATTTGTCGTCTGAAGGATCGAGTTTCAAAACGATTCTGATCTCATGAAAACTCGTCACCTCTGTCGAAACTTTTAGGCAGACATACAAACATACATACATTTGAACAGACAGGTGAGATTTATATTGTAAATAGAGAGTCACACAGTGAATTTTTTTTTTTTTTTAAATATCTAAAAAAAAAGAAAATATTGAATGAAATAGAAAAAATTGCCGTCATTGTGTCCATTACTTACTGGACAATATAAGCAGAACATAGGCTTCTAATTAAAAAAAAAAAAAAAATCAACATGATTTAAAAAAAAAAAAGGTTTTACACTTTGGAATTACAGATAAATTTCCAAAAATCACTTCTTTTTTTGTTGTTGTTTTAATTTACAATATATTATTTATTGATCTTTTATCTTCAATTTTTGATATATAAAACTTTCGTACATAAATTAATTATTAAAATTTTAATGGACATTTCAAAATGAGAGGGGGGAGGGGGTGAATTAAAAAAAAAAAAACGTTTGTCTAAAATATTATATTCGGTTTATTGGAAAGAGCATAAAATTTCACATTGACCCTGAAAATATCATAAAAATTTAACCAATAGAAAAATTTTGATAAATTTTTAAAGTTTAAAAATTGAAAAAAAAAAACTCACTTGTAAAATTCAAGATTTCATTACGTAAAAAAAAAAAAAAAATGGCTGAATGAAGGTACGCCGGCAAACACTGTTTTTAAAAAAAAAATAATATTTCTATTATTTTTTAAACAATTTTAATAGTTTATTTTGGAAGTATATTCCATAAAGAAAAGAAACAACCCAATTTTAAAAAGCTCATTGCATTTTTGCAGCACACCTATCATAAAAATGAACATATATATTTACAAAGGAGCAATCACTTATCAAGGCCCAGATGCCACTCGAGGATAAAGGGCCAATGAATGTACAATAGTCAATGGGAAAATATCGTAGTAATCGTTAGTAGTGGACATTTGGTAAATTGGACTACTTAAGCAGATGGCTCATCAAGAAGATGTTTACATTGGACTTAAAGACGATCATATTCTACTCAGCTGGAAAGTGAAGAGACAACAGAGAGCTCCGCAGGCGTGCAGAAAGACCTTTTGTTCATGGAATCTACATTTAGGTTTATGCACAGATAAAGAGTGGGGGAAATTATTGATTTGTGAAAGTTTTGTGAGGGAGGGGGGGGCATAGATTGAAGCTCAGATGAGCACTTGCCATGAAAATAATGATAAAGCAGAGACAAGCTTGCAACATCTCTTCTGTGGGAAAGAGTTTGTAGGAAAAGAAAACGGCATCCCCCACTAGGCTACAAAGTCTATTTTGAACTCTGTCAAGGCAGGATAAGCTGCCTCTAGTAGCTCTGGCCCAGATGTGGTCACAGTATTCCATTCTTGGATGTACTTGGCTTTTATATAGATAGAGATATCTACTGGAGCAGTGGAAGGATCTCCTCATTTTTCCAGTGACCTTGGCAACGGATTTCATGTGTGTGTTGCCTTTCAGATCAGGAGTACTTGTTAAAACATGGAACCTCCTCAAGACGAAAGCCATTCATTTCAATCGATGACAGACAGGGATCAGAGTGTTGATGATGTAAAGATAGAAGCTTGGTTTTAGATAAATTAAAATCAACCAGCCACCTCTTTCCCCGTTGTAACATGGGTTCAAGATGAGAGAAGAGAGAATCAGAGAGAATTTGGTCATTTACAGCCTATGTTGCCATCCACAGTCATTGTTCATCGCTAGCAAAAGTGCTTTGAGAATTGTGGCGAACATTTAGAAAAAAAATAAATTTTGGAGCACAAAATGGTTGTTTGTTTTAATAGTGTCAATCATGTCTTCGTAGCTCTTCAACATTTTGGTTTGGTTTGGTTGTTTTTGTTTTACGGCATATCAACCCTTTTCAGGTTATTTAATGCCGAATCCAAAGATTTTGAAGAAAGATTTTTTAATAGAATATATTTGTTGTTTTCAAGTCGGTTTCTATTTTACCCATAGTTGGGACCCTAACAGGTACTACCACTCCAGGTCAGAGTGAACCTGGGAGCAACGGCAATTAAAGGGTGGCTCCACACTCCCCAAAGCCCGCAAGCTGGGGCCTCACCACTGGATATAGTTTAAGGTCATATCAAGGACCCTCAACATTTTGAGTTAAAAAAGAAAAAAAAAAAAAAAGAAGTTTTACTTTTGGAATGTCCATTGTATCTTCCACCTATAACTTCTTTGCAACTGGATTAAAATGGCTGTGCCATCGGAGTTTGATACCGATAGAGATGATAAACAAACAGTGACCTTAAATGATTCACTGAGAATCCATCGTCTGCGAGGCCAGACAAGTGGACAATGGAGCGTAGCAGCAGACATTTTATTCAGTCTGCATCACGAATTAACGAAAAAAAAAAAAAAAAAAAAGGAAAAGGAAAACGCAATGTAAAGGGAAAAGCTGTTTGCGCACAAGGTCAGCGGATGATGAATAGCGAAAACAGAGGGGGGGGGGTAAACGAAAAAGGTGAAGAGAGAAAGAAAAAATGAACAGAAGAAAAGGGACGAATACACGGAAAAGGAATAAGGAATCAAATAATCGTATTTATACAAATAAAAAATTTGAAATGGAAATGCATTTTCCCAGCCGTCCTGTCGCTGACCGTCATGAGGGAGAAATACGTGCAATAAATATTTTCATCGCAAATTTTAAGATTATATATCCCTATGGGAATATGGTTATGGGTAAATTTTCAGATTAGGTTCACCTCCACAATTTTCTTTTAAATGACGACTTTTACTGGTTTTCGACTATGCTGAATACGAAAATCGCATTGAAATTTTGTAGAAATAAATAGTTCTCGAGATATAAAAAGTTGTATTATGCATTGTATTCTTTGGCAGTCATCTTTTTACGCGCGTGCGCACGCCATAAACAAATCTACTCACCTATGACTGACACTGCACGCGCGTAAAAAAGATGGCCGCCAAAGAATACAATGCATATACAGCTTTTCATATCTCGATAACTACTTATGTCTGCAAAATTTCAATGCGATTTTCGTATTCAGGATAGTCGAAAACCTTTAAAAGTTGTCGTTTAAAAGAAAATTGTGGAGGTGGACCTAATCTAAAAAAAAAAAATACCAAATTATGTATGCGTACATGTTTATATTTCTGTATGCATAGTTGCATTGCGGATCCGTCACTGCTCTATCGTTATTTTCATAGCAAGTGTTCGGCTGAGATCCAATCTACGGTCTCTCCCTACAAAAACTTCCACAACAAGCACTCGTCTAGCTACAACCACTATCAACAATTTCCCTCACTCTCTATCTGTGCTTAAATTAAAATGCAAATTCCATGTACAAAACTTTTTTCCCTTTCACTGCTGGCCTGTGGAACTCTGTTCCGCTTGCATGCTTTCCAGCTAACTACAACACGGTTATTTTAAAGTCCAATATAAATAAGTACTTGTTCAGCCATCCCTTTAAATAATCAAATTCCACCCAATTTCCACCACTCACAATCACTATCTTGTTTATAACTAGTTGACTGAAACATAGTCATGAATGTGTAGTGATACTTAATTGTTTATGTAAAAATAAAAAAAAAGTATATATAATATATTGTTGTAATATTTTTTGTATAATATGGTTACAAAAAATTAGAAGGTTCTATTTATAGCTAGGGAATGATAAAAACTGGCCAATCAAATTGAATGGCACTCTGCTATCGACCAATCAGAAACCAGAATCACTCCATAAAACATACTGGATAGAATTCCCGCACAGAATTTTTCGAGTCCACACAAGATGGAATTTTTGTTCTTCATCTGCAGACTTTTACAATTCAAGACTTTTACTGCTTGGCTATCCAATGGGAAACTCTATTCTTTGTATTTGTCTGCAAGGTTATAAATTCAAAGCGTTTTTGGATTGGTACTGCCATTTTGTTTTGGCACAACACTTTTCTTCTCTTTTAAAACTAAAATGGCTTAATATATATATATATATATATATATATATATATATATATATATATATATATATATATAATTTTCTTTTCTTTATGTAGATGTACTACGATGGAAGAAAAAATTTGGAAAATTAAAAATTGTTGAAAAACTTTTTCAATTTTAGAGCAGGAAATATTTTGCCATGTCTAACGTGTAGCATGGTTTAAAGAGCTTATGATATGAAGTCGAAAAGCATAAATTTTACTGCTGTTTTCCGTTAAGAAAAGAAGGGGAGTTCAAAAATTTGTTCATGGGATGATTTATCAAGATTAAAGGGAGTGAGAGAAACAGTGTAAGAGAGGAAAGTTTTAGAAGGAGAGGGTTCGTGTAGCCAGTTAGAGAGGAAAGAAAAAAGAAAAAGTGAAGGGATGCAGATGAATATACACGATAAGGAGTATGGGAAGGTCGGAAAACAATTTGAAATTAGGTAGATGATGGGGGTGGGGTGCATTTATCAGTTAGGGGCAATTCATCGAATTTGGGTCAGGTTCGATTTGTCTGTCTCCAATTTGGGAGAACTCGTTCGATTTTATTTTAATGTTTAGAATCTTTACTTTTTTTTAAGATTAAATTTGCATTTTTAGGGACAAATTAAATTTCTCACACCCAAGGCTATTCTTTATCTCTACAAATCTATTATCAGAGCTTGTATGGAATTGATTGTTGTCATATTTGGGCTGGTGAATCTGTGTCTCATTCGAAGGTTCTTGATAAATTGTAGAAACGTATCTGCAATATGATTGGCCCCCACACTTTCTCCCCACTGCAACCTTTCTTTCACAGATGTGATGTTGCAGGCAGGAAGTTCTAGGAAAGAAACTTTGTTCATGAAATCTGCGTTTAGATTTAGGCACAGATAGAGAGTGGGAGAAATTGTTGATAGTGGTTGTAGCTAGTTCAGTGTTTTTGTGAAAGTTTACTAAGGGGAAGGGTCATAGAGAAAAGGGCATCACTTACTAGATTTTGAAGACGGTTCTGAACTCAAGGCAATATAGGACGTGCTGAGCAGCTCCTACCCTTTTTTTTTTTTTTAGTTAGATTTTAATAAAAAAAATTTTTAATTCAAAATTTTTTTAATGAAAATTTTTTAATGAAAATTTTTTAATGTGTATCCGAATACGTTCATAAATTTATTCACGAAATTTACCAGATAATAATTATTTTAACTTTGCTGTCTGAACCTCATAAATCATGATTTTGTGGTGTGGAACCATTTACACTTTTTGGAACAACTGCTAACCTCAGTCGGTGAAAATGATTGCCACAAGACAGAGCAGACAATGGACCTCAGTGTTTACATTAGTTTTCCTTCTCCTAGGTGCATGTCTTAACAAAGACTGAGGGCGCACCTCCTCCAGTGGCTCTAAACGCACCTCCAGATACTAACCTGAAAATTTCGACATCATGATGCAATATATAGAGCACCTAGTATGCATCAATGGTCACCCATTTTAACACTCACCAGGCTCTCATCATTGCTTAATTTGAAGAGAATAAGAGAAATGACAAAAGGTTAACAAAACTGGGAGAAGGAAGTGAAGAAAAGGTAAATGGAGGAAAAAGAGGGATGAGAAAATAATAAAATGGAAGAGGGTGGGAGGAGAGACAGAGAGAGAGAGAGAGAAAGAGAGAGAGAGAGAGAGAGAGAGAGAGAGAGAGAGAGAGAGAGAGAGAGGCATGAAAGTAAAAACAATACAAGAAAGGAAGAAAATAACATCTAAAATGAGAATAGTAGTCCGAATAATTTAAAAATTATATCCTATCATAGTCTTCAATTTACTGATTTCTATATTTAGGTGATTTATTAAAAATGTTTCACATCACAAGTTCTTATCTTTACGAGAAAAGAAGAGAATAAAAAAAAAACGAGAAAGAAAAAGGGGAAAATAAAAAAAAAAAGGAAAGAACGGAATGATACAACAAGAAAAAATAAATAAATAAAATAAAAAAGAAGAAAAAAGGGAAGAAAACTGAAAGGAGAAGTCCAACGGACAAAGTAGGCATTGAGAAAAAAGAAAAAAAAAAAAACAATGAATATGATGAGTATAATTTCTTCTCCCTTTTTTTTCTCTGCACTCCTGAGCTGAAAAGAAAGAAAGAAAGAAAGAGAGGGGGGGAAGGAGAGGAAAGAGGAGAAAACGAGAGAAAAAAGAGGAGGAGGAGAAGGAGGAGGAGGAGGAGGGAGTAGCGGAAAGCAAACGGAGAAACCGAAAAGAGAATACAGATGACGAAGACAAAACGGAGAAAAAAGAAAAAGAAAAAAAAAAAAGAAAAAAAAAAAAAAGAAAGACAAAGTAGAGGAAGCGACAGACAGCTGAAGATGTCTTTGTTGCTTATATCAACTCAGGTGATAAACGTTTACTGAATCTAAGAATTGTCCATAAGCGGATATACAATTTCTATGAACGTTAATAATAAATCATGTGCCTAACACACAAAGTTATCTTGTCGGATCTACAAAGTCCGGCACAAACAGCATCTAAGTTGACAAATGAAATTTTGGTTTTATGGACCTACTTTTCATTTATTATTGTTACTACAGTGTTACAGATTATATATATATATATATATATATATATATATATATATATATATATATATATATATATATATATGCTTCTTTGCCTTTAGGTCAAGATCAAAATGTAGTATCTGTTCTTCAGATGCTACACTTCAATTTCTTGTTCTCTGTTAGTGGAGAAGAATCTTTCACGACTGAGACAATTTTTATTTTTCGTTCCTTTTCTCCACATTAAAAAAAAAACGACCCTGGTGTCTAACTCTGTCCCGTGGGGAGGAATTGTAAATAGGAACATATATATACTTCTTGCAACAATTTTCTTTAAATAATCACCTGAAGATAAAAAAATCATCAAAACAGTTACCTTATTTTAAACAATTAGAAGGAATAGCAGTAGCATGAGTATAAATATGTGCAAACAATGTATTCACTGTGCCCTTCTACAGCTAATATATATATGTATGTATATATATATATATATATATATATATATATATATATATACGTTTTATTTTTTATTACCGTTTTATCCGTTTAGTTACACATGTTTCGGTTACTGAATCGTATTAGCGATCCGCCAGACTTAAACTGATAAAACGGTAATATAAAAAAAAAAAAAAGAATAAAACGCATATCTGCTCTACAAAAGTATTCAACACTTTCTCCAGGTTTTCACTAATTACCATTTTTGCTATATATATATATATATATATATATATATATATATATATATATATATATATATATATATATATATATATATATACGCACGCACACACAAATTTATATGTAAATATATCTCTATCTCTATTATATAAAAGTCACTGTGTGTATGTGAGTGCGTGAGTTCCTCATAGGTTCTGAAACGGCTAAATCTATCTTTTGCAAATTTCACACAAAGGTAACTTATATGTCTGGCAGTGTTCTTAGATAGTTTTTGTCCGTGTAACATAAAATATTCCCTTGTAAAAATTCTTTTTTTTTTTTTAGAAGAGAAAAAACTATTTACCCGTAAAAATTTTTTTTATTTATTTATAAGAATAAAAAAAATCTGTTTCAGATCGTCAAGCTCAAATATCAGCTGACGTCAATATTGTAAACAAACACAGATGGAATTTAATGTACGACATCATCATTATTTGTTTGCATTTTTTTTTTTTTCAAATTCGTCCACAGATTGTCCCCGTAATAATATAAATGAATCGAGGATTGATTCTATAATAATTCATATAGAATCTGCATACATTAAAATATCATGTTAAAGCGTATTATACGACCGGGTAACTTCGGGTGGCCAGCTAGTATACACACATACACATACATATATATACTTAAATACATACATATAGACACACACACACCCACACATATATATTAAAGGAGATTAGAACAATAGTCTAAAGAGCAGAGTGTATTTTAATGTAATAGTAAAATTACTAATTTAATTAAAATACAGGGAAAGAAAAAGTGCTCGTTGTAATTTATATATATATGTATATATATATATATATATCTTCTCTATATAAATAAAATGAACTCATTTTTTCTCGTCTGATTTTGACCTTAATAGGATTAAAAATCAAGATATTTCATGCAAATATAATATGCACAAACGGCAGAACAATATCTGAGGTGTGTTATAGGCTTATTATTTCTCAAATTCCTCGATAATCTTAGATTCCTATACTTTTTCTGCTGAGAAGTCACGGCCAAAATCGGTTAAGATCAATGGAAGTGGTAAAATATTTTCTCTCTAATAAATTCCTTCTCCCCCTGCCACCACTTAACACCGTTTGGGGATCGTTCACAAGGAACAGTTGAGAAGAGAACACCGGTTTGGCTTCGTAGTTCTTTCATGTGAAGTTATTTAAAATCACTAAGCTGCAGTGCTCTGTGGCGTAGTGGTTAGCGTACTGGACAATTCACATTATATTTTCACGTTCGCGCAGACCTACCGTAGTCGTTTTTTTTTTTTTTTTTTCCTAAACAACTGGAATGGACTTTTCTTGGTGGCCAAACTATTAACGTTGCAGATGTTTTTTTTTTTTTTTTTTTTTCACGCTTTATTTTCCTACTTTTACTCATGACTCCGGGTTTGATCCTTCCTACTTACCTACCATAACATTTTTTAAAACTCCCCGTCCCGGAAACAAACACTCGGGCAACGCCGGGTACCCCCACTAGTATATATATATATATATATATATATATATATATATATATATATATATATATATATATATATTAAATCCATACCTTTATTTTAATTTTTTCCAGATACATCTGCCTTACTTTAATGCTAGGTTTATTTATGGTGTCTTTTACATTTAATAAAAACCCTTTCCAATATTTGCTGATGAGGAAACCTTGTTTAATAAAAAACTATATGTAATAATTA
>NC_136507.1:18700610-18723110 GCF_053919585.1 Euprymna scolopes | reverse complement strand
GAGGTTGATGGTTTCCATTGGTAATGAAATCTAAACTTATTTACCATCAGCATATATTTTTGAAATACTACCAACTCTGCACATGTAGTGAGCACTGTTGAAGTAAATACTGAAAAATGTACCTATAACAGATTACTTTTAATATATAGTGTACACATGAATTAATATACTTATATTTTTCTCTGTCTGCCCGTTTCACATTTTCTTGCAAACTACTGGGCTGATCTAGCTGAAATTTTGTACATACTTATGTTATGTTAAGGTGCAGCGACATGACTATTATGGTATCTGTTTGATACACAATTAGGGATCAATAGAGATTATTATTTCATGCAAAATTGAGCACAAAACCATCAATTTGTCATAAAGCACCCATTCTTAGTTAACAGGCTATAACTTTTCCCCGTTTTTAACAGGCAAAATATCTAGTTTATATATATATATATATATATATATATATATATATATATATATATATAGATGTTTTTTATTTGTTTTTGTTAGCGATACTTTCTTGAATGAATTCAAGTATTTATACGAAAGTGCATTTTTACCTAAATGCTTGTTGGGAATAATTTTCCCATTGACCAATCTGGTACCCCCTTTTAATGGGGAGCGACATATACATTATTTTTAAAATATAATTATCCACTGACGTATATATATATATATATATATATATATATATATATATATATATATATATGGTGGAGAAACCCCCCAGCAAATTGCTCGATTATAAAGAAAATTCAATATGAACGTAATATCTATGTATATGTGTTACAGATAATCGGAAAAGCGTGCGTAGCGTCGGTTTCATATCCAACACAAAAGAATTAGTCTTAGATCATTTATGCTGAACACTCCTCCAAAAGCATAATGACCTAAAATGTTGGATTTGAAACCGACGGTACCCATGCTTTTCTAATCTCCTGTAACACGCACATATATAAGAGAGAGAGAGAGAGAGAGAGAGAGAGAGAGAGAGAGAGAGAGATATGTTGAAATATATGCATACACAGACACTTATATACCAGATTATCTGGCTTCCCGGTGTTGCTCGGTCATAAGATACACTTCAATATGCTATTTTATAAAATGTGCAGATTTCATATTTATTATTATATATTATTTTGTACCCATTATATAGTAATGGTTTCAAAAGTCAAATGAAAAAAACATATGACTTGAATGCCATCAGTTGGAATTGAAAACAGAACATATAGCATTCCAGCTTTAGTCACTACCCTTTGAGCTATCGTGAAATGGATAAGAAGTAGTTAAAAAAATAAACCGAATTTAATGCATAAATGTATAGATTTATACATACGTGCAAATAACAGTTTAAGTCGACTTATGCTTGCCAGGTTCCAAGTTTTTTTTTGTTTTGTTTGTTTGTTTTTTACTAAAATTCCTTACAAGAACGCTCTACAAAAGATAATTTGAGCTGTCTCGCATCGCTTTGTGACCTCGCCTCTCGGAGGAAATGCACTTTGAAAAAACGAAGTCAGACAAAGTTAGTTTTATTAATGAGATTATTACCTATGTATATATATATATTTTTTAATTTTGCGTTTGAGCGCAATCGACATATTGTAAGTATGTATGTGTGTGTACATATGCAATGTTGTATGTACACGTACCTGTATGGATGATAGCTTATTAAGAATTAAAGTCTTCAATTTACAATAGCATTACGCACAGACACACAGACACACACACACACACACACACACACGCACGCACACATACACAACACTCACACACAGACACACACACTTTTTTCTGTGCACTCGATTGAATGGAATAGCAGACAATCCTAGAGGGTTTGAAATAAGGTTTCCCCATACAGGAAAGGTGTGTGTTCCGGCAGGGGGATGGGTAGCATTTCAGCCTATTTTACTAACAATTTTACCTACAGAAACCGCTAAAAAGGACCGAAGGGGCCAGAATACAAGGAGAAAGAAAATATTAATTGAATTTAAAAGAAAGAGGCAAAACTTGACACTATATTAATGTGAAGAAAAAGTACTAGAAGAAGAAGAAGAAGAAGAAGAAGAAGAAGAAGAAGAAGAAGAAGAAGAAGAAGAAGAAGAAGAAGAAAGAGGAGGAGGAATTTAAAGAGTTTTGAGGGATTGAACAGATGAACTGAAACTGGACGAAGAATAGATAGAACGCTATCTTTATTAAACTGAAAGAATTTCGAAGGAGGAGTACAAAATAATAATATAGAAAAGGAGGAAGGTGATAAAGAGAAACAGAAAGAGGAGAATTATAGAAAAAGATGGAAAGGTGAAAAGGAGAAGAAAGGGGGAAAAAAAGAGAGGAGGAAGAAGAAAAAGGACAGGAGGAGAAGGAGGAAAAAGAAAAAGAGAGGAGGAGGAAGAAGAAAAAAGGAGAGGAGGTTGAGGAAGAAGAAGAAGAAGAAGAAGAAGAAGAAGAAGAATAAGAATAAGAAGAAGAAGAAGAAGAAGAAGAAACATTGGTAGAATAATAATAATAATAATAATAATAATAATAATAATAATAATAATAATAATAATAAGAGAGCGGCAGAGAAGAGTTTTGAAAGAAACGGTAAAAAAGAATCTAGAATAGGTACAGGAGAAAGAAAGGAAGGAAGAGAAAAAAGAGAAGATTTTAGGGGGGAAAAATGGAGAAAAGATGAAAGAGAAGGAAGACGAAGAAAAAGAATAAGATTATAAGAAAAATACGGTATGGATTAATAGAATAAGAAAATCTATTAGTGAGTGAGAGAGAGAGAGAGAGAGAGAGAGAGAGAGAGAGAGAGAGAGAGAGAGAGAGAGAGAGAGGGAAAACAGTTCTCCGCCTTTCTACATCTTCCTCAGATAGTACAATGTCATATTCGGAGTATACGCGGTCCATTCATGAGAGAGAGAAAGAGAGATGGGAGACTGCACGCGTGTACATAGCTGCTGCTTCTTGTGGGAAAGAAAACGCAAGACAAGGAAGATGGGGAGTACTGTAAGGTGGGAAGGGGATAGATGATGATGGTGGCGGAGGGAGGTGATGGTGGGGGGGGAAGTTGCGGTAGGTAAGAAGACTAAGATGAAGAAGAGAAAATTGAATCTGTCTAGACAGAGAGTCGGAGTCATCACAATATCTGCATTATTGATAACATCCAACACTTAAAAGAATAACAAATATTGATAATTCTTTCGAACAAGTCGTCGTCTGAGAATGGCCGCGAACCGGAGGGCGGGAAAGGGGTGCGCAGGAGGTGGGGGTAAGTCTGCGATAAATGTGTAAGTGTGTACGGCTTACATTTCATGTGTGCGTTAAAGCAAAACCGTGTGTTAGTTTGTATTAACATAAATGCGTATGTTCCTGTCACCTTTTATAAGTGATTATATATAATCTATATATATCTATAAAAGTGATAATGTCTGTGTGTGTGAGGACACTTCTCAACCGATATACTCAACGAATTTTTGATTTACAGATTTGAAATTTGGTATATAGAGTATTCAGACACGTGAAAAACTTGTTAATCGGTTTTCATGTAAAAAAAAAAAAAGTGGGGGGGGGGATTGCCAAATTGAAAAATAGTACTAGGAGGTGGTCATCGGATTTTATCTGTACCTATTTACAATGCCTCCCCACGGGACAGAGTTAGACACCGGGGTCGTTTTTTAACGTGGAGAAAAGGAACAAAAATTAAAAATTGTCTCAGTCGTGAGAGAACAAGAAACTGAAGTGCAACATCTGAAGAACAGATACTACACTGTGATCTCGGTCCAACAACTGTTTCACGATTGCTCATGTGCGAATCATTCACATGACAGATTCCTTATTTTAAGAATAAGTATGTTTCAAAACTTTTTTTAACGATCATATCAAGCTGGCCTAATGCTTATCGTACTTGACTCACTGTCCTTGGGGTTTTGGTTTCGATCTCAGCTCGTGTATTAAAAAAATTTTTTTTTTTTTTTACTTACAAGAAATGAACTGTTTGCAACAACAAAAAAGAAGAAAACATACTACTCACATGCACATGTCTCAGTTTCTGTATTGATTAAATGCCTGCTTATATAGATATATAATTCCAAGTTAATATTTTGGAGAGGTAAAGCAACCAATGAAGTCTTAACGAGGTTACTACTAGAGTGCTCAATACCAAAGTGGTGCAAGATATTCTTTTTATTTGTTTTACATAAGCATTAATATGCCGTAATTATGGACGAAACTTTTGTATAAGCAATATCGCCGGAAGATGTTTCTAGTTACTTGTAAGTGACTGACCGAAGTGCTCAGTCTGCAGAGTTGTAGGTTTGGGGGAAAGCGTCTAAAGTCGTAAGAACGCTAGAGTTGTCCACCCGCGATGGGATTATGTGTTACAAAGTTTGGAAAGTGGAATTTGAAAGGAAGAGGACCCATCGATATTCCTCTGTAGGGGCACCTCAGGCGATTAGCAATATATTAGCCACTTCTCAAAGAAAGAAGGCAAGGCCTGAGAGGGTGGACCTCCTAGAACTGCACAGGACCAATCAGTCATATCATAAGCTCATTCAACAAAAATCGTCCAGACCCTAATGGCTTTAGGGTCGAGTTTCGGAACATTTTTTTTCTCTAAGAATCAACGGACAATGTGTATATTGGAAGACTTTGAACTAAGAAGCTTGCTTCAAAGTTGGAATAAGTATTTTTGAAATTCCAGGAATCAGAGTGAGACTTTACAGATTCCGACTCCGCAACTCTGCTTAATACACGAGAAGATGCAGAACCAATATAAATTAAAAAGAAATGAATAGAAGTTTACTTACAAGCCGAACTTCATCAAACCAGGATTGTAGGTAAACTTTTTTTTATTTTTTAGTGTTAAGCGTGCTCAATAGTATCACAGATAGATAGAGCCGAATTTCAATAAAAATATTAGATAACTAGCTGAAAAAAAGTATAAATGAGAGAGTTGGAGACACCAGTAACACTCTCACCTCCCACCCACACACACGAACTCAACGTTTGAGAGATAAAAAAAAGACTGTACTGGAATATTCGGATATCTATGCATCTCATATAGAGATCAAGTGTTAGACCATTGATTTTTTGAGAACTTCGACTGAAGTAAAATGAAGCGCACACGCACACGCACACACACACACACACACACACACACACAGATTACTACGCTGTTGTTCCGATAACCACCGTACATTCATTAACCTTTATCCTTGAGTCGCCCTCGGACAATGATAAGTGGTAATTCACATGTAAAAAAAAGAAAGAAAAGAAAAAAGGTAGCCATCCATCAATAAATTTAATTTCGATAACAGTGAAAACATCCTAAAATGTTTTTTAATGCAAACACTCTTAATACTCAAAATAGTCACGCCGTTCCCGCTAAAATCATCGCTGTTTATTTAGACTTTCACTTATTTAAGAAAACAAAAATAAAGAAAAACCTTCATGGTGTACTTACTTGTCATGGAATGAAGATGTTATATTCCAAAAATCACAAAAATTGATCAAGTATTTTTTATTTAAGAAAATTAAATTTTACGATTTTTAGCGATTAAACATTTTTAACAACCATTTATGAGCCTTTGTGTCTGAAGAGGTAGATAGGTAACCAGGGGTGAATTTTGAATTCAATAAAATATGGCGACTGGTTCCTTTCGCATCGAGCAAGTCATAAAAAAATCCTTGATCAAATATGGTTAAACTAACAATATCTCGGGTTAATTCGACATACTACTGTCAAAATACTCCCAACTCCAAAACTTGACACTCTGCTGTCAAAATTTCTAGCTACAAAACTTGACATACTGCTGTCAAAACTCACAACTCCAAAACTTGACACTGTTGTCAAAACTTCCAACTCCAAAACTCAATACTCTGTTGTCAAAATTTCCAACTTCACAATTTGACACTCTTTTTAGTTGACTTGCACACGACTACACTACATACGTAGCACGCCTTCTTCCAACTCATCCCCCTGTTCGCCTCACGTCAATTTTTATTCACTTGTCTCATTTGCATAGAAACGTCAACAGTCTGCATCGCTCATGTGACCATCAACCATAAAACCAACTGGGTGTCGCCATTTTAGTCTTTCTTTCATTCTTTCTTTCTTTTTTTAAACACGACCGACCCTTTGAAGCATGCAGACATGCCAAGTAAGTTGTGATTTTCTCTACATCAAATTATGTGATTCTTGGACTCTGCCATCTTCATTAGATCATAAAAACTTTTGTTTTCTTTGCTTAAAATTTTAATTATAAGTGCAATTCTAAATAAGCACCAAATAACCATATAAAATTAAAAAACCACGTTCTTCACTTGATATCCACCCATAAAAATGACTCTGGAAGGAACTGAATGCACTAAGATACACGGCGAGAATGGTAAATACATCAGCCAGTTTCAGCCTGAAACTCTCAAACTAACAAGGATCAATGATAAAATATGCATACACAAGTTGTCCATATGATCCCCTATGGGTGGAGCACTCTTGTAAAGGAAATTATGGTTTCCACTTAGTAGCATGCAATATGCTAGGGGTCTTCAAAATCTTTGAACGGGAGGGGATGGGGGAGGGGGCGTTTTGCATATTGCTGACCTTTTAAAAGCTATACGGGTCAAAATTTAAAATTTAAAAAAAAAAAAAAAAAAAAAAAAAAAAGGCCTGGACGTGTTTTGTACTGTTTTGCTAATTAGTTTTGCTTTTTTTTAATGAAACTGTTTTTCCAAAACTTTATTCGTTTAATCATTTTCTCAACTAAAAGAAAAACCACCATATTTTCACACATTTCCTCTTTTTAAAAAATTTTTTTTGTGAATATTTTGATGTTTGCAATATGATCTTCGCATGTCAGATTAAAAGACTTTAGCAGGCCGGATCTGACTTACGAGACATAGTTTGGAAACTCCTGCAATATACTCTTGTAAAAAAAATACTCACCAATGAAAACATTCCTTAAAGCAATACAATTTCTCCTGTTCTCAGTAACAGCTCGTATAGTAAAACATCCAACACCATTATTCACAATTAGAAGTAATCTGGCATTCAGGTTTCAAATCTTGTGCTTTGTATACTTGCTGTGTTTAGCAACATTTCTGAAGAACTATTAATCCCTATTAATCCCTAATTGTGCCATGTATGTCTTATTTATTAATCCCTATTAATCCCTAATTGTGTCATATGTCCTATTTATTAATCCCTATTAATCCCTAATTGTGCATATATGTCTTATTTATTAATCCCTATTAATCCCTAATTGTGTCACATGTCTTATTTATTAATCCCTAATTGTGTCATATATGTCTTATTTATTAATCCCTATTAATCCCTAATTGTGTCACATGTCTTATTTATTAATCCCTAATTGTGTCATATATGTATTATTTATTAATCCCTATTAATCCCTAATTGTGCCATATAAGCAATTCTTCCTTCTTAGAAGTGCAGGACTGTGGACCTCTCTTTAGCAACATTTCTGAAGAACTGGTGAAAGGATTAAGGAATTAACTAGACCTAATCGCCACTCTGATTTGGGGTCAGTTGTTATATAAAACGGAAGATTATCTCATCTTAGTGGGAATACTCCAGAGTTACCTGAACTGATGCCGCTAAGAAAACCCTCTTTAAATTAGACTTTGTGTCCACGGCACCATGCCGATAACCGACAGAAGAACTTAGAAATTATATTGATCCATAGATGCATTTGAAGATTATCGGTTCTAGTCAATTCCTGGAGGAATTCCACATTAAATCTTCTCTTTAGTAATGAGTCATCATTTATCAAGGCTAAATGTCAATCAATGGCAAAAGTAAACGAGATGGACGGATTTTCAGTTGAATGATGATGAATATCATGAAAGGACTGGATATTTAGCCTGTTAAAAACGGGAAAAAGTTATAGTCAATTTGATTAGAATGAATGCTTTATGCCAAATTGATGGATGAATATGATTAAATTTTCACATTAAATATTTGTTTTATTTATTAATCCCTATTAATCCCTAATTGTGCCATATATGCAATTCTTCTTTCTTCTTTCTTAGACGTGCACGACTGTGGACCTCTCTTCCTATTGCCTGTTTCCCACCTCACTACAACTTGGATGTCTTCAAGTCCAATATAAACAAATTCCTGATAAACCGCCCCCTTAAGTAAGACATTTTGTCGAATCTCCAATGCTGACGATTACTACAATACTATCTCATTGATTACTGTACACGCAATAACCCTTATCCCTGAGTGGCTTCCAGGCCTTGATAAGTAGTGACCTCCATGTAAAAAAAATATACAGCACGAATACATGTAATACAGCACAATCATATTGACACACCAGTTTTCGCCAGATCATCAAAGTTAAGCAACGTTGAGCCTGGCCAGTACCAGATGGGTGACCATCTGGGAAGGCGAGGCACTGTATGTACCGTGAGGTAAAATACCAGGCTGAGAAACTGGCGTGGTCTATCTTTCTCTGGAGGTTAGTGGGACTCTCTTAAGCGATGGTAGGTACTCCATCGAGTGATGGCATCACGATAAAAAATACCCTTGATAACGCTGACGAAGCATCAAGTAATCAGCTACCGACAAGATTTGAATTACACTACAAACTTGTGTAGTGAGTTTAATCTCGGCTGCGGCCGCACTAGATGGATGGAATCCCTAATCGTGGATTGAACGGCTACCATCGTACTTAGATTGCTGCATCTTATCTTAAAAAATGTTAAAACAAAGTCCAGCCAGATCTGTCCAGTAGTTTCCAAGATAATGTGGAGCACATACACACACAGACAAACGAAAATATAATATAGATTGAAATTGATGAATGCTATCAAAGTTTGATTACATATGAAGACAGTCTGACAAGTGCTTGTTCACATTACATTTGAAGCCGAGCTTGTTGTCTGGAATATGTTCTACAGACGGGAAGATTTTGGAAAAGAAACTCTGTCAATGGAAATTCCGTTTTATGTTAAGCACACAAATAAACAAAAGTTCTCAGCAGTTGTAGTAGGGAGACAAGTCGTTGTGAATGGCTTGAAAAGATTAGAGCTTCCTCCGCTGTGACGTCACCTCGCACTACTGCTTGGTCATTTGCATATATGAGATGTCACTGTCGCTACATACGTGTCCATAGCTCCATTATATTTGTACTATGTCAGCGGAAGAAAGCATGCTTTAAACGGCACCTCCGCAGATGTCACAGCAGTGCTTCATCATAGGATGAATCTGTTGCATATAGGAACAGAGTTGTGCCAGGAGTCAAGTTTTTCGAACGATAGAATGATGTAACCATTTTTCCAGAAATGTTAGCATTTTAAATCTAGAGTGCAAGCTCGTTCTAAGAACTCATTAAAATAAGGAACTGCCTTAAAGAAAAGAACGATTCATTTTCACTGGAACAAATATTTCTGGATAAATTGCAGAAACGTTTCTGTAATTTGATTAACCCCAACCTTTCTTCTTCACTGCAACCGTCCTCTCACAGACGTAATGTTGCTAGTAGTGTGGGGACGATTAATCGGAATCGGGAATCGTAAAAATCGGAACATTTCGGGGTATCGGAATCAGTATCAGAATTGGAAATATTGGTGCCTATTTTCCAACGCCAAATCGATTCTTTTAATTGTCTTTTTTATTTGATTTTTTTTTTTTTTAAAGTAAAATCTTCCGTTGCTGGTAATATTGATAAATTAATAAATATTTATTGATTTTAAAATACAAGTAAAGCAAAAACTGATCGATCATCCTCCACAAGTGTAATTTTGACATTTAGGAAAATACCTACATATTTAACATGTGTTTTTACGAAAATCGAGGAAAATAACAAATCTTATACTTAAATAATTAGAGATTTATAAAGAATCGGATTCAGTAATTTTATCGGAATTGGGAATTTAGCACAGAATTGGTAATTGTATCGGAATCGGGAAAAATATTGGAATCGTCCCATAACTAGTTGCTAGTCTCAGTCTTTTCTACGAATACATGTGTTTCTCAGAATTTTCTGATCTCTTCCCTACTTCCTTTGTTCCAGCTCATTTGACTGGTTGGTCTAGTGGTATCCACCAATTCACTTTTTTGATACCTCGTTATAATACAGATTCTTATTACAGTAGCTTCTTTTCAAGGATTGTAATGTTGTGGAACTCTCTTCCTGCTCACTGTTTTCCTTCTACCTAAAGCCTTGGTCTATTCAAGACTAAAGGTCAATAGGCATCTCCTGTCTTTGCAATAATCAACTTTCATTCTTGTTAGCCCATTACATCAAGTGGCTTCATACCTTGTCCCAAGTGATTTGCATAGAAAAAAAAAAAGGAGATTTGGGCATTGGCGATGAAGGAAATTTCACTTGCAGGAACAAATAATTGATCAAAATTAGAACCGTCAAGAAGAAACAAACCACTTGACAACAAAGGTCATAGCTTTAAAAAAAAAAAGAAAGAAAAAAGTCCAATAAACACATGTTTGAGATGGTCTTTATTTTCTGATCAGCTTTTCTTCGTTGTGCTAGTTCTGTTGACAGAACAGAATGCTTCCATAGTTTAGAAAGGTGGACTTTAAATCATTTTAGCTTTTAACAACCGACTGTCATGTCCAGTTGTTAAAGACAATTTCTCACGATACAAAGTGCTTTTTGCTTTAAAGATGCACTCCATTCATTAGAAGCTTAGTTGGCCAGTTGGTATCTCGGTCAGTCAGATGGTCTATCAGTCAGTAAGTTGGTTTGTCAGTTAGCCAGTTGGTCTGTTGGTTGGTCAGTCATTCAGTTGGTCTATCGGTAGGTCAGTTAGTCAGTTGGTATCTTGGTTGGCCGGTCGGTCGGTCAGTCGATCAGTTGGTCTATCAGTGGGTCAGTTGGTCTGTCAGTCAGTCAGTTGGTCTATCAGTTAGTCATTTGGTTCGTTGGTCGGCCAGTTGATCAATCAGTGAGTCAGTTAGTCAGTTGGTCTGTGAGTCAGTCAGTCAATTGATTTGTCAGTCGATCTGACAGTTGGTCAATCACTGAGTCTGTCTGTCAGTCAGATGGTCGGTTAGTTAGTCTGTTAGTCAGTCAGTTGGTCTGTCATACTTTAGTTCCATAGCTAAGTAGGCAGTTTATTATTCGTAACAATTTTTACAATTTTATAAACAATTGCTAAAAAAGTGTACATTTTTATATCCATTCAAGACACATACATTGAATAGACAGGATGTTACACTGGTCAAAACGTTTTGAAAATAAGAAAAACGATGAGAACAATAGTCCAAAAAATTCACATGAAAAGATAACAACTGCATAATAATAAATATTTTTTTTTCCCTTGATTAATCCATTATGATCGATAAATTAATTTAATATCATACCGATAGATTTGCCTGTTCTTGTCTGGTTAAATTGCAGCCAATGTCCGTGTTTCTTGGTTTTTAAATAAGGCATTATATTCCACCCGAATTGTGTTATAAAATCTCTTAGCGACTGCCCACCCTTTTGTAAGGATGAGGAAAGAGAAGAGAGAGGGAGGGAGTCAGAGAGAGAAAGAGAAAAAGAGCGAAAGAGAAAGAGAGTGAAAGAGAGGGAGAGAGAAAGAGAGAGCGAGAGAGAGAGAGCATCCGGGTAGGTTTGGGGTTAAGACAACAAAATTGATGAAGACCCCAACGACGACGATGATGATGATGATGAGGGGTGGCCTAATACCCCGTACACAAAAGAACAACAACAACCAACTATTCAACAGATATTCGGATGATATAAGACAAGTAAAACAAAAAAAAAGCAAGAAATTCCTGGCATTCAAGTCTTTTTTTTAACAGCTTGCTTTTATCTCAATCCTCTAGCTCTCGCTCTCGCTCTCTCTCTCTCTCTCTCTCTCTCTCTTTATATATATATATATATATATATATATATATATATATATATATATATATATACTTATACTAGAGGGAAAAGCTCGGTGTTGTCCGACATTCAATAAGGATCTCCCAGGCTACCACTATATTACATAATATGTACCCGACTGAATGTTTGCTAATATGAGATGACACCGAAGGTCACAGGGTTTTATGAAGAAAAACCAGCTCCCCATAAAAGGGGGTGACATTTTAGATAAGCAAACAAATTTTGGTTAGATCCATCGTCATTTAATTAACAAACCCCTTTCCTAAGAGACAAAAACGATGGGGATTAACTCCTTTGCCACCTCAAAGAAGGAGTAAATCCTTGGGAGAAAATCACTTTAGCCAAAATTAGCTAAGCCTAAAAGAACGAACAAACAAATACTATTTGCCCTTTTGTCCAAGGAGTCTGGATGTGACACAAGGCTGGTTATTTCATGTGGGTAACACTGAGGCTACCACTATATTATGCAATATGTACCCGAATGTTTGCCAATCCGAGATGTTACAAAAGGTCACAGGGTTTAATGTGGAAAGTCCAGCTCCCTGCAAAAAGGAAATACTCTGGATGGGAATAAAACAAAAAGAAATTCCTCAATATTCAAGTCTTTTTAACAGCTTTCTTTTCTCTGTGTGTGTGTGTGTGTGTGTATATATATATATATATATATATATATATATAAAGTTTTGGAACGATTAATCAGTATTGGAAAAATCGGAATATTTGAGGGTATCGGAATCGGAATTTTTTTTTACTGATTTTCCAATGCCAAAATGACTCTTTTCATTGTTTCAATTTATTTGATATTGTTTCAAGCTAAATCTTCCATTACTGGTAACAATGATAAAAAAATAATAAATATTTATTGATTTTAAACCACCAGTGAAGCTAAAAATCGATAGATCGCCCCCCCACAAGTATATTTTTACGTTTACGAAAATATTTGCACATTTAACAGGTGTGTTTGTACGGTAATTAGAGAAAGAATACAATTATATAGTTAAATATTTAGAGATTTATAAAGAATCGGAATCGGTAATTGTATCGGAATAAGGAATTTAGTTAAGAATCGGTAATTGTATCAGAATCAAAAAAATATTGGAATTGTCCCATCACTCAACAATTTTCTGATCTACAGACTTGAAATTTGGTATATAGGGTAATCAGACATGTGGAAAACTTTTTAATCGGTTTTCATCTGGGGGGGGGGGCTACTAAGGGGTTAAGATTGAAAAATGGGTACATGGGGGTAATTGGATTTTTATGTTTCTCTACTGTTTCACGAATGTGCACGTGTGAGTCGTTCACGTGACATATTACTTATGTTAAGAATAAGTAGGTTTGAAAACAGTTTTTAAAGATCATGTTAAACTGGCCTAATGAGTATCGTACCTGAACCACTGTCTTTAGGTTTTGGTTTCGATCTCAGCTCGTGAACTGTTTAGAAAAAAACATAATACTCGCATGCGCATGTTTCAATTTCTTATTTCATTTTTTTTAAAGGAAAAACGTTATGTTTAATACCGGGCAATGTCGGGTACATCTGCTAGTTTTTTTTTCTTTCTTTTTATTATTTAGTATTTAAATATAATTAAACTAATTCTATATGTGTGTGTATTAAATATATTACAGGAGATTAGACCATTATGATACCATAAGTTTCAAATCAAGTAGCGGTCTCAACTCTAATTCCATAGACAGATCTTTTCTTTCTTATTTACCATTTGGGAGAGGGGGTTATATATATATATATATATATATATATATATATATATATATATATACTGATCAATAGTCTTTTTCTTTGTTCTTTTTTTTTAATACTGTCCAGAACGAACACACAAACAGATTTAGATAAATATAACATAGCTTACTTAAGACTTTTATCTGATCATGGTCAACAGAACAAGAACAACCTATCCCTATGGATATTTTTTCTGTGTGGGAATCGCTCCAGATAAGACATGAAGCTACTTGATGTATGTAAAGAGCTAAAAAAATAAATAAATAAATAATACTTCAAGGTCAAAAACCAACTAACGACAAGCGTGAGATGAATAGATTCCAACCGCGAAAACAGCAATTTTCCCCCCTTTGTCAGAAAAATCGCTTATGAAATGTGAGAAATAAAGGAACACATAAGAGATTAAATAAAGAGTTCAGTTATAACTTCTATACAGATTTCCAAATCTGGCATAAAGATATCTAAGTTCAAAGATGAATCCAAAGCCGGTTGGACGTTACATCGGCCAAAACTTTGTGAGGTGAGAACAGATGTCCAAAAATGTTGGCTAAAAAATGGTCACAATTGTTTTAGCTAAACTTCTCCAGAGTTTGTCGTTGGTTTCATCAACCTTGACAGCGTTGGCGGCGGCAGAGGACACCACAATCCTTTAGCGAATGAATAACTTAGAGACGCAGACTGACCATCTTACCGTTTTCCCCCATTTTTCTACTTACCTAGAGGTGGCGGTTGGGAGGGGAGGGGTGGCTTCAGGCCAGACACTAGTGCCAAGTGGAAAGGGAAAGATAAATTGTGAGACACACTAAGCATCACTTGCAAGACACACACACACACAAACACAGACACAGACAGACACAGACACACACACACACAAACAAACAAACAAACGAGCCGTACACACAAACACAGCAAGAGAACCAAGACAGTGTTGGTGGCATCGGAAATGATGGCGGCGCCAGGGTGTTATCACCAGACAAGATCAATAAAATGTCTGGGCACAGTGCGTAAGAATAGTTCAACCAAGTTCACCAATATTGAAATTAGGTAGAAACTGTGACATTTTTAGACGGATTTTGGCGTTTTGGAATTTTGTTCAATGAAAGTTTGGCTTGGAAGGAATAGATGAGATGATTAGATGCAGACAAGAATTTGCATACAAACACACAAAGAAATAAATATGAAAACATATACAGCAATAAATACACAAATTATATTCACAGAATAAATGCATAAATATACATACACACACACACACACACACACACACACACACACACACACACACACACACACACATATATATATGCATGTATATATATATATATATGCATGTATATATATATATATGCATGTATATATATATATATATATGCATGTATATATATATATGCATGTATATATATATACATATATATATATATATATATATATATATATATATATATGCATGTATATAAGAACAAGTAGTAAAACATGTTAAGAAACACTTTGAAATGAGTTAAAAACATATTTAATTTTAAAAAGGAAGTACAAAATAAATGGATAGTCCTTAATCCGCAGAGTTTCGAAGAAATACTTTCCTTCTCATCAGAGGGTAGGGATTAGCAAAATGCGGGATCGGATTTTGCTTGCAAAAGTATTTAATGGAACTACTTGGTAAAAAATAATGAAGCAGGTAATTTCACGTGAATGGATGGTCTGGTGAAGGGTAAAATATCCAATAACGGTAAAATCCAAAAAAGTTGATTAAATTTCCATTATATATATATATATATATATATATATATATATATATATATATATATATATATATAATTGTAAATGGCAACTGGATTACAGGAATAAACTGTAAGATGGTCAACATCATGAAATTTGGAATATAGACTTTTATCATTTATTCATTATATGCTCTGTATGTTTGTATAGAGAGAGGGAGAGAGAGAGAGGAGAGAGAGAAAGATATATATATATATATATATATATATATATATATATATATATATATATATATATAGACAAATTTAAATGCGATATCTGTTTTCAGCACACCTGAAAACCTATAAAGTCGTCAATTTAAAGGTGAGTGTTGAATTGCAGTTAAAGTAAAAATCTACCTAAATATGGAAACATTAAGAGAAAGAGAGAGAGAGAGAGACAGACAGAGAGAGAGACAGAGAGAGAGTGCAAACAAGCAGACAAGCAAGTAAGCTTCTCTCCTTCTTTTCTTTTCCTGCTCATGCTTCATAATACGTGATGTTTAATCTACCTATTTTTTTTTAATTTATTGTTTTTTATTAAATCAATTTTATTATCGTGTTTACATTGATAAAACTATTGTATATATACATAAAAAGTAGGACAATAAAATTATAACCGAATAACACCAAACATTAATTTATTTTAAACTGTTTAAAGATTAGTAAATGCAAATGAAGTAACAAAATACTTGTGTTTGGTCATTTGCATGTTACTATATATACAGCATTTCATAAAAGTTTGTTTCATTCAATAAAGTAGTCGAATGTTGTACTCAAATCTTGAATGAGTTATCGCACTTGTTTCATAAATATTATCGTTGCATTTTTAAATAGTCACATCTTTTTTTTTTTATATATATATATATATAATTCCTTGAAGTTAAATATTCTTAATAAGACAAATAATTTGAAAAAAAAGTAGTTGAAAAATAATAATTACTCTGCAACTAGCGTCCTAAATTCATGTATGAAAAACTGAGCGGAAGGGGGGGGGGGGCTAAAGTTTTCCCCGAAAATATGTTCTGTTACTTTTTTACTCATATCATGTTTAATGTTTGTGCAAAATTTCAAAAAATTAGTTATTAGAAAAAGTGCGGACAGATGAACGGATAAACAGACGAATGGAGACAAAAAAAAAATATATTTATGCAAATTAGGTAAACAAATACTTGTGCTTAGTCATTTGATTGCTAGTATACATACACTATTTCAAAGGAGTATTATTTCAAAGGAGTATTCTGCCTTGACAGAGTACAAAATAGACTTCGTGGCTTAGTGGGGGGAGGGATACCCTTTCTCTTCCCTGCAACCTCTCTCCCACAGAAGAGATGTTACAAGCATTTCCTTGTTTTATCATTATTTCCATGGCAAGTGCTTGTCTGAGCTCCAACCTCTGATCCGTCCTTGCCAATCTTTCACAATAAACACCCATCTAGCTGAAACCACTGTCAATAATTTTCCCCACTCTTTATCTGTGCCTAAATCAAAACAGATTCCATGAACAAAGCTTCTTTCTTAGAAGTGCACGACTGTGTAACTCTTCCGTTTGCCTGTTTCCCACCTGACTATAAGTTGGATGTCTTCAAGTCCAACATAAACAAATTCCTTACAAACCGCCCCCTTAAGTAAAACACTCTATCAAATCTCCAATACTAATGATTACTACGATACTATCCCATTGATTACTGTACATGCAATAACCCTTATCTCCGAGTGGCTTCCAGGCCTTGATAAGTGGTGATAACCATGTTAAAAAAAAAAGAAGAGTATTTCATATTTTTAATTTTAATTAAAGTAACACGTTTTTATCTAAACACACAAAAACTTTCATATTTATTTGTAACTAGCAGATGTACGCAGCGTTGCCTGGTATTAAACGTAACGTTGAATTCCTTTTAAAAAAATGAGATTAAAAAAAAAAACGGAAAGAAACTGAGACATGAACATGCAAGTATTATGTTTTTCTAAACAGATCACCTCTCGTAAGTAAAACAAAATATACTCAAGCTGAGATCGAAACCAAAACCTAAAGCCTGTGTGTAAAGTATGATAACCATTAGGCCAGCTTGACACGTTCTTTAAAAAGTGTTTTCAAACCTACTTATTCTTAACATAAAGAATCTGTCATTTAAACAATTCACGCATGCGCATTCATGAAGCAGTTGAACACACAAAATCGATGACCCCCCCCCACACACACACGTACAATTTATCAATTTGGAGCCCTTTACAGCCCTTTTTTTTTCCAGAGGAAAACGAATTACAAAGTTTTTCACATGTCTGAATACCCTATACACCAAATGTCATGTTTGTAGATAATAGATATTTATCCTCACATATACACACACATTCTCACTTTTGTAAATATATACATAAATACACAGATATTAACATTTTGATAATTTTGTATAAAAATTATTTATCTTTTAAATAAGACCGGAAAGGAATTTGTGTGTGAAGAGAGAGAGAGAGAGAGAGAGAGAGAGAGAGAGAGAGAGAGAGAGAGAGAGAGAGAGAGAGAGAGAGAGCAACAAAACTCCCCCTCTCCTCGCTATGAAATCTTTCTTTCAAATAAGCGACTTTATTTTAATTTAAATTATCTCCCTGGATAATTACTGGACAAATATTTTAAGAAAGGTTTTAGTACTGTATCCTTTTTGTTTTTGTTTTAAATCACTTTAATTACTGTTAATATCGACAAAACTATTGCATACATATGTAATGGAAAAATAGGAAAATAAAATTGCAAATGAATAGCACTAAAATTTAAATTATTATGAACTGTTAAAAAAAAAGAGCTATATATATATATATATATATATATATATATATATATATATATATATATATACATACATATATTTATATATATATATACTTATATATATATATACTTATATATATATATTTATAAATATATATACTTATATATATATTTATAAATATATATACTTATATACATATATATTTATATATATATATTTATATATATATACTTATATATATATGTATTTATATATATTTATATATATATACTTATATATATATATACTTATATATATATATTTATATATATATATATACATATATATATATATACATATATACTTATATATATATATATATACTTATATATATATTTATATATATATATACATATATATATATATACATATATATATATATATATATATATATATATATATATATATATATATATATATATAGAACCCCAAAATCTATTAAACTGTAGACGAGAAATAACAAACAATTGTGTTCACAAAATAAAACTTACTCTAGGATAGTGATACAAAATAGCTTTAAAACTAACAAAAACAATAGAAAGCAAACAAATAAATAAATTAAACATATACGACAACACACACACACACATATATATATATGCATATATGTGCGTACACATATGTATATTTATATATATAAAAAAAGAGCATAAATGAGGAAAATCGTCTGCCTTAAACCACTAACCTAGTTCTAAAACAGATCCTTTGTTCGATAAAATGCATGCCCATTGGCTGGTAGAAAGGGGCGCGGTGAATACTAGAAAGCTGATTGGCTAACTAAAATCCTCAACATATATAAAAAAGAGAAACAACCACAGAATTCGCGCATAAGCCTGACGAATCCTATAGTGGATGAAACGCTGAATATTCAGTGTAGCTTAATCGCCATATATTTTATAAATTACTAACTAGCTCTACCTACGTATTGAGCACTTTTGAAGTAAATACTTAAAGTTTACGCATAAATCTATACTTTCCTATATAAATTTATGTGAGTAAATAAAGTAGTTATATATATATATATCATTCAAGCACGTCTGATTGAACATGACAGAATTATTCTTTTTTCTGATCTTTCTTGATATCTTTTCCATTTACCGAGCCGTCTTTTTAATTTCAGCAGGTATATTATATAAAATGGCGCCGAAAAGTTTGTTGTTCAGCCATATTCTTCTCAAACCTTTTCTATTGGTGCATCCGATTATCATCAGGAGCGATTGTTGCTTTATTTTATTTTTATTTTCCTTTGAGGCTTGGTGTATTTATAGTTTTTTTTTTTTGTTTGTTTTTTTTAAATCGAAATATCTTAACTAAAAATACTAAAATCTGAATATCATAACAACTGCTCACAACGACTAAAATTACTAGAAGCCATACTTATCAAAAACCTACATCCCTTTTTTAAACCGGATCTCATTTAACACCGGGACAAATATACTAACATTATTTAATAACTAACAAAAAACTAAATAAATAAACTATCAAATAGGAAAATCGAAATTAAAAAAATAAAAATAAAATAAAAATAGTTCGACCTCAACCCTCCTGCACCCACCTTCTAGCCAATTAAAAAAATTAATTCCAGTGGCAAGGAGAAGTCCAGGACTACAAAAAATAATGCCGAGTTAAGCAAAGAGCACATACAGTACCTGGTAATCCCAAACGGTCTACCATTCTAGCACTGACCAGTCACAAAGATCCTTAACTTTGGTAATCAAACGAGAACCGATGCATCAATGTGATTATACCGTACACACACACACACACACACACACACACACACACACACACACGGATGTTCATCCATCGAAATGTCGAGGATGATCTGATCATCCTGAGGTGATGATGGATGGCATGTGCTGAAATTATGAAGAAAGGGTTGCACAGTCCCTAATCTTACCTCTGAGTCAGCACTGCTGGATTCCAGAGGCAAGAAGTTGTTCTGAGTCATCTTGAATCAAAGATTTACACAGCATTAATTTATAATGGGTGATAAGAAAAGTTGATCACAATGCTTCAGAGAAGATTATGACATGCTGAACAACAAATTTGATGACCTATTTTTTTTCTTTTTATTAGAGAGAGGATCAACACTTCCGTTATAACTATGGTGATAATAACCTTATTAACTAATCTGCATTGATCGGATAATAAAGTTCTATATAACTTTTATTCGTCATCTTTTATCATATATTTAATTGCTCCTCTTAACCGTCTGAACCTTTTATTTATTCTGATAGATTTGCTTTGTTAAAGTTAAATTCTTTATTAGGTTGTTTTATATAAAAACAGGACTCGTGTCCCAGTGTTGGCCAGGAAAGTATATTTCATGGAGAAATTCCATACCTAACATTTAACTACAGGAGTGATTCTATAATTTGCAGAATGAATAGAGAAAAAAACACAAAAACTACATTCTAAAGTAAGTGATTCTATAATATTTTTGTTGTTGAAGGAACTCTTTAATTCACAACTGGTGTATATATATTTAATACTTGTTTCCAATTCTTGGTGTTCTCAGCCTGAGGAACAATGGCAACAGAAACGTCAAACAGTCTGCAAGAGGAGAGAGAGAGAGAGAGAGAGAGAGAGAGAGAGAGAGAGAGAGAGAGAGAGAGAGAGGACCAACACTTCCGTTATAGCTATGGTGATAATAACCTTATTAACTAATCAATTTCGGTTACAACGTCAAATAACAGATCAGAAATTCTCTTTGCCTCTAAGGGAGATAATAACGCTGGATGACAATGTCTCGTTGAATCAGTAGAACAATTGCACAGACTTTCAAAATGGTGTCTTTTATCAAACCATGTCATTTTCTTCCTACATATACGGTTTTGGCTTTAACAGTTTAAGTCAAACGATTTTACAGATTCTTTGGTATAGGGTATATACTTCGGTATACAATATATTCATTGTTTTCTGCGGACTGTTATCCTCATCTTCATAGTTGTTGTTGTTGTTGTTTCATCATGTTTCGGCTAACTCATCCTCTAGCCTTCTTCAAGTGATTGATTAACCACAACGAGATAGGAATGCCGATTCTTGTAAGTTATCCCCAGTAAGATGGACTTGTGCATGGTTAAAACATCCGAAAATTGGAAAAGAAGCTGCTATTACCTTACAATTTGCTTACATCACACCAATTTGTACTTAGAAATCATCAAACATTAAGGTATTTGCAGCTTCTCTTCCAATTTTCGGATTTTTTTTTTATCATGCTCAAACGCATTTTATTACCTTTTGGTAGATTCATAGTTGCTATTTCTTCTGATGAGTTAAGGGCAAAATAGATTCATTGATTGATATAATGATTAAGGGAATGATTTTGTGCTGTGAAACAGATACTGTCAAGAATTGTAAATATCAACTAAATTAAAGGAATACATTGTAAGATGGTCAATATCATGAAATTTAGAATATAGACTCTTGTCATTTATTCATTATATGCTCTGTAATTACATTGAGCTTCTTAAATAAGGATTGGTATATAAAAAAAGGAAATATAAGTGAATAAAAATATTTCCACAGAAATATATATATATATATCTGTGGAAATATTTTTATTCACTTTACATATATAGATATATATATACATATATATACATATATATATATATATACATATATATATATATACATACATACATATATATATATATATATATATATATATATATATATATATATATATATATATATATATATATATATATATATATTAGTGTTGGAACAATTAATCAGAATCAGAAAAATCAGAACTTTTGATGGTATCAGAATTGGTATTGAAATCGGAAAAATTTGTGCTTATTTTCCAATGCCAAAACTGATTATTTAAATTCTTTTTTTTTTTTTTTTTAATCTGATTCTGTTTAAAACAAAATTTTCCACTGCTGGTAACAATGATAAAATATTAAATATTTATTGATTTAAACTACGAATAAAACTGAAATATATCGATTAACCACCACAAGTGTTTATTTCTACATTTACGAACATATCTGCACATTTAACATGTGTTTTTACAGCAATCGGGAAAAATAACAACTATGTATTTGAATATTTAGAGATTTATGAAGAATCGGAAATTGTATCAGGAATTTTGTATGGAATCAGTAACTGCATCGGAATCAGGAATAATATTGGAATCGTCCCATCACTAAAATATATATATATATATATAAAATATATATATATATGTGGTTCTGGTTTTCTAGTACTGCTGCGGGTTTATACTTGTAACATTTGTCTGTACGCTCAAAATGCAGTTGTTAGCATAATTCCCAGTGTACTGCCCTCCCCACTTGGTCGTGCCTGTTTTTGTATTCCTTTTTATTATTATT
>NC_136507.1:18688110-18695610 GCF_053919585.1 Euprymna scolopes | reverse complement strand
AACTATAACACACATATCCAACACACAAGACAATAACATATTTAACACACATGCATAGCACACAACACTATAAACAGCTTCTTATTATTATTGTTGTTGTTGTTATTATTATTATTATTGTTATTATTATTATTATTGTTGTTATTCTTATTATTATTGTCATTATTATTATTATGTTTATTATGATGATGATGATGATGATGATGATGATGATGATGATGATGATGATGATGATGATGATGATCCATATATTAATAGGACAGCATGTGTATTATTAATTTTGTGTGTCACGCTTACATCCGAGTGACTGTCGTTTAATTGTTATGGACTCCCATTTCTTGTAATAAATAATTTTACCAAGAATTCTTCATAAGTTTTGGTTTCAGTTTCGATTATAGCTGATGGCACTTAAGTCATCTATATCTTTTTTATAAATAATTTTACCAAGAATTCTTCATAAGTTTTGGTTTCAGTTTCGATTATAGCTGATGGCACTTAAGTCATCTATTTTTTTTATAAATAATTTTACCAAGAATATTTCATAAGTTTTGGTTTCAGTTTCGATTATAGCTGATGGCACTTAAGTCATTTATATTTTTTTTATAAATAATTTTACCAAGAATTCTTCATAAGTTCATAAGTTTTGGTTGTGGTTTCGATTATAGCAGATAGAACTCACATATATATTTTTTTCGTTTCGGTTTCGATTAAAGCTGATGCACCCAAGTCATATGGACATATTTTTTCATTTTTGAAACCGCAACTTCATAATATATCAAAGTGGATAGAACATTATTTCTTTAAGAATATATATGAAATCTGCAAAAATTAAAATATCATATTTAAGCATACTTTACAACCGGGCTATGCCAGGCATTCATGCTAGCTTAGATAAATATTTTAGCAGTTTTAACAAAAGAGCTACAATAATATCAGAGCGTCTCCATTTACGGTAAACATCTACAGAATTCCAACATCAATATATTATATATGAATGGGTCCCCTGTGGAATTTCCACAGGTCCTGCTAGTTATTATTTTTATTATTATGAGTGTCTTTTTTATTATTAATGAGTGTCTGTCTATCACTTTCACCCTCTCCCATTCTATATTCTCTATCTACATGTATATCCAAGGTGGAACAATAAAAGTGGTGCCCTACAGAAAACAAAGCCACACCTTTATTTTAAAACTTTTATTGAAAAAATCCATTCAGGTAACTTGATTATGTAGTAGAGCTGACATCTATTCAATGTAGCCGCTTTTAGCGCCAATCACCACCTCAATATGGGTCTGGAACTGGGAGCATGCTTTTTTCCACAAGCACTGGCAGGAGCTTGGCGAATATTCGGTGGATGTCGGCAGTCAGGCTGGCTTTGATATTGTGGGAGGTCATGTTGGTGATGTTTTAGACGTATAACCAAATGAAGCAGTCCAGCAGGTTCAGTTGAAGGGAGGAGAGAGGGCCAGTGAAAGGAGGGTACAAAGTTGTAGACCTCCTTCTGAAGCCAATCCTGGGTGTCTTTGGACTTGTGGGCCGACGCTGAGTCCTGCTGCCACACTCAGGGTCTGTCAGTAGCCACCTAATTGCACCAGTAGATCACCACACTTTTCAGCATATCCAGCATATCCAGGTACACTTTGGTGTTGAGTTTCAAGCCGACTTCGAAAGTGTGAAGTGGCATCATGTGGCCCTCACTTGAAACCACACCAAAGACCATAACCGTGGTCAAAAACTTTGTTTTCATCAGCCTGGGCAGATCCCTGTTATTCGTGGCAATCAAGCGATACATTTTGAGGATGCTGGCAATGGTCTTGTTGTCATAACTTAGATCAGTAGAGAGCATGAGTTGTACAGCGGCACATCTCCGATCTCGCTTGTTGAAAATTGTGTCACTTTCAGACATGATAGAAGGCTCCTATCGCTCTTGGAATTGGTATACAACTGGCCAACTAGTAGATGGTTTGCAACAAAAAAAGAAAACCGGTTTTCATCAAATGGAAATGGAATCATATCATCTTTTCTGGGGTGACAATTTTATCGTTTCCACCCTATATATATCAACTCTTGCTTCTGAACACCCCCCTCTTCTCTCTGTCTCAAAATAATGTCAGTATAGCATCTCTCTTAATGTTTCACTTCATCTTTTCTGCCCTTAATCAATAAACGAGAAACCATCTACAATTAAAGAATTTACATTTTTTGTCCCAATCTACAATGGCCCTTTTTTGAGGAGCTGAACTTAAAAACTGACCTTGTGTCTCACCCTGCCATTGTGGAACTGCTAGAAGCAATTACATACGCCATTATTTATTCATGGACAGCATCGCGATCAACAGCCATGAAAACTGCAAAGAGAAACTAAAGAATCCGTCCATTTTCCTTTTATTCTGATCCTTCTTTCCTATATTCTTTGCTGGATTTCGTCACCTGTAAAGCAACATCCACCGAATTTGGTGAAGCGAGAAAAAAAGAGGAGGAAGAAAGTGTTTTCAAACTCACCATAACTTTTGTGCTCCTCAAGAGAACCTCGTCTTTCACTGCTGCTACAGCGGACCGGATTTTCTGGAAAAAAAAAATGAAAAGAAAAGATTTCAAGACATGGAATTTGAATATTGGCAGAGAAATATTTATCCCATCAAAAAATCCAAAAGACATTTAAAGGATGAAGATCGGGAAATTTGTCTGGCATCAGTGATTAGTGACTAAAAAAAAAAAAAAATAAATAAATAAATAAACAAACAAAAAAAGAAACAAAAACAAAACATAAAAACAAGAACAACAAAAAAAAAAAGCATCAGTAAATAGGTCCTTAGGATATACTGGGGACAGGGTTGCTGAAAAGTGAGGTTTTTAGTTCTGCAACGGTGGAGAAGGAGGAGGTGGTTAGCATGGTGGTGGTGGTGGTAGTGGTAATAATAATAATAATAATAATAATAATAATAATAATGATAATAATAAGTTTTATGTCAGCTTTACATACCGGCATGTGTGGGAACACCTTTTAAAAATCGACTTCTAAAGTAAATTATCTCTGGCCAGGTCTTTATTTATTCTTCTTTCTTTCAATGTAAAGTTACATGCATAACAAGTTCAATAAATTCAAACATATATAATTATATATGTACACGTGTGTGTGTGTGTGTATGTGGGTGTGTGGGTGGGTGCATGTGTCTAGACACACATTTAATTATATCAAAATTACAAGTCTACATCGATCGATCGCCGTTTTGACATTAACATGTCATCGTTGAGACTTCAAGATGAATCTATCAGAAAATAATTTAAAATAAAATCATCCAAGAAGAAAAAAAAATATTTTATCGTTCCACTTTGGACAATTGCACCCAACACCATCTGACACACATACAGGGTGGAACGATAGAATTGTCGTCCTAGAAAAGACGATGTGGTTCCATTTCCATTTGGTGAAAACTGGTTTTGTGCTTTGTTGCAGCCCATCTATTAGTTGGCTAGTTGTGTACAAATCCCAAGAGCGATAGGAGCCTTTCAATCATGTCTGAAAGTGACACAGTGTTCAATGAGCAAGATCAGAGATGTACCGCTGTACAACTCATACTCTCTAATGAACTAAGTTATGACAACAGGACCATTGCCGGCACCCTCAAAATGGAAATCCGGACTGTTCAACACTTGAGGAAATGGCTCAACAAAGTTTATGGCCATGGTCATGCCACCGCACATCTTCGAAGTTGGCTTGAAAATCAACACCAAAGTCTATCTGGATGTGCTGAAGAGTGTGGTGATCCCCTGGTGCAATCAGTGGCTGCTAGCAGACTCTGGGTGAGGCAGAAGGACTCGTCCCCAACCCACAAGTCCAAATAGAAACCCAGACTTAGTATAATAAGCAGTGCTATAACTTTATACCCTTCTCTCACTGGCTTTCCTCCTCCCTCTACCTGAACCCACTGAACTTTTTCATTTGGTCATACGTCGAAAACATCACCAACATGACCTCCCACAACATCAAAGCCAGCCTGATCACCGCCATCTGCCAAGTATTCATAGAGCTCCTGCCGGCAATTGTGGAAAAGGCATGGCTCCAGTTTCAAAGTGGTGATTAAGGCTGAAGGCGGCTACATTAAATAGATGTCAGCTCTACTACATAATCAAGTTACCTGAATTGATTTCTCCAATAAAAGTTTTAAAATAAAGCTGTAGTGTTGTTTTCTTTAGGGCGACAATTTTATCGTTCCACCCTGCACATTTTACTCATAAGGAAAGCAAAAAACTTATTCATACTTCTTTCCAATGCAGACAAATTATTTACACTATCGGATATAAATTGATTTGACACACAATATTCCACAGACAATTCCGGGGCCCGGGCAAAAAGATCAAAGTGTAGTATCTGTTCCGACAGATACTGCAAGCAAAGACCAGATGTGGGGGCAACCCCACATACCTGACCTTTAACCAGCTCCCATTTCCCACCTCTCAGGAGCTGGTCCCCTTTTTCCCTTCCCCCTCCCCTTCACTCCTCACATTAAAAATTGGCCTTGTGCCTAATTTGCTTGGTGGGGGAACAAATAAATACTCACAGACAATTACTATATACAGATATCCTTATATATACGTCCACAAACACACACACACACACGCACACACATATATAAAATGAATTGTGTTTGACTTAATTCTTTATGGACTTGAAAATGGCTTGGTCGATTTTTATGAAATTTCAAACAAAGGTACTTTATGTGCTTGGCAGTGTTCTTAGATAGGTTTTGTGCCGGAATGTCTTTGATAAATATCGATAGCCGATAAGCAAAATAATCCAATAAAAATAAGGAGGAGGTGATTTTGACCGACGTTAATACCTTACACAGGCAAAAATCACAAGTGCATTTGAGAAGTTTTATTACCACACAAGCAGAAAGGCCCAGCATATAAAATCAACAGTGGTGAGTTCAAAATGAATGCCTCTGTTTAAAGCACAATTTCATCATGATACTTGACTTTTTTCATTTTAAACTTAAATTCAAGCCATTTTCACCACAAAAACAGTAAGGACATGCATATAAAATCAACAGTAGGTTCTTTGATATGACAGGGGCACATTCAAAATTAATTGAAGCATAATACTTGACTTCTGCATTTTAAACTTTAATTCAAACCATTACATATAACAAAATAAATTTATAAAATCAACAGTAGGTTCTCTACAGTGCAATGTAGACTATAATGTATTTTGGAGTAATTCACTGTGGAGAGGCACGATTGGTCTCCAACTACAGCAGGCAACCAATCTATTTGATTGAAACATGAGCGATTTCAACCGATTAAATATGGAAATATGAAACATTCACTGATCATCATTTAATCCAGGGCAACGTCAGGTATCCCTGCTAATATATATATATATATATATATATATATATATATATATATATATATATATATATATAGCAAAAATGGTAATTAGTAAAAACCTGAAGGAAGTGCTCAATACTATTACAGAGCAAATATATATGTTTTTATTACCGTTTAATCTGCTTAGTTACACATGTTTCAGTTTGCGAATCATATCAATGAAGTTACTGGATCGTTGATACAATTCGGTAACCGAAACGTGTAACTAAGCAGATAAAATGGTAATATATATATATATAGTAGCTTCCTTCAATCTTGACAGACTATGGATACCTACTGTAAAACGAGTTATCGCTTTTGCTTGGTAACCAGTCACACAAACATGCAGTCAAAGCCACCAAAGTCATAGGTACAAACAAATCGTAGTATCGTTTTTTCTTTTTTGTTAGAGTTCCTATTTACAATGCCTCCTCACAGGACAGAGTTAGACACCAGGGTCGTTTTTTAATGTGGAGAAAAGGAACAAAAATTTAAAATTGTCTCAGTCATGAAGGATTTCTCCTCCACTGAGAAAGAACAAGAAATTGAAGTGTAGCATCTGAAGAGCAGATACTACACTTTGATCTCGGCCTGAAAGCGAACACACCTTTCCTGAATCGACAGTGTAAAACAACAATGGCAAGTGGAGATTCAGGACACCTGGCAACAAATGCCGAGATAAGCGGAGAGCACATACAGCACCTAGAATTCCCAAATGGCCACCCGTCTGGTACTAACCAGGTTCAATGTTGCTTAACTTCAGTGATCTGACGAGAACCAGTGTGTCAATGTGATTATGCTGTATGTACAGATACATATATACAGATACATACGCATACCCCTTTATAACCAATAAAAAAATTTTTTTAAATTATAAATACACAAAGCCTCAAAGGAAAAGAAAAACGAAAACGACAACAAAAACAATCACTCCTGATGATAATCGGACACACTGATAGAAAGCGCTGGAGAAGAAAATGGTTGAACAATAACTTTTGGGCGCCATTTTTTACAACATGTCAGCTGATATAAAAAAGACCGCTCGGCGAATGGAAAAGATATCCAGAAAAATCGGAAAAAAAGAATAACTGCCATGTTCAATCAGACGTGCTTGAACACACACACACACACAACTATACATATATAATTATATATGTTTGAATTTATTGAACTTGTTATGTATGTAACTTTACATTGAAAGAAAGAAGAATAAATAAAGACCTGGCCAGAGATAATTTACTTTAGAAATCGATTTTTAAAAGGTGTTCCCACACATGCCAGTATGTAAAGCTGACATAAAACTTATTATTATTATTATTATTATTACCACCACCATGCTAACCACCTCCTCCTTCACACACACACACACACACACACACACACACACACATATTATTTATAATATTCCAACTTTTATCATGTCTATATAATTGAGAATTCGATAATCGTTCATGTACCAATAAATTTTAAGTCAGTATAAGGTGACTTAATTTGTAAGCTTCAAAATTACAAGTTTTTTTAATCGAGCATTCAAATATTATTTTCACAAAATCAAGACAACAAAAGTTGAATTGATAGCAACAAGTAATGTATTTTCAAAATATAAGTACTAACACAAATAATACTAACACAAAATAATACTAACACAAAATAATACTAACACAGATAATACTAACACAGATAATACTAACACAAAATAATACTAACACAAATAATACTAACACAGATAATACTAACACAGATAATACTAACACAAGTAATACTAACACAAGTAATACTAACACAAAATAATACTAACACAAATAATACTAACACAACTAATACTAACACAAATAATACTAACACAAATAATACTAACACAAAATACACTACTTGTTGCTATCAATCCAACTTTTGTTGTCTTGATTTTGTGAAAATAATATATATATATTATAACAGCCCCTTTAAGAAACTTGTTTCTTATCGTTGAGCACTTTCAGTTGAATTAAAGTCGGTCAATTTAGCTCTTATGCATAGATCATCGTATAACGATTAGATCACTGTCTGACTGACGTAAAGAACATTTAAAATTAAAAAAATGTTTAAATTCAACGTTATTTCACGCGGTTAATGGTAGCCGAATGGATA
>NC_136507.1:18675610-18683110 GCF_053919585.1 Euprymna scolopes | reverse complement strand
CAAAGACTGTTGAGCACTCGTGACTAAAACTTAGTAGAGTGATGCTTTTATGTACTAAATCTGGTTGAATTTTGGTTTTAGTTTTTTTTTTTTTTTTGTATGAAAATAGTTTCAAACAAGGCACGAAGCCACTTGATGTAAGGAACTAAAAAAAGAATATATATATATATATATATATATATATATATATATATATATATATATATATATATATATATACTACATCAAAGGAAAATAAACTAGTCAACAATAAGTTAGATGAATAGATTCCAAACTAGAAAACAGCAATTCATATCCCTTTGTTAAAAACATCGCTCAAGGAATGTGAGGACTAAAGGACAAAATATTTATCATGAACGATTCCATGCATATGATCATGAAGGGGAAGGGAGCATGTTGCATCATAGTTTCACTATGAATATTCTAGTTTTAATCCAACTAAAGGCCAGAAATAACAATATAAATAGAGAAATATAAAGAACTAACAGGAACCGCCGAAATTCCACGGAATGAGGAAGATATTTAATCATTAACTTCCCCAGAACCGCTAGACTCTGGAATTCCATTCCAAGTCCCTGCTTCCCTAACTGTACTGACATGCAGAAGTTCAAGTGTAACGTGAACCAACATCTTGCTGCCCAAATCCCAACATAGTGCCCCAGTAGTTGCTGCCCCTGATAGTAGCCCCCTACACCAAAGTGGCAATGGGCCTTGTTTGGGGTGAAAATGTAATAAAAAAAAAATTTAAAAAAAAAAAAAAAAAAAAAAAAAAATTAACTATGTTTTGAGAAAACTAACATTTTTCTGGATAGCGCAAAAGATAAATTTTTTGAATAGAAAATCTATGAGTCTTTTAACATTTCTATGAAAATAGTGTCCATTGAATTTTAAATATAGAATTTACGCAAATGAGATAAATTAATAAGTACTCAGAAAGTAATATTGTGCTACATAGTTCAATACAAATTATAAAATCACATTGTTAAAGACAATCTTTAATTTACTCTTTCAGTCCAGCACTTCTTGGCAAACAATATGCTTCTTTTTTGCCCTATTTTTTTCTAATGTTCCCTTTTTTTTACATAACATTTTGATGACTTCTTTCTTTGGTTAAGAACTGCTGCATGTCAAATCTACTACAAGTTCCTTTCTCACACCATTGCAATAATGATAATATATTATTATAACGATGTTTGGAAATAAGGTTACATCAAAGAGAGGTTACTCTCATATTCTTGTCCAGGGTTGTTAGATTGAACTTTTAAAATTTGGCCTCTTTTTAAGGATTTTGACTTTCAAAAATTGAATTTGACTTTCAAAAATTGTATTTAGCCTTCAAAAATTGAATTTGGCCTTATTATGGCGGCATGATCGATAAAAAAAAAAAAGAAAAGAGGAATGGAAATAAAGTGCTATGAAACTTTAAGCATAACTACAAAGCGTAACGTACAGACTAACTAAGGAAGGGACAAGCAGAATATTACATAGATAAGTATTTTTATATAAATCTCTAACAGACTTTGCTATTTTTCATTGGACTTGGTTCTGATTTTGGTTTTAGCAACTACCCTCTATCCAATGAATCATGTCGGCATTTTGGAAATAAGCCGATTATATAAAAACATCTAATTTAGAAATGCTTTTTTCTCTATATTTAATACGGTTTTCCCCCCATATTTCATACGCAATATTAAATTGGTTTTAACTTGAACACATTCAGCATGTCATAATCTTTGAAAGAACATGCAACTTTTGAATTACTGCATATCGTATTTCTGAAAAACTTATCAGTAGGGCTAGGATAACAGCATATTCTTTCCAGTGTTTTGACTCTCGAGCATGTATCCATTGATATCTTATATGCTTTTATATAGAGAAATGTGGTTTTCGGTTGATTAACTGTGTTGAATATATACTCGAGAGTCAAAACAATGAAAAGAATATTTTGCTGTTACAGCCCTACTTATCAGCCACCTAAACTTCACGTTTACACTTTGTTCTTAAAAAAATTCATTTTTCATCGAGTTCATCGATTTTATTATTTAATCCTTCCTGATATTTATAATTTTAAGTAATGATTATACAAAGGTGTAGGAGTAAAAGTAAGCAAATGTAACCTTACTAGCGACGGCTGAAGACATGCGTTGCATGGCTAGAAATGATGTGAAACTAATGATATGATGGATAAATATTGTAAGTCTTAAAGACAGGCTTAGATCTGATGACTTCAGAGGAAAGTATAGGGAGCAAAACAAGTGACTTTGATGGTCTGGCTGCATTGAAGGAATGGCTGAGAGTTCTTGAGATAGCAGATGTAGAACAGTTGAGGTAAAACTTTATAATTAGGGCAAGGACAACAGCATATTCTTTTCCTTGTTTTGACTCTCGAGTATGTATCCGTTGATATATTATATGCGTTTATGTAGAGTAATGTGGTTCTCAGTTGATTAACTGTTTCTAACTGTGTCGGATATATACTCGAGAGTCAACACAATGAAAATAATAATCTGTTGTCATAGCCCTACTTATCAGCCGCCTAAACTTTTTTTTTATATACTTTTGTAATTAGTACATTGGCTCATTTCCATTATGGCGGCATGATCAATAACAACAAAAAAGGGGAATGGAAATTAAAGTGCTATGAAACTTAAAGTGTAACGTACGGACTAACTAAAGAAGAAACAAGCAGAATATTATATAGATAAATAATTAATTATCTACGTTTAATACCTGCAAAACTATCAGTGTGGAAATAACTGTATGAATCAGTCGCACGATTCGAAGCCCGGAACAGAATATTATGTCGATAAAAAAAATAATAAAGATAATGTAATAATAAGAAATAACAATGAAATGTCTGAAACATCTCCCAGTTTTTCTCACCAAATCTTTTCATGTTCTGAATCATTTACTGGGTTGGGATGCAAGAATATCCTGTTCGTCCATCCCATCGAGAAAAGGGATGGGGCTGACTGTTAACTCTTTTTTTTTTTTTTTTTTTTTTTAAAGATTCATTCCGTTGAATCACCATCATATTTCAGGCTAAGGTGTTAGCCATAATTTTGACTCATGCGATTATGAATTTTATTTTTGTACTCTAATTACTTCTGTCGAATCTGTGAGTGATATATCACATTGGCAGTGTGATGGTGGGTTCAAATATATATATATATATATATATATATATATATATATATATATATATTAAACTAGCCTGGGTGCCCAGCGTTGCCCGGGTGTTTGTAGGTGTGTTAGGCAAAAAAAAAAAAAAAGTTGTAGTAGGAAGGCAAGCTCGAGCCCGTGACGCAAAAGCAGAAAATAAAGTGGAGGTGTGTGTAAGGGGTGTTGGTTGAGCATATAAAAAAAGAAGAAAAAAAAAGTGACACGTTAGCTGCCGAGCCCATCATCAAACAGGAAGTGATGTAGGTTCAAATTAAGGCTAGACAATCAAAAATCGGTGATGACTTCCGAAAATATCAGCAAAAAACCCTCTCAGATGAGGGTGAAGGAATTAATGTTTTGAGCCAATTTTTCGATATTTGTAGTCCGAAGGGCCGGGCTTCAAAATGATACCGATCTCGTGAAACTCCATCACCTTCGTCGAAAGTTTTTTGCAAGATATACAATCATACATACATACATACATTTAAGCAGACAGGTGAGATTTAGATGAAAGATGTGGAGTAAAAGTTATATATAACTTTATTATACCATCAGAACAATAAAAGACAACGTAGGAATTCACTTCCTATTTTTTTTTCTTAATTTAAATCATAAAATTTTCTGGAGAAGAAAATGGAAGTGGTACTGAATCTGTAAGTACCCTACTAACCTAAGGAAACTTTTTAAAACATTTGTGACTAACCAACTGACAAAGTAAATGCATAGATGAAAGAAAAAGGAAAATTTCAGAAATGGGAAATAGATAAGACATATGCGGAAAAAAGAAGCAATTTGATTGGCTGAATTGTTACAATTCTAATGAGAAATAAATACTCTAAAAAGATAGGAGAAAGAAGAGATAGGGGAGAGAGAAAGGGAAGAAAGAAGACGGGGGGAGGGGGGTAATGAGGGGGGGAGGGGGATGTAAAGTACATAGAGAATAAATTTAATCAAAGGTGTAGAAGATAGGATAACATCACCCTCAACAACTTTATCCTGGTTGATTACCAAATGCATACATAAGGTCACCTCTATCCTCCCCCCCCAGAGGTAAACAAATACACAAATAACAAAATAAACATATAGATAAATCCATAAATAAATAAACAAATCAATAAACACATAAATAAATATTAAACAAATCGATCAATAAATAAACAAATAACTAAATCAGTAAATAAATCAATAAACAAACAAATAAATGAATAAACAAATAAAAGGTCCTGGATATGACCTAAAACTATATCCGATGGTGAGGCCCCACCTTGCGGGCCTTGGGGAGTGTGGAGCCACCCTTTAATTGCCATTGCTCCCAGGTCCACTCTGACCAAAATCGTTCCTCAAAATAACTAGATTCGGCATTAAATAACCTGAAAAAGGTCGATATGCCATAAAACAAAAACAACCAACCAACCAAATAAATGAAAACTTTTATTTATTTAACTTTCTGTTCCAATTTCGCAAAGAATTTTTTTCCCCACCAGCAAAAAAAATCAACAGGCCATTCCTGTAAGGACCCCCTTTTCCTATTGATTGCCATATGAAGCTGGTTCTGTGCAATTCTAGGAGATCCACCCTCCCAGGCTTTACCTTCTTTCTTTGAGAAGGGGTTAGATTATTGCGGATCACCTGAGGAACGCTCAGGCACTTTTTGCAGGCCAGAGTGCTCTTCCTCATGGGGTGCTGGCTTTTCAATCCCACTTTCCTGGACCTTGTGTCTAATCTTCCTGTAGTGGGAGGGAGTTAAATAAATTCAGTTTCAATTTCAAGAAGAAAAAAAAAAAAAAAAAAAAACCTCAATTGAGAAAAGTGCATCTTCATTTTTCACCTTTTTCTTTCTTTCTTCTCTTTCATTCCTTAAATTTTTTTCATAATTTTCTTTGCCGTTATTTTCTCACCCTCCTCTCACTCCCTTCCTTCTCCATCTTCTTCCCCCCCTTCCTCCTCTATAAATGCACTTCTCTTTCTTCTCTAGATCTATCTTCATTATCTTCGTTTTTTTTCTTCCTTTCTCTTTATCATCTATCCTCCTTTCGTTGCCCTTTTTCTTTTCTATCCTTTTTTTATGCACTTGTCTTTAGCCTCTCCTTCCTCTTCCTATTACTTTACCATGCTCATATTCTTCCTGCCTGCCACATCTTCTCCTCGTCTCTGCCTTCTTCTTCTCTTTTTCCTCCTCTATATTTGCCTTCTTCTCTCTTTCTTTCTGTACCTGTCCCTCTGCATTCCTTCTTTCTCATCTCCATCTTCTTCCTCTCTATATCTTATATTCTTCATCTTTCCCATCTCTCTCCTTATTCAACTTTATTCTTTCCTTTTCCCTTCCCTCCTCCATGTATTTCTGCTTCTCTTTTTGTACACAAATAAAAACGAAACATTTCAAATTTTTTTTTTTTTTATTGATTATTGGCCAATATCTATATTGATTGATCACATCAGATATTCAGGTTCATTCAGAGTAAGACATATCACACTCTCTCTCTCTCTCTCTATATATATATATATATATACACACACATATATATGTATATATGTGTGTGTATATATATATGTATGTATATATATGTGTGTGTATATATATATATGTATGTATATATATGTGTATATATATGTGTGTGTATATATATGTGTATATATATGTGTATATATATTTGTGTGTGTATATATATGTGTGTGTGTATATATATATACACACACCCACATATATATACACACACAAATATATACATACACACATATATACACATATATATATACACACACATATATATACACACATATATATACACACATATATATACACACACATATATACATACATATATATATACACACATATATACATATACACATACACACATACATATACACACACACACATATATATATACATATACACATACACACATATATATAAACACACATATATATACGCATACACACACATATATATACACATACACACATATATATACACATACACACACATATATATACACATACACACATATATGTGTGTGTGTGTGTTGTGTGTACGGGTGGAGAGACCGAGAGAATGTGAGAGAGAGGAACAAACCGGGTTGTGTTTATCAACGTTTCCTTTTTATTTCAAGATTTCCTCTGGATTAATCAAAAACTAAAGATAAAGACGAAACGTTGATGAATACATAACTCGGTTTGTTCCTTTTTATTTTCTCTATTTTGTAGGAATACTATTTCTATTATTCTCATCATATATATATATATATATATATATATATATATATATATATATATATATATGTTTCCCCAAAACCTTTGGCCTTGATGGAGGGGAGACTAATGCTATGATTTCAAATGATCTGAAATAACAGCAAGGGGAGACTTGATTCCAAATATTTCTCATATGTTATATCTCCTCTCTTTTAAAAATAAGGTACGATTATGAATATCTTCAGTAGCAAACAATCCTTATACACTGTGAAATTTACTTCAAGTATGAAAACCAAAAGGGGGAGATATAACATATGAGAAATATTTGGAATCAAGTCTCCCCTTGCTGTTTTTTCAGATCATTTGAAACCATAGCACCAAGTTTTAGTCTCCCCAATAGTTGCTGAGATTTGGAACTTATAAAATTGCCAAAAAAAACTGGTATATCTATACTCATAGCCAAATTGAATATTCAAATGTTTATATCTTTAGTTCTATGGGACAAAACTACATGAAAATTTGCAGGCTTTTTGAAGATTATAATACTATTCTATGGTTAATATTTTATGACAATTGGTAATATTTTCAAACCAATAAAATATACCCAAATTTGCCTACATTTGTATATAAAGTGTCCTGCAAACCAGCTTCAGTTTTGCTGCTTCGGTTGTCTCCCTTGTTGCCTTGCCAGGCCACTAATATATATCTATATATTTGGAGTCATCGACATACAGTCCTGTTTCGTTGTATCACAACTCATCAGTGCCGCTAGACTAGCATCTCTCCCAAGCCAAGGATTGAACCTAGGACCATCGTGTTGACAGTCGGCGGTTCTCCCACTCGACCATGGAATTGACGCCCGTAAATAACTCGTCGGAATGTCTATTTAAATAGACACCCGCCACCACTTTTATAGTGCTCAAATCGCCTGTTCGTAAACAAACAAACAAACAAAAAAGTGAAATTGTCTGTGTGTGTGTACATTTCCCTACCAAATTATTCTGTCAATTTTCAGTCTACAGACTCGAGATTTGATATAAGGGGAATTGAGATTTGGGAAAATCTTTTTAATCGGTTTTCGGCCAGAGATTTGGCTGTCAAGGGATCAAAGTTCAACGATTTGACCTTTGAAAACTCTCCCAAACT
>NC_136507.1:18610610-18673110 GCF_053919585.1 Euprymna scolopes | reverse complement strand
AAGTCATATTTTTTTTTGTTAACTTTTGAAATCACTTCTATATATTGAGTACAATACAATAATCAATACAGAATTGACGCTATAATAATAAATACAAGATCTGCATACATTAAAATATCATATTTAAGCGTATTTTATGACTGGGAAATGCCGGGTGGTCTGCTAGTAAACGAGATATTACAAGAATAGAATTTCACTATATTTACTTGTTTATATACTCTGATTTTAAAAAGAACAGACATGTTTATTTATGTATACTTGCGCATGTGTAGAGGAGCACTTAATGTCGACTTATGCCTATATCTCAAAAAAATTGACAGAGGAGTTTGGTAGAGACTGTTCCACGCACGCACACACTTTAATAATATATACAGATATTTGGAGGTTATTTCAATGAAATTTGAGTTTTTAACTAGATTTTTTAGTCTATTAAAAAACAGGAAAATATTGATTAAAAATGAATGCTTTATGCCAAATTGATGGTTATATATATGGTTACATTTGTGCCGATTTTTTTATTAGATACTGTTCGGGTTTAACTGGCTTCCTTCAAAGGAGGAAGTTTCATGAGAGTATGAAATTCACAAACGGTCCCCAGTCACATGTATAATCAAGTTAGGGGAGATAACACGTTTTTGCAACTCTTGCAGGGAGGTGTTGATGTTCTCCTACATGCAGCACCTGGAATTTCTAAATTGGTCACCTATTTTAATAATAACCCGGCTCAACCTTGTTTAACTTTAGTGATCTGACGGGAATCAGTGTGTCAATATGATTATGCTGTACAGAAAGATACTAATCCCTATTAATCCCTAACTGTGTATTGAATGGATATCATAATACTTAGTACTCTGCACCTTATCATAAAAAAAGGTCTATGCAAACTTTCAGCCAAATCGGTTCAGTAGTTTCCAAGGAAGCATCTTGAGTAAATGTGATATCGTAGTGACTAATCCCTATTAATCCCTAACTCTGGATTGAACAGATACCATAATGCTTAGCTCACTGCACCTTATCATAGCAAAGATCCATACAAAATTTCAGCTAGATTAGCTCAATTATCTTCAAGGAATAGACAGACAAAGAAAAATCTTCTGCTATTATAAAAAGGGAAAATGTGTGTGTGTGTGTGTGTGTGTGAGAGAGAGTTCATTCCCTATGAACTCAAAAACGGCTGGGTCAATTTTTACAAAATTTCACATGAAGGTACTTTATGTATGCCTGGCAGTGTTCTTAGATAGGTTTTGTATCGGAATTCCTTCGATAAGTAGCAATAATCAAAATAATCTGATGAATGAAGGAACAGGGGATTTTGATTAAAGTTGACACCTTACACAGCCTAACATCACAAATGCCCTTGAGAAGTTTTATTACCACACAAGCTGAAAGACTCGATATATAAAATCAACAGTAGGTTCTTTTGACATGACAGGGGTGTGTTCAAAATGAATGTTTCTGTTTAGAGCACAATTGAATCATGATACTTGACTTGTGGATATTAAACTGTAATTCAAGCCATTATATATAAAAATAATTTTATAAAATCAACAGTAGGTTCTCTACAGTGCAATGTAGACTACAATATATTGTGGATTAATTACTGTGGAGAAGCATGTGAAGGTTCCTCCTGGTGCACTGCATTGAGTCCTCAACTAGAGCAATCGATTTGATTGAAAAATAGCTGATTTCACTGATTTCGATGACAATAAAAATATAGGAGCGTGAAACGTTCGGCAATTATCATTAAACCCTGTGCAATGTCTCACCTTCCTGCTAGTATAATAGAGATATTCTTTGTTTTGTCAATTCAAGATTTAAAAAAAAAAAAAATCTTTAAAATTTTTTTTTTTAATAAAAAAATCTAAAGAATTTCTCAGTATTCACTTATTTTCTAAAAAGCCGAGATTGAACTCACTACACGAGTTTTGTAGTGTAATTCACATCTTGTCCATAGCTGAATACTTGATGCTTCGCTAGGGCTATCAAGGGTATTTTTTGTATCGTGATGGGTTGTCTACCAAAGCTTAAGAGAGGCCCATCTACCCTCAAGAGAAGGATAGACCGCACCAGTTTCCCAAGCTGGTATTTTACCTTGTGGTACATACAGCACCTCGTCTTCCCAAATGGTCACCCATCTGGTACTGGCCAGGCTCAACATTACTTAACTTCGGTGATCTGGTGAGAACCGGTTTGTCAATGTGATTGTGCAATATTGTGATTGTGTGATATAAATAGCTACCCAAGTTCTTCTCATCTATATCCGGTTCTCTTCAGATCACTGAAGTTAAGCAACATTGAGCCTGGTTAGTACCAGATGGGTGACCATTTGGGAATTCTAGGTGCTGTATGTGCTCTCCGCTTATCTCTGCATTTGTTTCCAGTCGTCCTGTACATACATTTCACTTGCCATTGGTATTTGACAATGTCAACTCAGGAGAGGTGTGGTTGGAGATTGCGCACCTCCTGCCACAAAAAATTCATGCATAGGCACCCCTTCGTGGGTGTCCATAGTCTGTAAAAGACTGAAGGAGCCCTATGTTCTGACCTAGAATATTTGCTACTTGCGGCACCAATGTACAGATTATCGCACACATCCTCACAGACTATCCCCTAAGCGAGGCATGCTCCAATGCAGACCTGAGGGATGACTTCGACACTGTCTGAATATAATCTCAAGATGGAGTAAAATGCTATGATGATGAGCTGGAGGATAGAAAGTCAAACATGTGACCTCACTGATGTAGATTGACCAACCAAACGTGTGTACGCCAGAAAAGAGCCAAATCTTGAATTTTCTAAAAAGTTGCCTATAAAATCACCGTTTCAAAAGGAAAAGAGATCAGTTTGATCTCAGATTTCTACAATGCAAAGCTACTAAGTAAGATAAAGGCCCTGCCTGCGCCATTCTACAACAACAATCTTTTTTTTGTTCTTATAATCACTCACCATTAAATTGTTTATGGTTCTCCAAGGCAGCAGCATCTCGTCTATCACAGTTGGTACTAATCACCGGGCTTTCTGCTGAAAAACAAAAATTAAATAAACTTTTATAAAATTTGATAAAATTAAAAAAAAAAATATATATATATATATATATATATATGTATAAAATTAAAATATATTTTTCAAATGATCTCTAAAAATTAATAATATTTGAACAAAAGATTATCATGAATGTCGACCCTAGGGGCACTCACACACACATAGATATACAGACAGACACAGACAGAAACACACAGTTAGTGGATCATTTCATTTTTTTATTTTAAAGTTTTCTTTTCAAGGCAAATTTGCAAACAGGACTGTATGTTAAACTAGCGGGAGGGAGGGGGACTATGCTGGTTGTAAAACATGTTTAAAATATGCTTATTTTAATTCATGCAGATTTCGTATTTGTTATTACAGAGTCAATTCTCTATTGAATATTATATTGTACCTAATACATGGTAGTGATTTCAAATGTAAAACAAATAATGACTTTGGTGTCATCAGCTGATAAAGAAAAATTAAATAAACTTTTATAAAATTTAAAAGATATATACATTAAATTATCTTTTTCAAAGCATCGCAAAAAATTAGGGTTGATCATGGAGGACAAATTAATTAATTAATGAAAGATTATCATGAGTGTTGACTCGAGGGGTTGCACACACACACACACACACACATACACACACACACACACACACACACACACACACACAGTCAGTTGATGATTTCATTTTTCTATATCACAGTCATTTCAGAATTTGAAGGGGTGGTTTAAAATAAGATTCTTTCGCGATGAGATAAGGCACACTATAGGTGATACTGCAATAACTTAACCTTCCCAAGTTTGCCACAGAGACCAAGTTTAGCAGATGCAAATGCATCCCGGATTTCTGAAGGTACGGCTTGCTCCAAAATACAACTGAAAGATCATGGACTACTAGATCTCTAGTTAGTCATGCAGGATTTACTTGGTAGCAGTGGTAATATAGGAGAGATTACACACTCCTTGGAACTGGAGAATTCCTGAATTGATGCCTCATCACCAGATGTAGCTTTAGATTAAAAACAGCTCCGTTCAGTCTTGTACGACTATGAATACCTACTGAAGGGTGCCTGTGCATAAAATTATTGTGGCAAGAGTTGCGCAATCTCCAACCCCACCTCTCTTGAATCGGAACTGTTTTAATTCCAGTTGCTAGTATATGCAAGCTCAGGACGACTAGAAACAATGCAGCGATATGTGGAGAGGATATAAAGCACCTAGTGGTCCCAAATGGTCACCCATCTGGTACTGGCCAGGCTCATTGTTACTTAATTTTGGTGATTTTGCAAGAACCGGTGTTTCAATGTGATTGTGCCATATTAATCCCCAAGTAAAAAAACAAAAAAAAACAAGTCAAGATGTAATCAGAATTAGATTGGTTTCTAAATGAAAATTAATGATCGAGGGGGGGGGGATTTCAGACTGAAACATGACAGATTGACCAAGTGAATGATAGACAAAGCTTTTAATATAGATATGTGGACGCATCTGTATTATCTAATATACATATAATACGTATAACATAATATGTATCTAAAAGATTATATATCCGTCTGTCTGTCTCCCTATTTTCAAACTCTATCTCTTCCTAAACTAAGAGTCGCAGATCTGTAGGAGCCTCAGATGATTGGATTTTTTTTATGTACCATTCTTTTATGGGTCTTAAGCCGGTTAAAACAGTTTTTAAGGGGTCAAAAATGAGTCAAAATTGAAAAAACCGTTATACATTTTGTAAATTCATCTTGGTATATTTTTAATTTTTAATCAGTTCATATGCGTGTTACGTTCATACAGTGGTAACGTCACCAGCTTTGAATGATACAGTTTTGGTTTCGATTCTAATTGATGGCAACTAAATGCTTTTTTTTTTTTTACTTTTAAAATCATGACTATAATAATATATACGAAATCTGGACAAATTAAAATATCATATTTAAGCATATTTTATGCCCAGGCAAAGCCGGGCACCACCTCCTGCTAGTATTATATTAAAGATATAAAATACAGCATGCCCTCTTCAATGAATCTCACGTTATAGTATGACTTGTGCAATGTCTTCTCTTGTGTAAAGGTAAGTAAATACAAGTGTATAGAAAATAATAAGATGAACATTCATTTTAATATACAATATACAAAATTACGGTCAAGGTTGATTTTTAAAAATTCGATTTATTAACCGGTTGATTTTTTTTTTTTTTTCTAATAGAGTAATATATTTTTTAGAACAAGTTGCAAAGTTAAATGAAGAAAACCAGGAATATTACTGATAACTTTAAGATGGAATTCAATGAAAATGCAATTACGAAAGAATTTCTGTCAATGCAATTTCAGATCGAAACATGACAGATTGACCAAGCTGAGGACAGACAAAGCCTTTAATAGAGATACGTGGACACATCTACATTTTTCTGTTTTTATATTAAAACTAGCTGCATGTAATCAGTGTTGCTGCTAGAATTAATGTTACATATTAGGGGTCCTGCATCAATAACGATGAAGTTAGTGTGAATTTTGGCAAGGGTCACACTGAGAAAACTTGAAGCGGGCGGCAACAGGTCAAATGGTAGATACCACAGAAAATTAAATGATGACAAATGACGTCCCTGGAAGCCGTGCGAATGAGACATCACCAATTACGTAGAAAAAATTGATAATCGCTAATTGTGAAATGTTAACTAGATTTTTGTCTGTACGTATCTCATTTTGTTAAGGGTAAAAAGTTAAGAAATAAATAATTAGCTCAGATAATATTAGTAAATCTCTCTCTCTCTCCGAGCCAATTCTATCCAAATAAAAATATTCATGAAAACACTCAGTGAATATCTCCTTGTGTATTACTTTCTGCATAAAAAAAGAAACTATTTTCTCTGGCAACCACTAAACAAAATGGCGATGACAAAAAGAACCAAAAGTGTAAAAAAAAAAAAAAGAAAAAAAAAAATAGAAAGCATGTATAAACAATTCGCATGTGCGTATAAAGACTTCGATTTAAGAGTCAAATACGTCCTAAAATACAGTTCTGTTGCTACACCAGAGTAGGAGTTGCTTGAAGCACCTATCCTGCCTTGACAAAGTTCAAAACCGGCTTTGAAACCTAGTAGGTGATGCCCTTTTCTCTTCCCTGCAACCTCTTTCCCACAGAAAAGATGTTGCATGCTTGTCTCTGCTCTGTTGTTATTTTCATGGTAAGTGATCATCTGAGCTTCAATCTATGGTCCCCCTTTGCCAAACTTTCACACAAAACACTTGTCTAGCTACAACCACTATCGATAATTTCTCTCAATCTCTGTATCTAAATCTAAACACAGATTCCATGAACAAAGCTTATTTTCTTAAAACTGCCTATTTATGGAACTTTGTTCTGCTGGCCTGCTTTCCTACTGGCTACAACATTGTCGTTTATAAGTCTAATGTAAACAAATTCTTGTTGGACCACCCCCTTAAATAATCAAATTATACCCAATTTCCACCACTAACGATTACTACGTTGGTGAGCACCGTACACTCATTAACCTTATCCTCAAGTGATCTTCGGGCCTTGATAAGTGTTGATTCCCTTGTATATAAAAAAAATGAAGATATTGCATTAAACTGTTCAAAAGAAAACCTTCCCCTAGCATTCTTATGAGACTAACTCGAACTACTTCCAAAATCTATGACTTCCACAAGCTCCAACTCTTGCATACACTCAATAATATTTGTTGCAGTCAGTCATTAACTACCACAAGAAAAAAAAAAATAGAAAAAAAAATGTGAAGAAAAAAATAGAAAAAAAAATGTGAAGAAAAAATAGAAAAAAAAATGTGAGGGAAAAAATGTGAAGAAAAAATGTGAAGAAAAAATAGAAAAGAAAAAAGAACACTGCCTCATCCTCTTCTCTTTCCTGTAATTTCCGAAACAAACCAACTACTTTAGTCTAGACATTTTTTTTCTTTCATATCTTGCCGCTCCAATAAATAATTTATTTGGATCACATATGGAACTTTATTGATCCATCCACACTTGGGTCGAAGAATAAATTCCAGAAATACAAATAACACGTTTAGAAGAAGAAAAATGTTTTCCAATAACCTTAGATTAATGCAACATAAAGCTGAACTCTCAGACTAGATTTAATGGATACCATTTGAAACTATGGGATTCGCTTAGCCGGGTTAAAATACTACTTGTTATATTGAGGGTAATTTTTTAACGTTGCCTTGGAACCAATACATGTTGTGTGCAGTTTCAGTCGCAAAGGAGACCAGGGCAAAGAATAGGAAATAACTCCAACTCGCTTTTTCTTTGTAGCTACAACATTCATTTCTCCATTTTTTACAGCTGTGACGTCACCGATGTGATCTAGAACGTTCTACACGTCTCTAAGAAGATCTCGAATGTTATCTCGTTCTATGCTCCATGTCTCTCACGTGATGGTTCTCTTTCTCTCTCATAGTTTTTTATCCCCATTGATGACGTTATTTCGCATGCATTTACATCCATGCTATGTTAGAATTTGGCATAATGGTTAGTGTGATAAACTGCGGTTCAATCCTCAGTGGAGTCATACTCACCCTCGAAAACTGATACTTAACGCCATTTTGCTCAACACTCAGTTTTATAAGGGGGGATGATAAGATCAAGTGGAGTAATCCTGGGAATGCAGTAGTACCCTCCTCTACATCTCGCTGTTGTAGCTCATAAAAAGGGAGCCTTTATGTCACCCTTGGCTATGGTCAACCACTTTACTTTTGACTGGTCCATTTAGCATAATAGCTAAGATGTTAAGAAATAAGCCTGCAGTTTTTGGAAAGAAGCTACTGAAACAGGAAGCCATTTGCCGTTTTAGAAGCAGTTTGTTATATTTAAGCAAATATTTTAATGGAATGTGTTCTGATGAACTCATTGCATTTGTGCCCCCTCAATGTATATATATCCCCAACAAACTCGCTTAGCAACAAAATCACACCCCTTCACTGTTGAGATCCTTAGATGCCAGAACGCTTTCTACTCTAATAGCTTCTTCCCTCGAACAGCTAGACTTTGGAATTCCCTTCCTGCTACCTGCTTCCCTGACTGTACTGATATGCAGAAGGTAACATAAACAAGCACCTTGTTAATCTTTCTTAAGCATGGTCCCAATTAATACCCCCTTATGTCCAAGTGGCTTATTTGGGGTGAAGTAAAGTTTTCTTTTCAAAGCAAATAATGTCTAAAATTTCAAGTGTTTAGACCCAAAATTGTCGGAGGAGTTTGGTAGAGTTCTCAAAGGTCAAATCGTTGAACTTTGACCCCTTAACAGCCAAATTTCAGGCCGAAAACCAATCCCAGAGATTTTCCCAAATCTCAGTACCCTGTATATCAAATTTCGAGTCTGTAGACTAAAAATTGACAGAGTTATTGCGTAGGAAAATGTACACAGACACACAGACACGTTCACTTTTACAGATATATAGATATGTGTGTGTGTGTGTGTGTGTGTGTGTGTGTGTGTGTGTGTGTGTGTGTGTGTGTGTGTGTGTGTATGATTCGTTCTTTATGGACACCTAAATGCAAAAATGTATTATATATACCTGCCAGGAAAGATTTCATATTTATTATTATAGAGTCAGTTTTCTATTGATTATTATATTGTACCCAATATATAGTACAAAAGTAAAAAAAAAAAAAACAAATATAACTTGAGTGCCATCAGCCAGAATCAAAACCAAAACATTTAGCGCTCCAGCCGTGTTCTCTATCGTTTGCGCTAACTTGACAGATAGCTGAAAAAGGTATGATTGAATTTCCATGTGCGTAAAACCAATAAAGACATATTTTTATTTATTTATTTGCGGACTATTATCCTCATCTTTATAGTTGTTGTTTCACTACGTTTCGGCCAAATATTCTTCTGGCCTTCGTCAGGTTGTTAACATGACAGGATAGGAATGTTGAATCTTTAATGGTATCTTCAGTAATTACTGCCTTCCATAGTTGTTGAATAAATAAATAAACATACAAATTACTCCTCTCAAAAGAATTCCAAGAATTCAATAAGAATATAAAAATATGTCAGCAAGTTGAAATGAACACTTTGCATCTCAGCTTGCCAAGCGTTATTCATCCACCCTGTTAAAATATAATGAGGGTAGATATTTAGATTGGTGCCCACATCACCAATATTTGACATAAGGTCGAGAAATAGAGAATAGGCAAGCTCCCCTAAAGGAGGGGCACTCTTGCCTCAACAAAAATTGCCTGGGCGCCCCCCCCCATCGGCATTACCCAGTCTGGGCGCCTCAGGCGACAAGCAATAAACTTGCCCCACCCAAAAACCATGTAGAAAGGCCTGGAAGGGTGGACCTCCTGAGTGATACCCAAGCGGTGTACCTCTGCCCGAAAGGTGCTGGACGGTTCCCGGCCCCTCACCTGTCGGGCTGAGTGTCAAGAACGGATCCTTGACGTGTACTCTACCTTGTCTCCCTGCAGCCAAAGTTGCTAGGAGACCATCCCCAACTATAATGAGGGTATGACTCTAATGATCTCGATGATCGTTTTTATAATAATAAACTAATCAGAAGCTTCGAAAGTTATAAAAAATGTTGAATTTTGGATTCAATCAGTTTGCCGTCGGCCTGTGTCTCGAAACGATTCAAGATTGAGACTGTATTGATTCTTCGCCGCCATCTTTGTTACTAGGAATTACTTAACACTCGAAATCGTGACTGCATTGATTCTTTGCCGATTTGATTTACTGCAGCCATTTTTGTTCAACATAATGCCTCCACACTTCATGCACCCAAACAAAAATTTTACTCATTATAAACCATCGTCGGTGTATGATAACAATTTCCTATTAATTTCAGTGTTATGTGACGAGTAGTTTAAGAGTCTACCAGTTAGACACACACATAGATATATCTATTCTTTTATTTATATAGATTTTTTTCTACCAGTAACAGTGATGTGGGAAACGCCGGGTGAGTACCTATAGTATTTATTAATCGCTGATCCAAGATTTGAATCGAGAGATGAAAGAAATCAGATTATGGTTTTACTTTTGGTAGCTTCATAGTTCTCGCTTCTCAAATTCCGTCCTTTATACCTTACATTCCATGAATGAGATTTCTGATAAAGGGGAAAAAATTGCTGTTTTCTGAATCAGAATAAATCCATATAACACTTATCGTTGGCTAGTTTTAAACCGTGAAGTAATATATTTTTTAACTTCTTACAATCAAGTGGCTTTATGTCTTGTCAGGATTAATTTCCATACATTAAAAAAAACATAAACATCTTTAACGAAGTAAAAGACCCTAAAATCGACTTTGGTAAATGCTTAGGGTGCAATGTCTTTTATTGCTATAAACCAAAAGGTATCGTCATGTTTCTTATCGCAGACTCTCCGAAGATTTGAAAGCTGGCCAAAGTCCAGTTGGCATGCGTTAAAAAAAAAAAAAACCCAAACTAGACAAATATGATGCGCTAAATCTGTTGCGCTACTGCCAATCGCCATGTATCGACTTACTGGCCAATAATATTTCTTAAAAGCCGACAGTTTAACAATGAAATATAAGAGACTAGCATAGCAACCTGGTGTTAAGAAAATAGGGTACTTATCCAGTTTATGATGCAATCTTCAGAAAAAGAAGGGTAACCAAGTCTAGCCAGAGATAGGTTAATTTTTAAGTCAATTTCTTAAAGCTGTCTAATGCAATTTTATCACCCCTTCCCCGTCCAGAAAACATAATTAGCAAAAAATCATCTGGCGACAAACACAAGAAAGAATATTCCTTTATCTCTCTCTCTCTCTCTCTCTCTCTCTCTCTCTCTCTCTCTATTTATCTATCACTCTCAATGCAATGCCAAAAACCGAACAGAGCACTTATGAACAAAATTTCATTCCTAAAACATGCAATCTGTGGAACCAGACACCAACGAGTCTGCTTCCCAACCGACTATAGCATGGTCATCCTCAAGTCTAATGTAAACAAATAATTGTTGAGCAGTCCTTTTGAAAAATCAAACTCTCTTAAGAAATCCTCTGCCCATTTCACCAAATGTTTTCAATCCAATGTTGACAACGACCAACATAAATCCAGTAATCTTTCAAAATTTTATCCTTGAGTGGCTTCAGGCATTGATTAGTAGTGATTGACTGAACTCTAATTCTTACTCCCACACTTGCAGAAAACATTCCTAGCAGGAATTCATCCACAGAACATTCCTTTCTCTCTCTCTTTTTGCTATAACTTAAACTATATATATATTTATATATATACTAGCATGTGTGCCGGCATTGCCCGGGTGTTTGGAGGTGTATGCTGAGAAAAAAAAAAAAAAAGGTCAATTCTTTTAACTTTGACCCCTATTATGACCCTTTAACATTTATTGTTTTAGGCTCAAATCAAGTTATTAAGTTAGAGCCATGTCCAAGGAACCTATATGTAAAATTTCAAGTGTTTAGACCTAAAATTGTTTGAGAAGTTTGGTCGAATTCTCAAAGGTCAAATCGTTGAACTTTGACCCCTTAACAGCCAAATTTCTGGCCGAAAACCAATCCCATAGATTTTCCCAAATCTCAGTACCCTGTATATCAAATTTCAAGTCTGTAGACTAAAAATTGACAGAGTTATTGCGTAGGGAAATGTACACAGACACACAGACAGACACGTTCACTTTTATAGATATATAGATATATATATATGTGCTTGTGTGTGTGTGTGATTCGTTCTTTACAGACACCTAAACGGTTGAACCGCTTTTTTAAAATTTTGCAAAAATTTATTATATATGCCTTCCAGCGTTCTTAGATAGGTTTTGTATTGGAATGTCTTGAATAAGTATCGATAATATATAATCGAAAAAAATCCGATGAAAAAAAAAACAGGCGATTTTGATTAAAGTTAACGCCTTATACAGCCTAACATCATATGTGCATTTGAGAAGTTTTACTACCACACAAACAGAAAGGACCAGCATATGAAATCAACAGCAGGTTCTTTGAAATGACAGGGGTGCGTTCGAAATGAATGTTTCAATTTAATGAACAATTGAAGCATGATTCTGGACACTTGCATTTTTAACTTTTGTTTTTTTTTTTAAACCATTATCACAGCAAAAGTAAAAATGCCCGGCATATAAAACCAACAGCGGATTCTTTGATATGACAGGGGCGTGTTCGAAATGAATGTTTCTGTTTAGAGCGCAATCGAACCATGATACTTGACATTTGCATTTTAAACTTTAATTCAAGCCATTGCATATAGTAATCTATATATCTATAAAAGTGAAAGTGTCTGTCTGTCTGTGTATCTGTGTGTGTACATTTCCCTACGCAATAACTCTGTCAATTTTAAGTCTATACACTCGGAATTTGATATACAGGGTACTGAGATTTGAAAAATCTTTGGGATCTATTTTCGGCCAGAAATTTGGCGATTAAAGGGTCAAAGTTCAAACTCCTCCGACAATTTTGGGTCTAAACACTTGAAATTTTACATATAAGTTCATTAGACATGGATCTAACTTAATAACTTAATTTGAGCCCAAAACAATAAATGTTAAGGGGTCATAATAGGGGTAAAAAAAATTGAGTTCTTGGTTTAATAGACATAAAACAGTTGAGGTAACAGGGCTAGTCGATGTGTGAAAGCCAGAGTAAAACATTGGAAAAAGTGATAAGAATAAACTTGAGAGAAAGAGGGATAAATAAAGACTCGGCCAGAGATCTGTTATTTTATAAGTCGTTTTTTTAAGCTGTTTAATGCATATAAAATGGATGTTCAACCGATTGTAATTGGCTCGGATGATTTGGTTGCTTTGTTTTATGGCATATCAACACAGTTGATGTAGCAAAGTCAGTTGACAGAAGCCAGCCAAGAAAAACTTGAAAGGAAGTGATGAAGATGGACTTGAAAGGAAGAGGAGTAAACGAGAGTAGATGTTGGGTTTACTCTCAGAAGCTGGATAACTCTCACTTCTCTTATTTTGTCCTTTAGTCCTCACATTCCAGGAGCGATGTTTCTAACAAAGGGGGACGAATTGCTGTTTTCTGAGTCAGAATCTATTTTATCTAACACTTATCATTGGCAAGCTTTTGGCATTGGAGTACTATCTTTTTTTTTTTATGTCCTAGCACCAAGTGGCTTCATGTCTTATCTGGAGCAATTTCGATTAAAAAAATAAAAATAAAACAATTGGCTAACACTAGGTTACTTTGTAAGTCAATTTCTTTAAGTTGGTCATCGCATGTCAGCATGTAAAATGGCTCTTGAAACAATTATAATTGGTTTTAGTTGTTTTGTTTTATGGCATATCAACCCTTTTCAGGTTCAATCATTTTAGCAAAAGCTTTTATGCTTCCAATATTTATTTGTGGAGTTTAGTTTGGTTGTTTTGTAGAGAAAAAAATGTTGCTTTTGGCTTAGCAGAACATGATTGGAACAAGCCAAGCATGAGGGCCCCTCTCCCACAAGTGAAAAATTTACCTTCACCATGACTAATGTTTGCGCAAAATTTCCCCAAAATCCAAAGTGTGATTAACGAGAAAAGTGTAAACAAATGAACGGACAAACGATTTGATAATAACACTCATAATAAGAACAGTAGTTTAAAGACTCTAAATGAGAGTTTCCCAACAGGGTCCATACCACCCACCAGACTTTAGGCCAAATTTATCCTATAGGGGGTCTCTGAGATCCTTTTTTTTTTTTTAGGTGGGGAAGACTGACAGCTTCTAGTAACATTACTAGGTGTTTCTCAACCTATTTTCTTTGGGATTCACAATTCATGTGGAAATTGACTGAGAGAAAATGAAGGCTTTCGATTTAGTCTCTCCATTGGAAGCCTGCAAACATGACACGTCCAAACAATGTAGAAAACTGATCATTTCAGCAAATGTTACGGATGCTTTTATCCGTTGCATCGCTCATTTTTTAAATTAATAAAATTAGGAAGTTAAGAAGTAAATAATTATTAGTTATCAGCCTGTCTCTCTCCATAAGTAATTTCTCTCCAAATAAAACCTTGAAGAAAACCCAGCAAACGTCTCCCTTGTGTCTTTAGTGTATGAAAAGTTTTGTTTATCTATGTTAAACAGATGGGGCAATCGACAACCATGAAATGATCACACTTAAGTGTTGAAATTAAAGTTTTTAACTTCCAAATAGCGTTTCATGAACAAAAAAAAAAAAATCTGTCATACTTTTCTGAATGTTTTAAAAGACTTTATTTGGTTTTTGTTGATTGCTCATAGATGAAAACATTAAACAAGGCTGCTAAAAATAAACCCCAGGTCTACTTTATACATACTTATGATTTATTAATCAATGTTACAGCCAGATGAACGAGTTCTTGCAGTGAATGTCTTACAAGAACAATTCAAAGATTGGACCTAAACCGAGCACCATCCATATGTTGAGAGGCAAAATAAGTAGTAGGTGGGGAGAAAGAAGGGAAGTGCTTTTTGTCATTTTTTTTTTTTTGTCATGGCAATCGCTCCAGACAAGGCATGAAGCCACTTGATGCATGTAGCTAAAAAAATATTACTTCAAGTTCAAAAACTAACCAACAATAAATGTGAGATGGATAGATTTTAACCTTGGAAACAGCAATTCTTACTCCTTTGATTCTGAAACATCGCTCAGTGAATATGAGAACTAAAGGACAAAATGAGCGAAGAGAGAGAGAGAGAGTAGGAGTTACGGAACTGTAAAAAATAAACCCATGGTCCAGTTTCTGATAAATTAATCAATACTATAACTAGAATTAATTAATCAATACTATAACCAGAATTAATTAATCAATACTATAACCAGGATTAATTAATCAATACTATAACCAGGATTAATTAATCAATACTATAACCAGAATTAATTAATCTATATATTAATACAATAGCACGTGTGTTATTTTCTGTGTCACGCTTACATCCGGGTCGTTTAAATGTTATGTATTTCCATTTCTTGTTTGAAATAATTTTACCAAGAATTCTTCACAAGTTTTGGTTTCAATTTTGATTATAACTGATGGCACTCCAGTAATCTATATTTTTTATAAATAATTTTATCCAGAATTCTACATAAGTTTTGGTTTCGATTATGGCTGAAGGAACTCAAGTTTGTTATATATATATATATATATATATATATATATATATATATATATATATATATATAAATTTTTTCATAAGTTTTTGTTTCAATTTCGATTCATGCTAATGCACTCAAGTCATATGGATATAGTTTTTTTTTATTTTTGAAATCGCAATTTTATAATATATAAAAATCGATAGAACATTAACTCTATAATAATATATACACAATCTGCATAAATTAAAATATCATATTTAAACATACTTTATGACCGGGCTTTACTGGTCGCTCGTACTAGCTTAGATAAATATTTTTGCAGTTTTAACAAAAGAGCATCAATAATATCAGGGTGTCTCCATTTACACTGAACATCTACAAAATGCCAACATTAATATATTACATATGAATGAGTCCCCTGTGGAATTTCCACAGGTCGTGCTAGTGAATATTATAACCAGAATTAATTAATCAATATTATAATCAGAATTAATTAATCAATATTATAAACAAAATTAATCAATATTATAACCAAAATTAATTAATCAATAATATAAACACAATTAATTAATCAATAATATAACCAGAATTAATTAATCAATATTATAACCAAAATTAATTAATCAATATTATAAACACAAATTAATTAATCAATATAATAAATCAAAATTAATTAATCAATATTATAAACAAAATTAATTAATCAATATAAAACCAAAATTAATTAATCAATAATATAAACAAAATTAATTAATCAATATTATAAACAAAATTAATTAATCAATGTTATAAACAGAATTAATTAATCAATATTAAAACCAGAATTAATTAATCAATATTATAACCAGAAATAATTAATCAATATTGTAACCAAATTAATTAATCTATATTATAATCAAAATTAATTAATCATTATTATAACCAAAATATATTAATCAATGTTATAACCAGAATTAAACAATGTTAAAACCAAACTTAATTAATTAATATTATAACCAGAATTAATTAATCAATATTAAAACCAGAATTAATTAATCAATATTATATACAGAATTATTAATCAAAACCAGAATGAACCAGATATCTTAATTATTGTTATTTTATATCTTTGAGATATAAATTTTTTTCCAAAATAAGACATAATTAACTTTAGGGTAAAAACGATTACCCGGCTATCCTCCTCCTCCTCATCTGGGGCAGCTAATTTCCATCTTAAACTCTCCTCAGACCAGCCCCAACCCTAACTCAGTCCTCACCCCCACCACCAACCCACACTATACACTCCTCAATGCAAAATATCAATTGGAAATTCCCTTTGAAGTTATGTCTTTCTATACCAAATGATTTGCTTTTAAATGGACGAAAACCTTTCTTCCTTTTTGTGGTTTCATTATACAATTGACTCTCCAGCATGCAAAGGAGGAGGGAATGATTGGGGGAGGGAGATTACTACCCGGAGGGAGAGGGAGTCGTATTCTAATCTCTGCTGATCGATTGCTTATTGATCAGCTTTCAGATCTGATATTAGGTAAAAAAAAAAAAAAAAAGTAAGAGGTTCCCTCCCACCTGCAAGTAGATATGAAGTACCTAAGTGCATAATAAGCAATTTCCATTCGATCCTTATTATCCAATATGGATGAAGGAGGAGGGGGTAAAAAGGCAAGCTCAGCAGGGAAATAAGGTCAACGCAAGATCAGATGAAAGGCGGATCGGATCGTAAGAAAGACAAATGGAGTGCACTTGCTTGGTAAAAGAACTAATCTATTATATAAAGGGATGTGGGTTTGTATAGTTTTATGTACTTCAAAAATACACAATAAACCCCAACAAAGTCATTATTTTTTAACCTGTGTGTGAGTATGTTTGTAACACCAGCTAAAACTTTAAACTACACAATAAACCCCTACAGTCATTATTTTTTAATCTGTGTGTGTACGTTTGTAACATCAGCTAAAACTTAAAAAATACACAACAAACCTCTACAAAGTCATTATTTCTTAATCTATATTTGTGTATGTTTGTAACACCAGCTAAAACATTAAAAATACACAACAAACCCCTACAAAGTCATTATTTCTTAATCTATGTTTGCGTATGTTTGTAACACCAGGTAAAACATTAAAAATACACAACAAACCCCAACAAAGTCATTATTTTTTCATCTATGTGTGTGCATGTTTGTAACACCAGCTAAAACTTTATAACTACACAACAAACCTCTAGAAATCTTTTTATCTGTGTTTGTATGTCCAGCTAAAACTTAAAAAATAATGAATAAACCCCTGCAAAGTTATGTTTATCTGTGTTTGTACGTACAGCTAAAACTGTAAAAATACACAACAAACCCTTATAAAGTCATTTTTAATCTGTATATCTGTGTTGTAATATGTTCAGCTAAAACTTAAAAAATACATAACAAATACCTACAAAGTTATTTTTTAATCAGTGAAACCCTGAAAAAATTTCTAATATTTAGAAAAAAAAAAAGAAGATTCATGTGGCTGTTCATATCAAGAATCAAACACTATTTTTAATGTTATAACGTATTAACACAACCCAGAAATGAGTCAGCATTTTTTTAAATTGAAAGACACAAACTCCGGATTTAATTTATCTTTTCTTAACTACTAGCAAAAGTACCCGTCGTTGACTGGGTTCAAAAACAGCCTACAAAAAATGGACTCTGATTTATTAAAGTACTAGCGAGGGGTACCTGGCGTTGCCTGGGTGTTTTTCGGGGTATGTGAAAAAACCCCGAAAATGTGAAAAAAACAAAACAAAGCCTTCATGACGCGCAGTTGGAAAATAGTAAAGTGTTTAAAAAAAAAAAAAAACAGGTGCGCGTTTTTGATTGACGTGACGGCGATAGGTATTCAGCAGTTACGATTTTGTGCGGGACAGTTTTGAATAAATCGTTTTTTTTGTTTTTAAAAACACGCTCCCTGTTTATTAGGAGGAGCGAAATGAAAGCTACAGTCTGATATGACGAAGTTGACATTGAACAAACGTTACTTAGCTCTCTTGAGACAACTGGCTTTCGGCCTGTTGGATTTATTTGCTCCTCCATCGAGCAAATTAGGCACAAGGCCAATTTTTAATGTGAGGTGTGAAGGGAGGAGGAAGGGAAAAAGGGGACCAGCTCCCGAGAGGTGGGAAATGGGAGCTGGTTAAAGGTCAGGCATGTGGGGTTGCCCCCACATCTGGTCTTTGCTAGTCATAGCTAGTCATAGCCTGCAGTATCTGTCGGAACAGATACTACACTTTGATCTTGTCACCCGGGGCCCCGGAAGGCGTGCGGGCAAGTGGCCTTTCAGCCTGTGATTAGAGTCGAGTTTCGCTTTTTTTTATACCGAAAACCGAATGTAACGCGTGCCGATACGGGGGAAATGTGGAATAATTAACATTTGAAAGTCAATAAAATTAAATAGACAGGCGAGCTCCGTGGATAACTCTGAGATATTACAATTTATAGATGATATAAAAAGTTTTAAGAAGTTGTGAACCGAACAAGCGCTTCTTTGAAAGAAGCATTTTGTGGACATCGAGGAAAAGCGTACATACATACACACATACATTTTCGCTTTTATATATATAGATTACCATTTCTTTAACAAAGAAAGGGGAGTGGGAGAAATTTAGTTTTATTAGTGCTCTGAAGGCCTCTCAAGTTTCATCTTTTTTCACACCTTATGTAAAAAATTAAAGTCTCTTCTAGTGAGGGTGAGAAACTTAACACTATTTAACATCTTCTATTTATTTTTGAATAGCCCTGGGCAACGTCACATAGCTCTACTAGTCTTTTATAATATAAATCTCAGTTGTGTGTGTGTGTGTGTGTGTGTATGTGTGTGTGTGTGTGTGTGTGTGTGTGTGTGTGTGTGTGTGTGTGTGTGTGTGTTCACTAAAAACTTTTGTTATCAGCATTGAACAAGCAGGAACCTGGTATCGTCAGAAAGAGTGATCTCTTGGACACATAATATAAAAAAAAAAAAATTAGAAAAAATCGTCAATTATTTCATGTAAAAACATCTGTGTCATCATAGTAAGATTGATAACGTGTTTGCTTATGAATTAAAGTTATGCAAGTTTGCGCCAAGTACGCAGCATTTTTTTTTATTTTTTGCTTACAAAATTGTGCTTCTGGTTTTGCTTCTAGCTGATGGCACCCAAGCCCCGTTTTTTTTTGTTTTTTCAATTGACTCTATAAATAAAAATAACATATGTAACCGTATTTTACAGTAAGGCAACGTCACCTCCTCGCACAAATCTATAATATAAACAGCAAAATGAGTGTGTGTGTGTGTGTGTTTGTATGTCTGCCAAAAATTCTTGACACACATCAGACAATGACAAAATTGGTATAATTTAAAAGCTCAATGTCTTGGACAACAAATATCCAAAAATTAGCTAGAATCATTCATTCTTTTACCCTCCACTGGGTTGGTTTATACAAGGTGGGGGTCACTTTTTTCGTTGACATTTTTGCAAGTCATTCAAACCTTGCGTCAACGAAATTGCATAAAAAATGTTATTTCAATCAGCTGTGATGTTACAATTGTGCATCGATAAGACCGTTTGCTTTTTTTTACCTCCTATGTTCCAGGTTCGAGCCTGCCTCCTATTACTAAATCTTTTTTTTTTGCTTACACACACCTCCACACACCCGGGCAACACCGGGCACCCAGGCTAGTCTATTATATAAAGGGCAGTTATCTGTGAGTTTGTATTTCCATCTAAAAAGTTAAAAATTACAAAACAAACACCTACAAAGTTAGTACAATCTTTATCAGCCTTGCCCTGGATGAATAATATTTAAAATTAAGAAAAGAATTATTCATTCTCTGGGCCAGAATTCGTCGGAGAGAAGGGAGGGTGTTTATCCAGTGTTATTAATAAACTAATTTGGAAATTAAATACTAACTAATTCCACAAGTAATCTATAAATCCATAAAAGTAAAAATGTGCCAACTTGAAATTTGGTATATGGGGTATTCAGACGTGGGAAACCTTTTAATCAGTTTTCATCTGGAAAAAAGGGCTGTTACGGGGTCAGAATTGAAAAATTGGTATGTGGGAGTCATCAGATTTTTATCTTAGTTTCTGGATGAATTAAAATATAATATTTATGTATATTTTACGACTGGGCGACATCGAGGCAGCCTGTTTGTATATCATATAAATGTGTAGTATGTTCAGTTAGAGAGGAATGGGCTGACCTCAGGAGAAGGAGGAGGAGTTTGGGGAAAAAGTAGGGAAACCATGATGGAGAATTTCAAACAGAAACTTTTATGTAATTTATGGAAGTAGCTTGCTCTCATTTTGCCAGCAATGACCAGAGATGAGTAGCCAATGAAAAAGACATGTTTAGATCATGGAGCGTGTGTTACGGGAGGAAATATCTGGCCGATTATAGTAGATAACTGTATAAATAGATTGTAGTTTCGATCTTGGTTTGCAAATAACACAGAAAAATAATTTACATAAATGACCGGCCGGTTAGAATCAAATATCACTGTGTCAGATACATTGCTTTCTATGTTTAACTTTGATAATCCGACCGACTTAGTTTTATATATTAGATAAACACCAATCAGTGAATACTGATGAAAGAAAAGGATGAAAATAAATTTGTTTTATTGCAACGAATGAAATAAAATGAAAAGAAAGGATAAAGTATATACAAAAATGAAACCTGTCCCATTTGCGGGTTTGTGATAAAGTGCAGAAACGTATCAGCAATTTAATTCACCCAACCTTATCTTTTTCTCTGCAACCTCTTTCTCACAAATGTGATGTTGCTAGTCTCAGTCTTTTCTATGAATACTATTATTGCAGGTGTTCTTAAGAATTGTCTGATCTATTCCTTGCTCCCTTAGTTCCAGTTCATTTGACTCATTCATGGTCTCTATTAATTCGCTTTTCTGATTCATTTAATAATAAAAGAAAACATTTGGTGTTCTAACTTCGTTAAATAACTATTAGAAATAGATGTGATGTTGCTAGTCTCAGTCTTTTCTATAAATACTATTATTACATGTCTTAATTAAAATTGTCTGATTTATTCCCTGCTTCCTTTGTTCCAGCTCGTTTGACTTGTTGGTCTAGTGGTCTCCATCAATTTACTGTTTTGATACCTCATAGTAATACAACTTCCTATTCCAGTAGCTTCTATGAACTACAAGCTTGTGAAACTCTATTCCTGCTGACTGCTTTCCTCCTACCAATAATCTTTGTCTTTTCAAGACTAAGGTCAATAAGCATTTCCTGTCCTTGCGATATTCATCCTTCACTCTTGTTAGCTCCTTACATTAAGTGGCTTCATGCCTTGTCTGGAAGGATTTCCATTAAAAACAAAAAAGCGTTGATGTATGTGCATCAGCACAGACATCAACGGCTCAAAGACTAACTCAAGCATGAGATGTTTTTTTTGAGTCAGCATTTATCAAGACCCAAAGGCCACTCGAGGATAAAGGTTAAAGAGTTTGTCACCCATCTTCTGTTTTTGCTACAATCATCTCCCGTTTTTGTTAGTTTCTTATATCAAGCGGCTTCATGCCTTGTTTGGAGTCATTTCCATAATAAATAAATGAATGAATAAATGATTGAAAAAGCAAAGAATATAAATACAAATTTACTTACTAAATGTCTTGTGGTCTTCCAATGAAACTCTCCTATCGTTGCTACTACAATGAAGGGAGTTTTCTGGAAAAAAAAAATAAAAATAAAAAATAAATTTTCATTTAAACAGAATAGAAACTTATTGAGAAATACAAGAATCATATAATAGACATTTCTTTTTATTTACTAAGGGCTTATTGTAAGGCCCAAGAGCCATTCGAGGATAAGGGTCAATAAGTGTCAGGTACATTGTGATGATCAGTAACGGTGGAATATGAGTATGATTAAATTATTTAAGTATGCAGTTCAACAAGAACTTATTTACATTAGATTTGAAAATAACCATGTAATAGTCAGCTGGAAAGCAGCCCCATGGTATTGTGTTCCACAAAAAATGAGTTTGAGGAAAGAAACTTCGTTCGTGGAATTTTAGTATACATAGATAATAATAATAATAATAATAATAATAATAATAATAATAATTATGCCTATTTCAAAGCCTAATGCTTCTTATTAGAAGATGGGCTAGGAGACTAGGTTACAAACATTTCAATGTAACATCTAGTTAGGGAGATAATTGGAGGGATATTAATGTATCTTATACAAAGGGAGTGATGGATGAAGATAAACATAGCAGCCGGCGCTGTTATAATATATATATATATATATATATATATATATATATATATATATATAGTAAGTTATAAGATACATATGGCGATTAAGCTACACAGAATATTCTGCATTTCATCCACGCTAGGATTCATCAGGCTTATGCGAGGATTTTTTGGTTGACTCGCGTTTTTATATATGCACCTTCTATTGAGTTTTTTGTTAGCCAACCAGCTTTCTAGTTTCTACCACACCTTTCCTAATCAGGCAATGAGCAGGCACTTACAGGACAAAGGCCCAGCTGACCTCCGGTTCACCTGTTCCTTTGAGCACTGTTGAAGTAAATACTTAAAGTTTACACATAAATCTATACTTTCGTATATTAATTTATGTGATTAAATGAAGTAGTCATATATATATATATATATATGACTATATATATATATATATATATATATATATATATATATATATATATATATATATATATATATATATCAATCAAAGATGGTGTAAATATCATAAAACACAATGCAACTACTCTTCGGATTTTTTCGGATTCATGTAATCATACCCAAATTCTTTTTTTTCTTTACTTTTTAAAATTAATGAGTTCTAATTTTTCTGATGAGTCAGGGCGAAAAATATTCAAAAATTGACATAATAATTACATGAATGCTTCTGTGCTATGAAACAGATGCTGTCAACAATTGAACATTTTAACATGCTGAAAGAAATAAACGGTAAGATGAACTACATCTTGAAATTTGAAAAATAGAATTTTTTGTCATTTATTCATATATGCTCTGTAGTAAAATTTAACATACATCGAGCTTCAAAAATAAAAGGATTGGTATGAATAAAGGGTGAAATATAATTGAAAAAGCAGATTATTTATTATATTAAATAGTGTTACATGCATAAAATTACGTACAATAATTTTGCTTGATGATTCTCCCCACATGGCTTGTTTGTTGGGATTTTTTTTTTTTTTAACATAGGCGACACCACTTATTAAGGCCAAGAGGCCACTCAAGGATAAGGGTTAAAGAGTGTACAGTAGACATTGGACAATATAGTAATCATTAGTAATGAAAATTTGGTAAATTTGATAACTTATATAGAACGGCTCATCAAGAACTTATTTACGTTAGACTTGAACACAACCATATTGTAGTCAGCTGGAAAGCAGGAAAACGGAAGACAATTCCACAGGCGTGCAGTTCTAAGAAAGAAGCTTTGTTCATGGAATCTACGTTTAGGTTTAGGCACACATAAAGAGTGGGGGGAATTATTGATAGTGTGTACAGCTAAACGAGTGTTTCTTGTGAAAGTTTGGGGAGGGGGGACCATAGATTGAAGCTCAGTTGAACACCTTCCATGAAAATAACGATACATCAGAGACAAATTCGCAACATCTCTTCTGTGAGATAGAGGTTGCAAGGAAGAGAAAAGGATATCTCCTACGAGGCTACGAAGTCTATTTTGAACTCTATCAAGGCAGGACAAGTCCTTTCAAGCAGCTCCTGCCCAGATGTGGCAACAATATTCCATCCTTGGAATTTTAAAACATTATTTACAACTAGCAGGTGATCCATGGAAATTTCACGGAATGACAATATATATTTAATCACCAAATGTTCTGATAAAGCTAATATTTTTCTGGATAGCACAAAAAATTAGTTTTATGGACACAAAAAGAACAATTAACACGCAGCAAACATGAGGTAACTAATATTTCTATGAAAATTGTGTCGATTGTATTTTAAATATAGAACTGACCCAAATAAGATAGCTTAATAAGTACTAATAAATATTCATAAAGTAATATTGTGCTACATAGTTCAATACAAATGATAAAACCACATTGTAAGAAAGAATCTTTAATTTACTTCTTCAGTCCAGCACCTCTTGACAATGTTCTTTTTTTTTTTTTTTGCCCAGTGTTTTTTTAATGTTTCCTTTTTTAACGTAACATTTCGCTTTTTTCTTCAGTGGAGAACTGCTACCTGTAAAAATTACGACAAATCCCTTTCTCACACTGTTACAGCATTGATCATATTATTATCATTATCATTATTATCATCATCATTATCATTATTATTGGCTCACCTGGAGCTTTCACACGAGTCAGCAAATGATCTGATTGGAGACCTGTGGTGTTCTCTGGAAGCTGAGTGACAACAAGTCTCCCCAGACGTCCAGCTCTCTCCTCCGCCATCGACAGCATTTGCAAATAAATTTGCATCATCGCAACAGCCTCTTACCATCGATTTCTCGCTGGCAGTGGCCATTGGTTTATACTGGGATTTGAGTAACACTAAGCCTCCCCAAGATCCCAGTTCTCTTCGCACTTGTCCAGCGGAGGTCTGGCCATTGCTCCCTCCTCGGTCTTTCCATCCTCCTTGACCCTTCTACGCTCTTTGTTATCACTTTTTTTTTGGGGGGGGACGGTGGTGAAACAATGGAGAGATGCATGATGGGTGGATGTAGAACATGTAGATCTGCAGCTTCGGTGTTCTTCATTCCCTGTAATGCTTCTTCGTTATATTGTCTTGTGTTATTCTCCGTATTCAAGGGTTTTCCTTAATATTTCAGCCGTTTTCATTATCGTTAGGCGTTATCATCATCATTATAATGATATTCAAAAAATGAAGTTACGTTAAAGGGAGACCGCTCTCATATTCTTGTTCAGGGTTGCCAGATTAGCCATTCTAAGCCAAATTTTGAAAATTGGCTTTTAAAAATTGTATTTGGCTTTCTTCAAAGCATAACGTACATACAAACAAGTAGAATATTATATATAGATGATAATAATGTAATAAGAAATAACAATGTATTTAGATAATCAATTTCTATTTTAGTCACTAAATTAATTCATCTTGAAACTCAGGTTGGATTATTTTGTGGGTTTTTTTTCACCACAATGAAGACATTCGCTTTTCACTCACTGACAATAAAATTGGACGCAAATGAAGCGGCGTCCGTAAACCAAAACTCGAGCAGCAAAAAAAAAAAAAAAAAAAAAAAAAAAAAATCAGTCTTTTATTCTGCCAACAGCAGCTAAATTTGCATAATCGCATTAGTCTTATATCTGAAGGGTCCCAGGATCACATGTCAGTGCTTCCTTACATCGAGCGCATGCCAGCGATGAACGTTTATTTCTATGTCTATCCACACAATCACCTCAGATTTGGGTCGAATATTTAGTCTTCATTCCATTTTATTTTGAACACACTACACACCGTCCTCGAGGCTCTTCATGCAAGGGTTTGTCAGGACAATCTGAGGATTGGATACTTCACCCTACACGTAAATCTTGACAATATATTTAAAATAACAGGAGGTTGAAGGCTCAATCCTCAGTGTGAGCAATACTAAGAATGAAATTGCAAATTACTTAAAGACTTCTACCTGACCATGGCTGGTGAGACGAAGACATGCTACCCCCGTCGTGGTTAAATAAAGTGAGAATAACAATGTTTATTTTGTGCACATGCGATCATCAATTCTTTGTGTCTTTTGGGGCAAACCTTTGAAATCATAAGCAACTGTTGGATCAGGTTGGTCTGGATTTCGAAATAAATACACTATATTCAATAAGGAAGACTTTGTGCAGACTAGACTGAGTGATGACCTTTGCGAATTTTGTGCAGAAGTCCAAGTTATTCAACAACACAACAATCCTTGGCATTTAACATGATGATGATGATGATGATGATGATGATGATGATGATGACGACGACGACGACGGTGGAAGTGATGATGATGGTGGTAATGAAGGTAGTGGTAGTGGTGGTGGTGATGATGATGATGGTTATGATGATGATGGTTATGATGATGATGATGATGATGATGGTTATGATGATGGTTATGATGATGATGATGATGATGATGATGATGATGATGATGGAGGTTTGTTGATGATGAGGATTCTTGTTCCAAGAGTAGGAGGAGGAGGAGGAGGAGGAGGAGGAAGATGATGAGGATGAGGAGACCAATCATCCATTCACACACATGCACGTTCCTCCCATCTCTTGTGTCAAGAGTAGGCTTCTCTTCATTATCTCGTCTAGACAGTTCAGATAGACATCTTTAGCTTTTTATTCTGTTTCTCTAATTCCTTGTAAACAGCGGTTTCTCAACAATTCGTTCCTATTAAGTAAGTTGTCTTTAAAAAATAATTCGTTTAAAAAAGCTGACAAAGAAAAAAAAAATATGAACAAGCAAGATAAAAGTAATTGGTCATAAAAGCGAACAGCTTCTCAATATCAAGCAGAATTCTTTCTCTTTACACTGAAGTGTATTCTGACACACGTGTGTATGAATACACATATTCATACACACATACCAAGATTGTGCGTGTGTGTGTGTGTGTGTTTACTTATTTATATATGCATTTCAGAAGATCAGAACAACATCCGTACCGCCAGTTTTAAATCCAAACAAAAGAGACTTATAATTGGTTTCCTATGCCGCACTCTCATCAGCCTCTGATTTTCTGTAATACACATATATAAATATTACCTCATATTTTTGAGGTTTTCTTAATAATTGAACACTCTGCCGGGGTTCTTTCACATTAGTTTCACACACACACACACACACACACACACACACACACACACACACACACACACACACACACACACACACAGAAGAAGAATTCCAAAGTTTAGCAGCCCGAGGGAAGAAGCCTGGCATTCAGGAACTACCACAGTGAAGGGCAGGATTTTGCTGCTAGACGGTTTTGTTAGGGGTACACTTGCGATGAGTTCATTAAAGCACAATCCATCAAATTACTTGTAAAACAGGTATAGGGATGCAACATTGCGGTGATGTGTCAACATTGCCCTGCTTTTTATTGAAACCAACCGAGAGCTCTTTTTAGTATCCTCGCTGTTGCCTTAAGTGCAATTGTCTGGATCTCTTTTGCACTTGGTTCTCCAGGAATATTAGTTAGGTAGGACTTCAGGTTCTTCTTCATAAGCCCTGTGGCACCTATGATAATTGGTATGATTGATATCTCCTTAAGATTCCAGTTTCTTTTCATATCATACATGACGCCTTGATGTTTGGTCTGTTTCTCTCTTTCAGCTCCGTTCAGACCTCCATCATTAGGGACACTCACTTCAACCAAGTTGCCACTCTCTCTGACTTATTCCAGATAACTATGTTAGGTTTGACAGCAGCATTTTAAAGATAGGTGGCTATAGAGATTACATGGTTGTAATGTATGATATATAAGTCATTTCCAACTGTTCTTTCAGGTTGATGTTCCCAGGAGTTGCTGCTACACTGGATGTTTAATTTTTTACAGATGGTCCAGTGAAGGTACTTACATACTCCATCATGTCTCGCTGTATAGTAACCATCCCCTAAAAGAACCTTGCAACTTGATATCAGATGACTCACACTTTCCAATTCTGTATGGCAGAACCTGCATTTTTTTCTCATTACTGATACAGTTTTCGATACGTCTTGATTTAGGGGTGCATCTTCCCCCGTAATAAAAATATGATAAAATCAGTATGAGGCATCAAAACTTTTTCTTTCAAGAAGCTGTCACCCTGTGTGTGCAGAGGAGTACGGAAAAAAAAAATGGAACAAAATAATTTGAAAAATGGGCACTTTTTCACTATTGGGACGAAATTTCCAAAATCGTAAAACTGAATTTCATATGAAAGCAATAGTATCTACGTATTCCTCGTATTTTTAAGATGATTATATCCAAAAAAATTACAAAAATCGATGAGGTAGAAAATTATTTATTAAAGAAAATAAAAAATAGAAGAGAATTCAAAGGGGGGGGGGTTAATTATCCGTCTTGATTTAAACAAGATGGCGGAAAATTTTCAGCTGATTAAAGTTGTTTTGTGTAATAATTCAGTAGTATTTTGAAAGCTACCATTGTAATTTATTAGAATTGACAAAAAAAAAAAATCAGTTGAAACCTTTGTTTGTTTTTTTTTATCTGAAAACTCTACATATCGACTACAAAATTTTTGTCCCAATTCTGTAGAAGGACCGAAAAATGTTTCGCTAATGAAATTAAAATCTTAATCAAAAGAAATAGAAACCCAATTCTTTAACCAATTATCACATCTGAATTTGTTTTTGTTTTTTTTACAAATGCACCTATTTACTGCAATTTAGCTTCATTTATGGTCCCTATATACTTTCCTCTCCACGAGGACAAAGTTAGACACAAGGTCAGTATTTAACATTGGAAAAACCCAGCACCTAAAAAAGGGCATTCTCGATGGCAACATAAATAAAAAATGCTGCTGTCTGGCTTATATAATTGTACTGAGTTACCTGAAATCTACTTGGAATATTATCTATAATATAAATATCACCTGTATGTTTAAATGTATGTATGTGTGGCTAAAACTTTCGACAGAGGCAACGAATTTTCACGAAACCGGTATCATTTTGAAGTTTGACATCTCGGACAACAAATATAAAAAAATTGGACCCAAAAATTAATTTCTTCACCCTCAACTGGGCACTTTTCTACAAGGAGGGGTCAATTTTTTGCAAGCCATTTTTGCGAATCATCATATCGGTTGGATTGACTTTGTCTAATTTTAACGCTCCTAACTTCCAGTCGCATCATGGAGTAGCAGTAAGACATCAGGTTTTCTTTCACTTTTTTTTCAACTTCGCGTCAAAGGTTCGAGCCTGCCTGCTACTTTTTTTTTTTTTTTTTTTTTTTGCTCAACACACACCTCTAAACATCCGGGCAACGCCGAGCAGTCAGGCTAGTTTTATATAAACAAATACATATCCACAGACATGTTCAATGTTCACTAATAATCATCAGTGTGGTCTATATAATTGTATTGTCAGCTGATGACCAGAGTTCTACATAGGTTGTCAAAGACAAACGTAAAAGAGACACATGAAACATGATCAAATGTAATTACTAAAGGAAAGTGGATTTGAGAATGGTGGTGACTATGTAGAAAAGGAGCACAAAAGGTTGCACGTTTTAATGGTGTCTTCTTCATAGTTGTTCAACTTTTTGAGTAAAAAAATAGAAGGCTTTATATTTGAAATGACCCTTATATATATATATATATATATATATATATATATATATATATATACAGTAGCAGCCCTACTTTTGTAACAGCGTCAGTAACCACAGCTCTCCAAATTGTATCATCATGATAATCTCGGGAAGACAAGTAAAGACAGTAGTTTCCTGTTGCTTTCCATCTTGATTTAGGGGTGCATCTTTCCCTATAAGTTAAACACGCCTCCAGATAACAATCTGGAAATTTCTATGACTTAGTGCGGTACATAGAGCACCTAGCCTTCCCAAATGGTCACCAATCTGGTACTGGATTTGCTCATTGTTGCTTAACTGTGGAAATCTGGCAAAAAATAGTGTTTGAAAAAGAGTTAAAAAAATATTTAATTTGAAAAGGAAACACTAAATAAGTGGATAGTCCTTAATCCGCGGAGTTTTGAAGAAATACTTTCCTTCTCATCAGCAGGTAGGATTTAGCAAAATGCAGGATCGGATTTTGCTTGTAAAAGTATTTGATGAAACTACAAGTAAGTCAAAGATCTTACTTGATAACAAAAAGTGAAGCAGAGGGAATAGGGTGAAGAAAAAAGTGATTTCACGTGAATGGATATATATATATATATATATATATATATATATATATATATATATATATATATAAAAATGCGTGTGTATTTTTAGATGTGGTGTTTGAGTTGATACATGAATATTAACATATGCACGCACGTGTATGCAAAACATGGATGCATGTAGATGTGTTATTGGAGGTTGTAAAAGTACAATATCATATCTGGTAAGAGTGTTCAATATCTTTGATAAAGCTAGCATATTAAAAAGCCGCATTGTCCAGGAGGTGCAACCTTAATATGTTTTATTAAACTATTCTGGAGAAGTTTTTTTATATTAGCAAGTGTAGTCAATCGCAAATTCATTTTCTTTTTTTATATGGCCCGGGCAACACTGCGTAGCCCTGCTTATATATATATAAATAAATAAATAAAATATGTGTGTATTTGTGTATGTGGTATTTGCATTGGCTGTATTAGGTTTTGACTGTATTTATGTATATGTAAATACATAAATTTAAATTGTAGCAATTTATGGTTCAAGGTCCGAACCCTAATACAGTCAAAATGTATGTGTATTTGTGTACATGGTATTTGTGTCGGCATATGAATATTGACGTATGTACGTGGGTGTATGCAAAACATGTATGTGTGTAGATGCATTCACATGCACGGTGCATCATACGTCCACTTACCAAATGATTTATGTTCATCTTTAGGGAATTCTTTATCCACAGGATGTTGTTGATGTGCGGAACTTTCTGGAAACAAACCAAAAAAAAAAAAAAAATGCAGAAAATCAGGAAACTCAAAAACGGATCATTTAATGACATATTTCAAACTTAAACATGACGAACTAACAAACGGAAAGATCAAGACACTCAGGTGGGATTGTATATAAAAAGAAAATACACAAACAAAGTAAATATATTGTTTTAAAAAAAAGTTAATAAATTAGGCCTACATCTTTTAGCATATTTTGTCGAAGATGAAAAATGTCTGACAAGCAATGATATTATTATCATTATCAGAAGCCATGCGAATGAGACACGGCAAATGAGAATAATCTACGGTAAATGTTACTTCAATGTCTGTCCGTCTGTATCTCTCATTTCTCAAGTTAGAAAGTTACATTTAAGAGATATCATTTTTTACATTTGTGAAAATATATCATATGGGTTTTAAGGTAATACAAAAATAAAATATAAAAATTTTAAATAGCAACTCTATAGCTAAATATCTAGAGACTTTAAAAGAATCAGAAGTTTACCAGAATCAGGAATTGTGTATAGGAAATTAGAGAAAAATATTGGCACCATCCCATTACCAGTATTTAGAAGAGGGTATTTACTGCAAGAATTGCGACATCAGGGTTGGAAAGTGAGATTGAGAAGTCAGTGCCCCACAGGAAGGGCACTGTGACCTGCAAAAAGTATCTGGGCAGATCCGTCGGCATTCCCTTGGTAAGGGCACTTCAGGCGATTAGCAATAAACTAACTCCTTTCTCAAAGAGAAAAGGCAAAGCCTGGGAGGTTGGACCTCCTAAAACTGCATAGAATCAGCATTACATCACAAACAACAGGGAACAGGTCATTACAGGAATATTCTAATTTCTATTGATTTGAGGGGCTCGGTTATGAACGATTATAAGATATCAGTGCGAATTTTAAAATGTCCGATCCATCTCTATCTACAGATATACTCTGAAAAGCTTTGGCACCGGCTTGAAAATTATTATAGTGTTTGAAGTATATGGTTCACTTAACAGTCAAGGATTATTGTACACAAGTTATAGGTGATAAATGCCGGCTATTCTAATTACTGTATTAGCTAAGACAGAAAGAGAAAAATGAGGGAAAAACACGCCCCTCCTCCTTCTCTTAAAAAGAAGCATACTCATGAATTCAAAATATTTTTTATGAAAGTGATCTAGATAGTACGCTAGTGTAGTATCTGTTCTGATGCTACACGTAAGTTAATTTGTCCTCAGGAACCCTTCTATCCTAAGGCAACTTTTATTTTTTGCCCCCTTTTTGGAGATGCTGGTTTTCACTAACATTAAAAAACAAAAAAAAAAAAACGACCTTTTGTCACATATTACTCTCGTGGGGAAGCAATTAAATAGCAATAAGCAATCTTTGGTTTATTTAAAAAAAAAAAAAAAAAAAAGGTCCTTTTCTTCCTCCTCCTCCTCTTGAAAAGAAATGTATGCATGGATTCAAAACCTCCTATCAGTTATATGTGAGTTACTTTTTAGGAGAGAAATGAGGGCAGAACACCCCCCCCTCCCTCCCTGTCTCTTCTCTTGAAAAGTAACAAAGGAGCGGTTCCCCACCGGGTGCAGTTTAATGTCATACCCAGGTCCGAATGTCAGTAAGTTCAGTTTTCAAGAGGTTGAAGGAGGATGAGGAGTATTGATCCATCCTTGCCTACACCCGACTCCTCCCTCCACCTTTCTCTCTCTCTCTCTCTCTCTCTCTCTCTCTCTCTCTCTCACGCAATCCTTTAAAATTAATCAGAAAACATCCACAGAGGTATGAAAGAAGAAATTCCTTTTGAACTCCACATCCTTAATACAATTTTCCTTTAAACACCATTTCTAGTCTTAAGAAGAAGAAGAAGAAGAAGAAGAAGAAGAAGAAGAAGAAGAAATATTTTTTTTGTTTTTGTTTATTTTTTTCAAATGCAAGTTTTTTGGCTTGTCTTTTTTTTTTTTTATAATACCCACAAAACTAATTTTTGAGAACATGATCTATGGGTAACATAACAATTTGAATTATTTATATACAATGAATAAAAAAAAAACTTTCACAAGCACTCGTCTAGCTACATCCACTATCAACAATCCCCCCCCCCATCCTCTCTCTGTTTGTGCCCTTATCTAAACGCAAATTCTACTAACAGAGTTTCTTTCCTAGAACTTCCTGCTTGTAAAACTCTGTACTGCAAGCCTGCTTTCTAGCTAACTACAACATGGTCGTCTTCAAGTCAAAAGTAAACAAATTCTTGTTGAGTTGTCCCCTTAAATAATCGAAGTCTTGGGGGGAGGGACAAAACTTCTGCACTTTCTTATTTTAATGCACACAAAACAAGGTGCTCCAAAATGTTTATATAATTCTATTTGTGTGTGTGTGTGTGTGTGTGTGTGTGTGTGTGTGTGTGTGTGTGTGAGAGAGAGAGAGAGAGAGAGAGAGAGAGACAATACATGGAAATGAAGATAAAGTAAAAGACATACTAATTGAAGCTAATTCCTCCTATCACTACACTGTTTACAAGAGGTGCTCCAAAAGTAAAGCCTCCTATTTTTTTTTTTTAAATTCTGCTTGAATGAATCAAAAGGGGACTGCAAATTGCATTGTTATGATGACTGAACTTATGCATTCATCATCTGAAAGTTCCGTCTCTTTGCCGCAGATATTGTGATGGTGTGAAACTCTCTAAGAGAACAACCCTTGTCATTGACTTGCCTCAGAAGCAGAGATGTGCGTCATTGAATTCCTCCATGCGGGGTAAAAAAATTGAACCAATCAATATTCACTGGCACCTGTTGAACTTTTAAGAAACCGATGCAGTTGATGTCAGCACAATTAGGTGATGGCCTCGTTGATTTAAGTGGCATCAAAGATGTGAATGACAAAGCATACTCTGGACACAAAAGCGAATTGAGTTGTAAGCCATGTTTAGTTTCAGAAGAGTTTTCGATGGGTAGTTATTCTATACAAATCCTGGAGATGACGAATTCTCAGTAGACAGCTGTTCTGTACAGGTTCTGGACGTTATAATTTTGCAGCCAAAGAACAAAAGATCCTTCTCATGTTGATCAGAAAAAAATATGTGCAAGCTTGCTAAAAAAGGTTTAATTTTATGGAGCAGTTCTGGTTTCTGATTGGTTGATAGCAGAACGTGAATTGATTTGATTCGTCAGTTCCTAGCAGCAGCGTTTATAAATAGAATCTCCCAACTGTGAGCTTTTCAGAGTATATCCATAGATACAGATGGATCGGATAAGATTTATAAAAGTCTGACTTTTTTAAATCTGCACTGATATCTTATAATCATTCACAATCAGGCCCCCAAAATCAACAGAGACTAAACCATTCCTGTAATGACCTGGTCCCTGTTGATTGCGGCGTAATGTTGGTTTTGTGCAGTTCTACGAGGTCCACCATCCCAGGCTTTGAGTCAATATGAGTCAAAAAAATTGCAACAGCGGTGACTATGTAGAAAAATAAATTCTGGAGCAGAAAAAGTCGCTCATTTTAATTTCCGTCTTCGTAGCTCTTCAACTTTTTTTTTTTCGTTAAAAAATCAGATGCATTACTTGTGGAACGATCCTCATAAAAATTACAGACTGTTTCTTCTCGTGTATCTTGCAGAAAAACTCCAAATTTTTATCATGACTTTGCGTTAAATTCTTGTTAGTTTTATCTTTATTTTCATTTTTAGCAGCTACACATTCTGTTGCATTATCAACCCCTTAATATTATCAATATACCTCATTACGAGTATTATGAGTACGACATAATCACGTCGACACACCGGTTCCCGCTGGATCACCGAAGTTAAAGCAACTTTAAACCTGGTCAGTACTAAATGGGTGACCATTTGGGACTTTCAGGTGCTGTATATGCTCTCCGCTTATCTCGGCATTGCTTCCAGTCGTCCTAGACTCCTTCTCGCTAAACAGAAACAGTGCCAATTCAGGAGAGGCGTGGTTGTGGTGATTACGCCACCTTTGCTTCACAATTACACTCGCAGCTACCCCTACAGGGGGTATCCACTGTCTTTCGAGAAAGGAGGCATCGATAATCGTTAATACCTCATTAATAGAACAAACTTAAAATTAATTACATTGATAAAGATAAAAAAGCTATCTAACACTGGTTTTTCTCTCTTGGATAGGGTCCAAAAAAAAAGTCTCCAATCTAATAATTCCCGCTTTGTCAACTGAGTTCCAACCCCTATACCATCGCCCTAACCCTAACCCAACCCCTATACCATCGCCCTAACCCTAACCCAACCCCTATACCATCGCCCTAACCCTAACCCCTATACCATCGCCCTAACCCAACCCCTATACCATCGCCTAACCCTAACTCAACCCCTATACCATCGCCGCAATGTTACATCTCTTTACAAGTATTTTAATGGAATGTGCTCTGATGAACTCATTGCACTTGTTCCCCCCTTGATGTCCCTACCCCCAACAAACACACTTAGCAACAAAATCACACCTCTTCACTGTTGAGGTCACTAAATGACAAAAAGTTTTCTACTTTGATAGTTTCTTCCCTCGAACAGCTAGACTTTCCTTTTTGCTACCTGCTTCCCTAAATGTACTGATATGCAGAAGTTTAAATATACCGTAAACCAGGTATGGTCCCAAATAGTAGCCCTTATGTCCAAGTGGTGATATGCCTTTTTTGGTGTGAACGTGAATAATACTAATAATAATAAAAAGATATAAGTTTAGTAAAGAACGAAAAAAATAAAAAGTGTAGGAAGAAAATATAAGTAAAATTGGATTCAATGAAATCCAAATTGGAAAGAAAAATACTTGAAAATATTGAAATGATGGAAGGGTTGGAGTGGGAGTGGAAATGACTAAATAACTATGGTTGACAAATAACTGGAACCAGAAGAAAATGAATAAAAGTTGTTGAAAAGAAAATAAGAATAGAAAACAAAATCCAAATAAAAAAATCAATTGCGAAAAGAAATAAAAATGAAAAAAAAGGGGGGAAAAAAAGTGAGATTGGTAAAGGAAAGGGACACTTTAAGAATACGTTTTTAAAAAAGCCAAAAACCGAAAAGGAATTTTAATAACGCAACCCTGAAGAAGAAAAAAAAAAAAACTTCATTAATATGCAATAGAAAAGCCATGCTAAAAAGAAATAAAAACGCCATATTGAAAATAATTAAAAACTACATTGTCCCTATCCTTATCCCTCCCTATATATATACTAGCGAGGGGTACCCGGCGTTGCCCGGGTGTTTGGAGGTGTGTGTGTGGGGAGGGGGTTTGAAAAAAAAAAGTAAGTATGAAGATCGAACCCGAACCCTTGAGGGAAAGTTGTGGAAAAAAAAAAAAAAAAAAAAAAAAAACGTGGAACGTTAACGATTGCCCCACCGCGACATGCTTACGGAAACACGTTTGGATTTATTTAATTACTTGGATTTAGCAGGTGCTCGTTTTAATCAGTTAATGAGGTCAAGTTTGACTGCGGGATTTCATTTACTGCTGAACGCTTTTTTTCCCACCCCCAAGATGTTATAGGAAAGAGACTAACCCACATGCGGCGAGCGACAAATATTGAATATTTATCTTCCCGAAATCGAGCAAATTAAATAGACAGGCGAGCTTCGTTGTTAACTGTGAGATATTACGATTTATATGTGATATAAAAAGTTTTAAAAAGTTGTGAACCGACCGACCGCTTCTCTGAAAGGAGCCTTTTGTAGACACACAGAAAAAGCAAACACACATACATACATACATTTTCGCTTATATATATATATATATATATATATATATATATATATATACTATTATCATTATTATTATTATTATATATATATAAAATGAACTCATTTTTCCCCTCTGATTTTGACCTTAATAGAATTGAAAATCAAGACATTTCATGCAAATGTAATATGCACAAACTGCAGCACATTACCGGAGGTGTGTTATAGACCTATTACCTCTACACTTCCTCGATAATCGTGGATTCCTATATTTTTTCTGGTGAGAGTTCACAGCCAAAATCGGTTAGAATCAATGGAAGTTGTAAAATCTTTTCTCTCTAATAAATTCCTCCTATCCCCGCTACCGCTTAAACCGTTGTGGATCCGTTCACAAGGGACAGTACGAAGAAACACTGGTTTGGGTTCATAGTTGCTTAAAAAAAATGGAATGGCATTTTAACGTTTATTTTCGCTCTATGTTTTCTACTGGGTGAAACACGCCATTGGATTTAAACGAATCGAAGGTTTATTTATGCCATTTTTTATTTCATTTTATTTCGTTTTGTAGTTGACTAAAAAAACTCAAAGGGAATTTTGGCTTTATTTCGTTTTGTAGTTCATTAAAAAACTGGAATGGACTAGGTGAAACGCACCATTGCATTTAAGCGAATCGAAAGGTTATTTATGCCATTTTTTTTTTCTTTTCCGCTTTTTGCTTTGCACTGTGTTTTTTTGTTTTCGGTTTTCGGAACACGTCCATCATCTTTTTCCCTGATTTATGTTTTCTGTTTTTCTGATTTCGTTTTTAAAGAAGTTTTACGTTTGTTCGCTGTTTTTTTGTTTTGGTTTTGCCGATTTTCTTTTTAAAAAACAGGGTTATTTCTCCGCTTATTCTTTACTTTAACTCCAACCCCCCTTACGCACATACCTCCGAACAACCGGGCAACGCCAGGTACCCCTGCTAGTAAAGGAATAAAATGAAGTTACACCGAAAAGGGACTAAAACTGCCACATTAAAAAGGAATAAAAAAGCCACACTGAAAAAGAAGTTTTAAAAAGGCCACACTGCAAAGGAATAAAAAGGCCACACTGAAAAGGAATAAAAAGACACACTAAAAAGAAATAAGAAGACACACTAAACCAGAGTAAACAAATTAAAAAAAAAAAAAGAAAACTAAAACACAAAAAAAAATGGGCAAAAAAAAGGGGGCAAGAATGGGACCCCCTTAGCACCAAATAACCGAAAAAGAAGGGAAAATTCACACTGTAAAAGAAAAAAAGAAGCAAAACAAACAACAACAAAAATCTATCAACGTTTTTGGAGTCCTGACGACAGCATGGAAATGTCAAAACGTTGATCAATCCATGTTGACTTCTTGCAATATTTAAAAAAAAAAAAAAAAAATGGAAAAAATCTATGTGGAAAAAGATATAAAAATGTAACATTTTCTATAATATAAATCTCACTTGTCTGTTTAAATGTATGTACGTATGTATGTTTGTGTGTCTGCCTAAAACTTTCGACAGACACAACGGATTTTCACGAGATTGGTATCATTTTGAAGTTCGACCCTTCAGCCAACAAATATTGAAAAATTGGCCCGAAAAATTAATTCCTTCACCCTCATCTGGGAACTTTTCTACAGGGAAGTGTTGCTTTTTTCCCAGATATTTTCAAAAGTCATCCACTCTTTTCGATAGACTAGCCTTAATTTAAACCTATGTCACTTCCGGTTTGGTGATGGGTACAACAGCAAAGACGTTACGATTTTTTTTTTTCACATTCTTTTCCTCCTTCGCGGTACAGATTTGAGCCTGCCGACCTGACCTGCCTACTACCACTTTTGTTTGTTTGTTTTTTTGTTTGCTCAACACACACCTCCAAACACCCGGGCAACGTCGGGCGCTAGTGCTGAATATAAGAAACAGCAAAACTACTACAAAAGTAAAAAGTAAAAAAAAGAAAAAAAAATGCAAAGTAAACAAAGAAGAAAGAAAATAAATTGGATTGAATAAGCAAAGCAAAGAAATTAATGAAAAAGGAAGAAGAAAAAAGAAATGTTAAAATAAAAAATGTAAAAAGAGGGAAAAGTTAATGGAAACGAAAATGGTTTTCTATAAAACAAAACTTAAAAAAAAAAAAAAAAGGGCAAGAAAAGAATAAAATGACAAAAATGTTAACAACTGAATATAAGTCGACTAATAAGGTAATTGCTGAGGTGAAATTGCGCACACGAAAATGCAATCATTTCATTGGCTCATTACAATCGAGACGCTCTTGAAAACATCGTCTGCTGACTTGGTTATCAATCTAACGGGTTACACTAACCTCAGCTAAATTCAAATCTTATTTTCATTTCACTGTAATTAAAAAATTTTCCGATCAGCTGCACCAATTCCCGATAAGAATTCCTTTGAAAGAGTCCGAATAATTAAAAGCTATTTTTTGTCTTTTTTTTTAATTATTATTTAATCTTTTTTTAGTTTATATATGTTTTTTTTTGTGTTTTTTCTCTTCGCGTTTTCTGTAATTATTGACTTTGATAATTTTCACATAATAGGGTGAATTGGTTGGAATGGAACTAAAATCTGATGAATATTTTCATTTTTTTTTTATCAGATTTATAGATAATTTTGAAAATTTTTAATCTATAATATTAATCTCACCTGTTAGTTTAAATGTATGTATGTATGCATGTATGTATGTATGTATGTATGTATCGCAAAAACTTTCAACAGAGGCGACGGATTTTCACGAGATTGGTATCATTTTGAAGCTCGACCCTTCGGACGATAAATATTGAAAAATTGGCTAAAAACATTAATTCCTTTCCTCTCAACTACGGGGTGGGGCCAAAAAATAATTCCTTCATGACAATTTAGCCAAACACGCACGCGCAAAAAACGATCTTTCTTGAATTAGTTTAAATATAAAAAAAAATACCCTAATTTCGCTCACGCGGTCATAGACCAGTCGTTATAGTAGCAGCGGTGTCATCTTAAGATTGCATGTTCGAGCTGAGATATCAGATATATTTTTTTTGTTTTTTAAAGTTTTAATATTGAAACAGGGTTATTTGTGGATTTTTCGTTTGTTTTTTTATTTTATTTATTTTTCCACCACGTTCGCTTTTTTTGTTTTTGTTTTTCCGATTTTTTTAAGTTTTAACATTTGAACAAGGTTTGTCCACTTATTCTTTTATTTGCATCACGTTCGTTGTTTTTTTTTGTTTCTTTTCCGATTTAAAAAGAAGTTATAATATTCAAATAGGGTTACTACGTTCGCTTATACTTTATTTTCCATTTTTTTTTTACCTCCCCCCTACACACACATACACACCTCACCACACTCGGGCAATGCTGAATACCCCTACTAGTCTATTATATAAAGGAAAAATGTCTGTTAGCATGAAAGTATGTATGTATGTGTGTTTGTATGTCTCATTAAAACTTTCAAAATCCAAAGCAAATAAAAACAATTCGGGTACTGTCTTTAAGGACAAGAACTCAGATGCATAATATGTGAAATTTAGGACAAAATATTCATTTTTTTTCTACCTTAACGACCGCAGAATCTGATGATTGTCGTTGCAAAATTCAGTTGAATAAAGCCTTGGAGAAAGGTCTTTCTGCTTGCGTCTTCATTACATTACAATTTATTCAGCTGAATTTTTTTTTTAACCCAATTTTATCTCATGGACAGATTCGACATATCTTCTGAAGACTCTCAGGCTAGCAAACTTTGGAAACTATGGTACTGAAACTTTATTTACTATTTGTCTACGACAGAGCATTTAAATCCAGTTGAAGTCTAAACATTTCTGCTATGGTTGCTGACGTTATCGAGGGTTCTGAATTTAAACATGCTATCGAACTACTAAAATCTGTTTACGAGAAGCTTCCCAACGCTGTCCACGCAAGGCATCTACTTTCAACACATCTACAACAGGACAACGAGTCCTTAGATCAGTACCTTCAGGCTTTGAATTGTCTTGCCGCTGACTGTTGTTTCAAAGACGTTACTGCTACTAGGACGAATCTGTCTGCAATGCCTTTATACATGGCCTACGGTCTTCCGTAATACGTGCCAGACTTCTCGAAAATGATACGCTGGATCTCAAGGAGGTTACTCAATGTGTTAGGGCATTAGAACAAGCTCACTTTCGTATGGAGTCATATGTCTTTCAAACTGGATCTACTGCCACTGCTACTATGACTAGAAACATACTCCCTGACTCCGCTGATTCTTGTATGGAGTTTGATTCTGTACTGTCTACTACCCTTCTTACTCATGACAGATGCTACAATCGTGGAGGGAAACGTCACCTTAAGCATGATCGTCACCATTTTCCTGCTCACGATAAAATATGCCGAAATTGTGGCAAAGTCAGTCATTTTGCCAAAGTTTGCCATTCTACAAGACCGACACCTTCACGTTCTACTTCGTCTGTTATAGTAACCTGTGCTAACGATGATGATAATTCTCCTTTTATTTAAATGGTGAAATTAAAAGGAAAACATCTTACCGCTCTTATAGACACAGGCAGCTCTGATAATTTTATTAGCGCTAGTCTCGTTAAAACCTTGGACCTGTCTATTTAGAAATGGGACTCTGTAATTTCTATGGCATCATCCGCTCTTTCCCTCAAACTATCTGAATATTGCACTGAGAAACTTCCATGCAATCCATGCATAGTTATTACATTTGGAATACTCTTTTTAAAAATGCATTGGAGTCTTACTATTTCTTTTGGCCGATCACAGGATAGTCTAAAAATCTGCGCTGTTACTAAAATCAATTGTGCTCTCGTTAAATTATGCAGAACCTTGACCCCTAATTGCAAACCCATTGCTACCAAGTCCCACTATTAACGTGTTGAGGATGCTCAGTTCATTGAAAAAGAAACTCTTAAATTACTTGAGAATAATATAATTAAACAAAGTTATTCTCCATGGCGCGCTCAAATTGTAAATTTTTCATCTAATAAAACGAAACGATTGGTAGTTGATTTCTCTCAGACTATTAACAGTTTCATAGCCCTTGCCATGAATCAAAGATCTTATAATCCCAGTATCGTATCTTCAGTATAATTGATTTGTTTAAAGCAGACTATCAGATTGAAATTTGCCCCTCAGATCAAGCTTGAAATCATCTTTATCCAACTCAAAATTGTTAAAAAAGTTCATAGTGACAAATTTTCCGCATAGATTCTAGAAGTGTAAGCCATTTTGAGTTTCAGATGGTTCGCCGTTACACACAAGTCCTGGTAGGTGACTTGTTTGTAGTAGACAGTTCCACAGAACAAAACATTCTCATCGTGTAGAAACCCGGGAAGGAACATGTGAAATTGCTCCAGAAAAGGTTTAATATTTATGAAGCAATTCTGGTTTCTGATTGGTTTGTAGCAGAACGTGAATTAATTTGATTCGTCAGTTCTTAGCAGCATCGTTTATAAATAGAATCGTCCGACTGTGTGGGATGATACTCCATTATCACTCCAAAATATTGCAGCATCCTCCCTATTTTTTATAATGGGGAAGTCCCTTGTGTTTTTGTTCTGCTCAAAAATAAATATATATTTTTATATTTACTTAGACATAACAAAAATTAGAAATAATTTGGATCTTAGAATTTTAGCATTTAAAAAGACGCCATTTTTAATTGTGTTCAAATGTCAAAAAGGAAAATTACAAAGATTTTTTTTTTTCTAAGCAAAAGTATTAGTAGGTTAAAGTGTTAATACAAATAAAATGGATACAAACAGTGAAAGAATGAAAAAACTATACTTGTATAAATGAGTCAAAATGCTTATTAAGTTAAGAGTAGATTAGACATGAACTCCACTATTTTGATATTAATTTGTATTTAATTTGTAAATGGATTTTAATTATATTTCCAAATAAATAATTCAATGTGTAATATTTGTTCTCTCTTCAATCAAGGAAAGGGAGATCCCTCTTGAATGTGGTAATTTTTGTCCCACTTCGGAGTGTCCCTTTTCGGCGAACTGGATTTTCCTATATCTAATCTTGCCCTCGATGGAGGTAAGTTTAATCTGGAGAAATTCCTGTTGAACATTAGTATGTTTGCTTAATATGCAAAACGGATTCCTGATTACTCATCCAAAATTCGCCCACTAGTTGAAAATAAACAATTTCCAATGTCTTTCATGGTTGTAAACTCCTTCAAAGAGTTCAAGAATCTTCTGTAAAGGTTATCGATGATGAATTACCATTTGCTAATGAAACCAATGGCTAAGAAAAAGCAATCGAAAGCACTATGTTACAAGCTGGGAGATCTGTAGTGTCTTTTCCCTGTTGTTAAATCCCTCTGAAACGCGAGTTCATATAGTCGAAAAAGAAGCGTATGCCATAGTAGAACGTGTCCGCAAATGGAGAGACTCTGTTACTGGGAAACATTTCACTATCATTACGGATCAGCAAGCCGTATCTATTATGCTTAAACTTGCTAATCATGGAAAAATTAAAAACGATAACATTATATGGTGAAAAATGGAACTTCTTTTTCATAGGATATAAAACAATGAAAACGTTATCACGAACATATGGTACTGCTATTTCTTCCTTGGAGGAACTAAAATCAATTCATAATTCTTTAACACATCCTGGAGTAAAACGCTTTTGGCATTTTGTAAGGTCACAAAACATGCCATATTCAATCGATGAAGTCCAGCACATGACTTTTGAATGTCCTACTCGTACCAAAATAAAACCCCAATTCTTTAATTTCCCTAATCATATTCTTATCCGTTTCACGGCCGCATTTCAATGTCTTTCTTGTTGACTACAAAGGACCTCTTTCAGTATCGTCATATTTTAGTTGTTGATTTATTCGGATTTGTACACGAGTGGCCAACCAGTATGTAACAGTGTTTTCACATGAAATGCATTGGTTTAACAGATTACCAATATAATCAGTGGGGGATACCCTTTTCTCTTCCCTGCAACCTCTTTCCCACAGAAGCGACATTGCGAGCCTGTCTTTGTTTTATCGTTATTTCCATGGCAAATGCTCATCTGAACTCCAATCTCTGGTCTCACCTCGCCAATCTTTCATGAAAAACACCCGTCTAGCTGAAACCACTGTCAATACTGGAAAAATACAACGAACATCAATCATGAAAATAGCTGAAATATTAAGACAAAGGATCTCTTCCAGTATCGTGGTTAGGTTGCCGTTACATACTTACTGTTGTTGATGAATAAAGTCGATTTTCTTTCACTTCCCCTTGTTGTGATTGTTTTTCTCAAACCGCGATACAGTGTCTGATGACTATTTTCTTTATCTTCAAACTTCTCTCATTTATCCATTCCGATCAGGGAACTTTGTTTATGTCAGGAGAATTCAAGCAATTTCTGCTTTGACTAGAGAGGTAACAGCCAATACTATCTTCTTAACTTTGGAATGTCAACGGTTGCCCATTAACGATTGGCAGAACATTCTACAGGATCTTTTACATGCTATTCGCTCCCTACTATGCACAACCACTAACCCCACCCCTCACGAATTCATGTTCAATTTTGAAACCCGCTCTTCCGCTGGTACTGCATTGCCTGTTTGGCTCTAAGAACCTACAAAAGTGTTATTAAAAACGATTTGATGGCAGGAGGAAGTATGACCATATTATTGAAGTAGCGGAACGCCTCGAAGCCACCCCTAGACATGCAAGAATTCGACATCGTGATGGTCGGGAGGATTCAGTAGCATTGAGACATTTGGCTCATTTTCCACAATCTCAGGATCCTTGTGAAAATCCATGTCCAGATCGACCTCAAGATTCTGCTGGGAACGTGAACCCAGATCAAACTCAGGATTCTGCTTAGGATGTGGACTCCGAATATCTGCTATCTTCACCTGGTGCAAGTCCCAAGATTCATATTTCTTAAAAATTTGAGGCTTCTGACTCTTCCAGTGGTGAGCTGTTTCTCTGCCGAGCTAACAGGACTCGTAAACCAGCTCAGCGGCTGGATTTATAAATTTTCTAATAATAATCTCTGTTTCAAGTGGGGGTGAGTGTTATAAATTTTCTTATAATAACTTTCTTATTTATTATTAAAGTGACTTCTCTTTATTTGCATATCTTCTCTCACGTGATCTTGCTGCTTGCGTTTCCTTTATTTTCTTACTAGCGAGGGGTACCCGGCATTGACCGGATGTTTGGAGGTGTGTGTGTGGGGGGGGGAGGTAAAAAAAAAAAAAAAGTGAAGTATGAGGATCGAACCCGAACCCTTGAGGCAAAGTTGTAAATTAAAGTGTGAAAAAAAAAAAAAGTGCGACATTAACCATTGCTCCACCGCAACATGCTCACGGAAACACGTTTGAATTTATTTAATTACTTGGATTTAGCAGGTGCCCGTTTTAATGAGTTAATGAGGTCAAGTTTGACTGCGGGATTTCATTTACTGCTGAACGCTTCCCCCCACCCCAAGATGTTATAGGAAAAAGACTAACCCACATGCGGCGAGCGACAAATGTTGAATATTTATCTTCCCGAAATCGAGCAAATTAAATAGCCAGGTGAGCTTCGTTGTTAACTGTGAGATATTACGATTTATATGTGATATAAAAAGTTTTAAAAAGTTGTGAAGCGAGCGACCGCTTCTCTGAAAAAAGCCTTTTGTTGACATACAGAAAAAGTGAACACACATACATACATTTTCGCTTTTATATATATAGATTTGAAAACTTTCTGTTTTTTATTTTATTAACATGCATATCTGGCCTCTTGCCACATTTGTCGTTGTAAAATTCAGTTGAATAAAGCCTTGAGAAAAGGTCTTTCTACTTGCGCCTTCATTACCTTACAAGTATGAACACTTTTTAGTTAAGTTAATGAGAATGAAAAATTAAAAAAAAGAGGTGGTATAAAATTAAGGAAAAGCGAAGAAAGAAAAAACAAAGAGAAAAAAAAGAATTAGGGGAGAAAAGAAACAGAAAGGGAGAGGGATGGGAAAATGAGTGAGGGAAAAAAAAGGGTAAGAGTAGAAAATTAGAGAGAAGGATAGAAAGGAGATACATAAAGAGAGAGGAAAGAAGAAAAGGGATAGAGAGGGAAGGACACGAACAACAAAGAGAGAAAGAGAGCACAAGAGGGCGTCACAGAAAAAAGATGTTAACTTGCGAGAATAAAAAAATTTTATGCTGAAAATCACCGTTCCACTTGTCACCATCTCAAGTAAAAAAAAAAAAAAGGATCAACAATCTTCTATTGAATGACTCCAATTAATTTTTTTTTTTTTTGTAAGCCATTCATAAAAGAAAAGAATAAAGAAAAAGAAAAGAAAGAAATTTGTTTTATCTTTCACTTGTCTTCCAAGCAATGAAAAAAAAAAAAATGGTAGAACACAAAATTAACTGAAGCATCATGGGAAGGAAAATTTACTGATTAAAGAAAAACACAAAACAAAATTGTTTTCTTTTTAAATACAATCTTTTTAAGAATGGCAAAAAAAGAATAAAAATATCAAGACAAAAAGAAAAAAAAATCATTTTTTCCTGGAAGTTAATTCATTTCATAACAACTATAGATAAAAAAAAACACACACACAAAAAAACACAAAAAAAAAACACCCACTGTAAATAAAAATTCTTTACAATTTTAAGCACCTAACAACCCTCGCAAAAAAAAAAGAGGTTAATTTTTATTCTGAGCATAAAAGGTCACAAAACAGTTTGAAAATACCTTGACGACTGAATAATAAAGTCATGAACAGATGTGAACAAAGAAGATTATATGGAAAGTGTTGGTAATTTTTATGGTGTATTAAACTTCTTTGTAGGTTAATTAACAATAAAACGATGCATTTGAATATACATCATTTACACTTCTTTGCAGACTATTATTTCCAACATATACATATTTATACTAGAGAAATGAAATTTGCAAAAATAACTATAGTAGTAGTAGTAGTAGTAGTAGTAGTTTAGTCGTAATATTCAATGAGAAGAAGAAAAAGAAGAAGAGGAAGGAAAGGAAAACCATAAAATCATTTGAGACATGGAGATACAAACAGATAAACTCAGCCAAGCAAGAAGACCAGACGTCATAATAATTAACAAAGAAAGAAACTGGAGAGAAAGCACTAACCAAACATCCACTGGATGAGTGCAACGGGGGACTGGGATCTTGAGGATGCTTATTGTCACCTAAATTCTAGTGAAGACCAATGGTCATTGCCAGTGAGAAACGGTTGTTGCGCTAACACAAATTCGTTTGAAAAGGGTATTGAAAGAAGTGGAGAGTACTGGAAATCTGGGCGACTTGTTGTCATCTAGACTCCAGGGAACACCACAGGTTGTCAACAGAGAGAAATGTTTGATGATGATCTGCGTGAAAACTCCTAGGGAGTACAATAAAAGTCTACATCCGGGGTTAGGGTTAGGGTCATCTAGACTCCAGGGAACACCATATAATAATAAATACAATAAAAGTCTACATCCGGGGTGTGCCAAGCATGCACGAAAGCGAACAAGCATATGGGTCGGGCCTTCCTGCGGTGAAAAGCGAACCCGGGACCTTTTGATTACAAATCAACTCTACTAATGAACTACACCCATCTTACCCCAAAGTGACGATTTAGTTTCACCCAACGGCTATGAAGAACACAAGCGGATAAGTGATTCGGCAGCTTTGAAATCACTGCTTTGAGACATGTCTCGGTTATTGCATTTTCATGTCGTGGCATGTTGATTCGACGAGATTGTGCGGTGCTGCTTGAGAACATGTGTGAAGATTCAATGGTATTGTTCGTGGTGTGGCCTGTCAATTCAGTGGTGGTGTTCAGAATTGCGTGGACGAATTTGTTAAGGATCGTGCCGTCATTTGTGAAATGTATATATATATATATATATATACTTTTTTTTTTTTTGGCGCTCTCTCTCCCTCGTGTGGCAACACGGGGTAAGTTGTATGTGAGTAACATCATGTTTTATGGCAATGAATGCTGGGTCTCGCCCATTCCTCTCTCGCCCAACTGCAATGCAATGACAGATCCATGATGAGATGGATTTGCAGCTGAAAACATTACACTTGCCCAGTACGGCGTCTATCCTAAGGATGAACCGATTATGTTGGCATGACCATGTGAACATTATCCTCCTGGAAAAAACAATTGTAGAAGCATATCCTAAATTGCAGGGAGACTGACCGGCCAAGGAAAACTTAAATCAAATTGGGCCCGACTGCATAGAGCAGAATTTGCAGACACTTGAACAACTCAGCAGTGAGAAGTGGAGTGTGAGCTTGCGTAATATCAGAAAATGTCTGATGCCGGAAAAGTAATGAAGACAAAAATAAAATAATAAATAAATTAAAAAAGTTTAATTCTTAAATTATCAAATATAACAGATTAATTTTGACTCAGACTAATTAAGATTCAAATTACCTATACTATTAATAAAATTTTAAATGTTTATTTTTTTATTTATTTGTGTGTGTGTGCATATATATATATCAATAAAACTTTCAAATGGATGCACCGAATTGAACAATTCTTTTTTCCCCCTGAAAGGTGTGAGTCCCTAGATTGTCCTTATCTATATATGGTTCGTAACGAACAACGCCGAGTCACACAAAAAGCTCGAAATAAGGTTTTTTTAGCCGTTTCATTTTTGTCAAAAAAGTTACCTGCCCATGTCAACGGAATTTAGCACTGTCTGTATATAGTCATGGTAACATCTTTCAGCGTACGGACAGGACTTGTGCTGCAATGGATAACACGTCTGACTACGGATCAGAAGATTCCAGGTTCGAATCCTGGCAAGTTTGTAATAATTTTAACCATCATTTTATCCAACGTTTACTCATTATCCTTACCCTTAGGGTATTTTTGTTTTTTCAGTGATTTTGTTTTGTGCATATGGGAATTTCCCATACTCCCAGTTCACAGGGTAAACATTGATGGCAAGATGATGTTACTTGATGTTGAGCGTACTTGATTTTGTGTTTGACTCGGTGTTGTGTGTGCCGACGCGGCGCATCCACTAGTATAATACTAAAATCTCTTCTACTTTTCTGAATTTTTGGAGATGAGGATTGATTATTCAGAGTATTTGGATTCTTCGGAATACTGTTCTCGTCTTGATTGTAATTTGTTTCAAGTTTTGGTCAATTTGACGTCCGATCTTATTCAGATATATCTCGTTGAACTCAGGAATCTTTCTTTTCAGCTCGGGAATTTTCACAAAACGAGGGCATGTTCCCCCAGTGGATTAAATAAAGGGTTCCGTTTGAAATTCTGTGTAAGTCTCCAAGTTTGACAAGATACAGCCGAATAAGATTGGAGGTCAAACCAACCAAAATGTTTTGAAAATAACATGCAAGAAGAATTCAAAACAATATGTAAATCTTTTTTGTCGTTGCTTGTATTTGATTTGATGAAGAAAAGGCAGGTATACTAACCAAACGTTTTTCGGTCTTCATAAATTTCACGCTGTTCACAGCTACTACGACGGTGAATATTATCTGCAAATGCAAACAAACAAATTGTTTAATGTATAATAAGTAAATTTTATAAATTATATATTAAGTAAAAAGAAAAGTGTTTTTAATAACTTTTTACTTAGGAATAAATTATTTTTTGCAGTAAATAAATTTTTTAATGACTATTTTAAAAATATCTATAATCTTAACATTGCATTGCATGCCCAAAACAATGTATATGAGAAAAAGAAAACAATGTATATGAGAAAAAGAAAAAGAAAACAATGTACACGAGAAAAAGAAATAAGAGATTGCAATGGCACACTACAACCGTAACATCAGCTCATTTTTAACAATACAACATTTACATCAGCTCATTATTAACAATACAACATTTACATCAACTCATTATTAACAATACAACCGTAACATCAACTCATTATTAACAATACAACATTTACATCAGCTCATTATTAACAATACAACATTTACATCAGCTCATTATTAACAATACAACATTTACATCAGCTCATTATTAACAATACAACATTTACATCAGCTCATTATTAACAATACAACATTTACATCAGCTCATTATTAACAATACAACATTTACATCAGCTCATTATTAACAATACAACATTTACATCAGCTCATTATTAACAATACAACATTTACATCAGCTCATTATTAACAATACAACATTTACATCAGCTCATTATTAACAATACAACATTTACATCAGCTCATTATTAACAATACAACATTTACATCAGCTCATTATTAACAATACAACATTTACATCAGCTCATTATTAACAATACAACATTTACATCAGCTCATTATTAACAATACAACATTTACATCAACTCATTATAAACAATACAACATTTACATCAGCTCATTATAAACAATACAACATTTACATCAGCTCATTATTAACAATACAACATTTACATCAACTCATTATTAACAATACAACATTTACATCAGCTCATTATTAACAATACAACCGTAACATCAACTCATTATTAACAATACAACATTTACATCAACTCATTATTAACAATACAACATTTACATCAACTCATTATTAACAATACAACATTTACATCAACTCATTATTAACAATACAACATTTACATCAGCTCATTATTAACAATACAACATTTACATCAACTCATTATTAACAATACAACATTTACATCAGCTCATTATTAACAATACAACCGTAACATCAACTCATTATTAACAATACAACATTTACATCAACTCATTATTAACAATACAACATTTACATCAGCTCATTATTAACAATACAACCGTAACATCAACTCATTATTAACAATACAACATTTACATCAACTCATTATTAACAATACAACATTTACATCAGCTCATTATTAACAATACAACCGTAACATCAACTCATTATTAACAATACAACATTTACATCAGCTCATTATTAACAATACAATATTTACATCAGCTCATTATTAACAATACAACCGTAACATCAACTCATTATTAACAATACAACATTTACATCAACTCATTATTAACAATACAACATTTACATCAACTCATTATTAACAATACAACATTTACATCAGCTCATTATTAACAATACAACATTTACATCAACTCATTATTAACAATACAACATTTACATCAGCTCATTATTAACAATACAACCGTAACATCAACTCATTATTAACAATACAACATTTACATCAACTCATTATTAACAATACAACATTTACATCAGCTCATTATTAACAATACAACCGTAACATACTCTCATTATTAACAATACAACATTTACATCAGCTCATTATTAACAATACAACATTTACATCAGCTCATTATTAACAATACAACCGTAACATCAACTCATTATTAACAATACAACATTTACATCAGCTCATTATTAACAATACAACCGTAACATCAACTCATTATTAACAATACAACATTTACATCAGCTCATTATTAACAATACAACATTTACATCAGCTCATTATTAACAATACAACCGTAACATCAACTCATTATTAACAATACAACATTTACATCAGCTCATTATTAACAATACAACCGTAACATCAACTCATTATTAACAATACAACATTTACATCAACTCATTATTAACAATACAACATTTACATCAGCTCATTATTAACAATACAACATTTACATCAGCTCATTATTAACAATACAACCGTAACATCAACTCATTATTAACAATACAACATTTACATCAGCTCATTATTAACAATACAATATTTACATCAGCTCATTATTAACAATACAACATTTACATCAGCTCATTATTAACAATACAACATTTACATCAGCTCATTTTTAACAATACAACATTTACATCAGCTCATTTTTAACAATACAACATTTACATCAGCTCATTATTAACAATACAACATTTACATCAACTCATTAACAATACAACATTTACATCAGCTCATTATTAACAATACAACATTTACATCAACTCATTATTAACAATACAACCGTAACATCAACTCATTATTAACAATACAACATTTACATCAGCTCATTATTAACAATACAATATTTACATCAGCTCATTATTAACAATACAACATTTACATCAGCTCATTATTAACAATACAACATTTACATCAGCTCATTATTAACAATACAACATTTACATCAGCTCATTATTAACAATACAACATTTACATCAGCTCATTTTTAACAATACAACATTTACATCAGCTCATTGTTAACAATACAACATTTACATCAGCTCATTATTAACAATACAACATTTACATCAACTCATTAACAATACAACATTTACATCAGCTCATTATTAACAATACAACATTTACATCAACTCATTTTTAACAATACAACATTTGCATCAACTCATTTTTAACAATACAACATTTACATCAGCTCATTATTAACAATACAACATTTGCATCAACTCATTATTAACAATACAACATTTGCATCAACTCATTATTAACAATACAACATTTACATCATCTAATTTTTAACAAAAATTTTCAGAATATGATCTATTACAATGTTGGCATACACAGCTGATAGTTTTCAAGGAGATAATGATCAGGCATGCCTAAAATCAGGTCAGAGTTGCTGTCTGAGCCGATATGATGTGAAATCTGAAGTCGGCAATGAGGACAATGCATCACTGAAGATTTTGCCTGAAGTGTTTATAAGAGTGTATTTCAGGATTAGTAACCTTTGTAGAATACTTCATCAAGTTGAGAAAGAAATAAAACTTTGTATTGGTGAATTATTGATAAAATAGAAAAGAAAATCACATTTTCTCGCGAATAACGTATTGAAATTTTACAATTAGCAAAAACATTAAATAAATGTGGATCGGCATCTTTTCCTTTTTAACAAAAGCATTTATCACCGTTACTCTCTATCGTCTCGACACCACTTAAAAAGAATTTGGCTGCCATATGTCCATCTAGCCTGGCATGCATTTCTCCTTCCTCCGACTGCATGCAGGCCACAGCCGCCATATTCTCGTCCTCGAGTTCACACGTCCATTTTCTTCGACCCGCATTCTGCTTCTTCTCTTTTTCTTGTCATGCTAACTCGCGCACACTTCCTAATTTGCATATGCGCTTTTTTAGGCTACTGCTGCTGCTGGCCCTGTCGGTGGGGCATTAGAATACGCCGACTGCCCCCCTGCAGAAGGTAAAAGTCCCTCAATGGGGGTCCTGGATATGACCTTAAACTATATCCAATGGTGAGGCCCCAGCTTGTGGGCTTTGGGGAGTGTGGAACTACCCTTTAATTACCATTGCTCCCATGACCCAGAGTGGTAGTATCTGTTAGGGTCCCAACTATGGGTTAAATAGAAACCGACGTGAAAACAACAAATATATTCTATTAAAAAAAGTTTTTCTTAAAAATTTTTGGATTCGGCATTAAATAACCCGAAAAGGGTTGATATGCCGTAAAACAAAAGCAACCAACCAACCAACCAACTGCTGCTGCTAATCTCTTTGCAAGCCAGCCATCCTTTGCTGCTGCTGATATTTTCACACGCGTTCATATGCACTGTGTTAAACATTTACAATTTTTAAGATCATGTACACAACGTCTTGAGTTGGAAGCCATGTTTAGTTCCAGAAGAGTTTCCGATGGTTAGATGTTCTACACAAGTCCTGGAGATGACGAGTTCTCAGTAGACAGCTGTTCTGTACAGGTTCCGAACTTTATAATTTTATAGCCAGAGAGCAAAAGATCCTTCCCGTGTTGACACGCAGAAAACATATGCAAGGTTGCTTTAAAAATAAAAAGGTTTAACTTTTATGGAGCAACTCTGGCTCCTGATGGATTGATAGCAGAACATGAATTAATTTGATTCGTCAGTTCCTAGCAGCAGTGTTTATAAATAGAATCTCTTAACTGTCAGGGACCATACCCCCATTAGTAGTAAAAAATATTGCAACAATTTAGACATACGAACCATACTGGGGGTGGGGAATATATTGATGTTACTAAAATTGTGGACTCTAGTAAATTTGGTAAGGGATATTCACGAAAACCCTTGGAAGAGATAATAAGCATGTAAAACAAACGTTAAACCAATTATGACGATATGATAACAAAATGGTGCCGGTAGTAAATAAATGGCATAGATATGCCTGTCTTCACATTGTGGTTTAACTCTGTGGGTGGTAAATTTTTTCAAAAATTTATTTGGTAGAAAAATGATTTTTTACACCTATTTTTAAAATGATTCTGTAAGCTTAACATTTAACTGTATTTTTCAAACAATGTATATCACATTAGTTGCATATTTTAGTAGGTCTATCAAAATAGATGATAACATTTGACTAATTTGCATATTGTGATGGCAGCCATCTTGAATTTATAATGCGGTTGAGCATCTGCTCAAAAGAAAACTGTCATTTTCTCACACACATATTTGTAAATTATTGAATTTATTGTGTAGATTTTATGCTATTGTGTCTCATGTTTGCAAATGAAACACATTTTGCATGTAGTATCATCTTTTATTAGAACTGGTTGCAATTTTGCAACAGCTGCATGAAAGGGGTTAATATGATTGCTAATAATGTGATCAGGGTTTGGTTGTTTTGTTTTATGGCATATCAACCATTTTGGAATTATTTAACGCCGAACTCAGTAATTTTAGAAAAAAAATTTTAGGCTTCAAGTTCTTTTATTCCTTTTAAATATTTATTCATGTTGTGTGGTTGTTTTGTGGAGGAAAATTGCTGTTTTGGTTCTTTGGCTTTGCAGAACATGATTGAGTTTCGTAAAGGAAAAAGGGAGGAAAAAAATAATAACATCAATGTTTAGTGCATTTTAGATGAAGCTAGTATCTTCAGACGGCCTGATCTGGTAGCACTGAAAAGATCAGGGGTACACTAAAAACGATTTGCCTTTTTTTTTTTTTAAAGTAACAATTTTATTTTGTGTAGAAGTCTGAAGTTTACAAATGGACTGATTCCATAAGTTTATCAAGTCTGCTTTGCCAGTGATACCATTTATTGTTAGTTTTCTTCTATATAAATAAAACAGATGTATGTGTGTCTGTCTGCATGAAAATATTTAACCGATAAACTATTAAACTACAGGTCGCATAACACTGAAATTAACAGGAAATAGTAATCATTTAATCGTTTAATATTATTTTTTCTTATCTCTCGATAGCTACACCAGGGAATTTGTACTTGTACTTACTTGTACTTGAAACGACATTCACCCTGGAGGAGTTGAGTCGGCTTCATGAAGATGCACATCTCGTACCACTGCGGCCCAAGCCCGGCGATCGGAGGCAAGATCCCGATTGAGCAATAGCCAGTCACGTCTCCAACGAGACAGGCCATAGGTGAGCGGGCCCGAAATAAGCTCAGCGTCGGCTTTGATAGTCCCGAGCCACGTTCTTAGCTGGCCACCGACACGTTGGCCAGCTAAGAACGTGGCTACACCAGGGAACGCAGCTGGAGCACTAACTGTTTGGGTTTTGATCTAGCTGATGGCACACAAGTCATTTGTTTTTTAATACTTTTGAAATCAGTACTATATTTTAGGTACAATATAATATTCAATAGATAATTGGCTCTGTAATAATAAATAAGAAATCTGCACGAATTAAAATATATGTAATCATATTTTACAATCTAGCAAAGCCAGGTGCCCCCCTGCTAGTACATTAAAATAATAATTGCACTTATTCCTCCTTTAGTATAATTAGTACGATCATAACACTGACAATATGCAAAATAAAACAGATATAATTCATCCAAACTCGAGACAGTAGTAGTAGTATTAATACAACTTTGTGTGTATATATATATATATATATATATATATATATATATATAAAAGTGAACATGCCTGTGTGTGTGTCTGTCTGTCTGTGTAAATTTCCCTACGCAATAACTCTGTCAATTTTTAGTCTATAGAATCGAAATTTGATATACAGGATACTGAGATTTGGGAAAATCTATCAGATCGGTTTTCGGGCAGAAATTTGGCTGTTAAGGAGTCAAATTTCAACGATGTGACCTTTTAGAACTCTACCAAACTCCTTCGACAAATTGGATTCTAAACACTTCCCCTTAAACTGGGAACCTTTCTACGGATGGGGGGGGGGGGCGCGCTTTTTTTCGCCGGCATTTTTTAAAGTCATCCTCTCCTTTCGATTGTCTAGACTAAATTTTAAAAAGTGTCACTTCCGGTTTGGTGGTGGTCGTAACAGCATAGACATCAGGTTTTTCCCTCGTTCTTTTCCTCCTTCGCGGTACGGGTTCGAGCCTGCCTTCCTACTACCACTTTTTTTTTTTTTTTTTTTTGCTCAACAGACACATCCAAACACCCGGACAATGCCGGGCTGAAATGCTAGTATATCTATAAAAGTGAACGTGTGTGTGTGTGTGTGTGTGTGTGTGTGTGTACATTTCTCTACACAATAACTCTGTCAATTTTAAGTCTACAGACTCGAAATGTGGTATACAGGGTACTGAGATTTGGGAAAATCTATTTGATCAGTTTTTGATCAGGTTGCTTGGATATGGATCTAACTTAATAACTTGTTTTGAGCCAAAACAATAAATGCTAAGGGGTCATAATAGGGGTCAAAGTTTAAAAGTATTGACCGCTTTTTTTTTTCTTTTTGCTCAGTATACACCTCCAAACACCCGGGCAACGCTGGGCTGGAATGCTAGTCATATATATATAAGAAGCAGGCGATAACATGTTTTTTCGATTACAAATATTTTAGTTAAGAAATTTTATAAACTTAAATTTGTAGACTGAAAAAAAAATTGTGTAAAAAATAGAGCACTCTCAGTACTTTTTTCCTTTTAATGCTGTCCTTTTATAAAATATAGGTAAAAGAAACGTCACCCCTTTATTTTTTTTATTTTGGAGGACCAAGCCCCAATGCAGCACTCCCGGTTCTGCTGGTCTATAAAAAACCAATAAGTTTAGCATGGCAACATATCTGACAGCACACAAGTGCACTACTGGATATTTTCAAAAATGTAAACAAAATAGAGGACGATTTTGTAGTTTGCTTAAAGCATTGTGTGTAGTTTGTAAGACGTTGTGTTTAAAGGCTATGACAATGCAGTCTTGTAGAAAAACATTGTTGAGTACGAGACAAGGTAAAAAGGGTCTTCTATTGTTCCAGATATTCGTAAATAACCTCAGTGACGAAATTGTGTCTAAGATGAGTATATTTGCTGATGATACAACAATCTAAAATAGATATGAGGGAAAAACGAATGTATAAATGTTCTAGGCAATGGCAGAAACCCTGGAAAACGACCTTCATTCTGTAGTGTAATGGGGCCGTAAATGGTTGGTAACATTCATTGCTACTAAGACTAAGCGTCTTTCCTTTAACAACTACAGAAAACCTTCTCAACCAACAACTGCCAGGACAAATAACACTCTACCTTAGAGCCCATCTTTCAAACTCTTCAACCGAACATTCATAGGTAACATGAACTGGAACTAATACATAGAGGACACTGCCAAGGCTGCTGCAAAAAAGGTGGGCTCTCTCTATCATGCTAGAAAATTGCTCCCACCAGAGAAAGCCACAATTCTCCCATGCATGGAGCATTATTTCAGATTTCTTTTGCAATCTACTACTATTTACAGAAATTAATATTAATAGAGTTACTTCCCTTGAATTGATATACACGAAATGGAGACTACTTAAAGTGGATATGTTTACGGCTAAGGCTGTTAAATATTTCGATCAGTAAATTCTTTGGTCGCAGAAGAAAATATTAACATTTGGTAGCAAGGAAAAAAATTGTCTTGGGACCTAAAACTAGTTCATCGAAATATTAATATTTCCTATAGCTTCCAATGTGACGAGTAAGTGTAAAAGCGCCCGAGAATTGTGTGTGCGTACTCTCACTAAACACTTCTTGAGGTATGAGAATACAATCAGCCAGAAGCGATATAAGGACGACACTAAAGTCATTGGTAAGTCGATTTTAGTCCGTGTCGACGTTATTGTTCGAGTTCATATTGGTGTTACTGGTCAAGTCGATGTCAACGTTATGGTTCGAGTTCATATAGGTGTTACTGGTCGAGTCCATGTTGACGTTATTGTTCAAGTTCATATTGGTGTTACTGGTCGAGTCCATGTCGACGTTATTGTTCAAGTTCATATTGGTGTTACTGGTCGAGTCCATGTCGACGTTATTGCTCAAGTTCATATTGGTGTTACTGGTCGAGTCCATGTCGACGTTATTGTTCGAGTTCATATTGGTGTTACTGGTCGCGTCCATGTCAACGTTATGGTTCGAGTTCATATTGGTGTCACTGGTCGAGTCCATGTCAACATTATTGTTTGAGTTCATATTAGTGTTACTGGTCGAGTCCATGTCAATGCTATTGTTTGAGTTCATATTGGCCTTACTGTTGGGTATGTGCCAGCACTTGCTCCAAAAGCAGGAGCCTTTTCCCTTTTTGATTTTTTCGACACAGTACAGTAAGACATTTACTGGTTCACTTACTTCACGCTCTGAGCATCTGAGCAGCAAGATTTGAACTCATTAGTAGCTATTATGCAAACTCCTCAACTAACCTAATTCCCCCTCCCCTCCTCTACTCCTGGCTAAAAAAGAATAAAGCACATGCTCCGATGACGTGGTCATTTTATTAGCTTGGTTTTATTTTGCCTATTCGGATCAATCAATCTTTTTGATCTAAATGAGAGCTAAAAGATGAAACTGGGTCAATATTATTACTTCAATCGATTCCCAAAGGATTCGACTATTAAGAGAGAACAAAGAATCCAAGGAGAATTGAATGAGAGGAAACAAAGGAACCATTCCCGAGCTGTAGAATTGTGTCCAAACTTTTTTTTGGAAACCGGGTTTTCTTTTCAATTTTGGCTCATAGAAATGAAGGAAGAAATAAAAAAGAAAGAAGAAAGAAAAAAGAACAAAGAAAAAATAAAATAAAAGTAAAAATGAAAGAAAGGCAAAAATAGAAGGAGAGAGAATTTTGGAAGAGGTTAGAAAGAAAGAAAGAAAGAAAAAAGACAGAAAGAAAGAAGACAGAATATAAAAAAGTAAAAGAAAGGCAAAAGTCAAAGGAGACATAAAAAGAAAAATGAATGGAAGAAAAACAGGAAAGAAGCAAAAAAGAAAAAAGGAAAGAAAAAAACAGAAAAAAAAAATAAAGACAGAAAAGGATGAATGAAAATCTATAAAGAAAAAAGAGAAAAACAGTAGGAATGAGCAAGAAGGAAAGAAAAAATTGAAAGAAAGGCAAAATGGAAGGAAAGAGATGGAAAAATATAAAAGAATGAAAAACGGAAAAGAGAAAATCAAAAAACAATGAAAGAAAGAAAAGAAAAAATATAAGTAAACAAAAAAAAAAAAAATCAAAATAATTACAGATGATGAAAGAACTAAAAACGTTAAGGAAAAAGGAAAACAGAAAAAAGAACGAAAGAAAGAAATGGAAAAAAGAGGAAAAAAGGAAAAAGATATTTATGGAAAAAAAGAAAAAAGAAAGCAGTAAGAAATAAAAGAAAGAAAAGAAAAAGAGAAGTAAAAAAGAAAAAACAAAAAAGGAGAAAAAAGAAAAGAAAAAAAAAAAGAAAACAATACCCGTAGAGAAAGTAAAGTAATGTCCTTTAGATCCGTCCATTCCATCCGTGTGTTTAGCGCTTAAAATGTTATTTCAAACATAAGCGTCACAGACCGACGGAGCCTTTCACAGAGAGGTGTAGACGTATAAATGCGACAGATCAGCAGCTGGATGGATCCTTTTACAGACTTTAGTGCGTTGCGTCAGACCAACAGACAAAGCCTTCTATAAAAACGCCCTGACATAAAAGGAAAAGGATAGAGAAAGAAAAGATCAAAGGAGAAAGAAAGGAGGTTTACAATTGGGATAAGATCAACATCGCAATTTTGGTCCAATCTTTTCCTAAACGATGAAACTCTTTTAGAGAGAACAAAGAATTCTTTAAAAAAATCAAAAAAAAAAATCAAAGGAAAAAAAGAAATAAATGCAGAAAACAATATAGAAAAGAAAAAAGAAAATTCGTCTCTCCTGGTATGGCGGAACTGAAATTGGTTTCTTTAATACGAATTCGACGATCGTAGGGACCTGGGCAAAACTGATATGCAATTCGTCAATGAATGATTGGCTTTCTTGAATTACAAGAATAATGGATGCCACTCACTCCTGACGCAATCATCTACCTGCATAAAAGTTAGATACATCGAGTACTGTTGCCACATCTGGGAAGGTGATGTTTGGTGCGGTTTAGGTCAGGAAGGTTGTACCTTCAGACAGGCTGATCTGATAGTCATGTGACCGGATGATCACCTTCATGATCGCACTACAATAAAACAACGCGAGACGAGTACTTGATGTAAATCAGATAAGATCTGAGTGGGTGTGTGTGTCTGATACCGTCATGTAGCGTAGAAGGAGGAAACCTCGAGCGTTGTCCGTCGATACTGCCTGGTTGCGTCAATAGCCATTGATTTTCTTCTCTGCTTAATCTTCTCTGACGTCAACGCCAATCTCTCTGATTTCATTCAGGAGTACCTCCGAGCCACCAACCGTCCCAAACTGGACACTGTCCTCAACTTGTAACTGTCGTCAACTGTCGTGCCCAAGACTGTCATCACAAAACCAACTCATCAAAATGCCCACAAACTAATTCTAAATATATCTCAGGTTCTTTTGTTCCTGTTCACCGCCACACACTGATTAACAAGATTATTTCAGCTCTCCTTTGTGTAAGTTACTCAACAACTTCCTATCCTGCTGGTAAACTTATTTCCTCTTTGTTTTTGTTATATTTTTTGTTCTCTTTCTTCTCTCCTTTCTAACACTTGTGGGGCGGAGGTGGGGGCCAAGGTCGAAAGTATCTTAGTAACACCAGACTTTTCTTAAGCAAGTCCCACGTCTTGATAAGCTCCTAGAACCGACTTCCACTCTGGGTCTATAACGGAAGACATTTTCAATCTGTTTAGTTTTGTTAAAATAGTCGAATCGTTAAAATAGTGGAATCGTTTAGTTTTGTTAGAATAGTCGAATCGGTATACCCCACCCCTCACATACACATCAGAACAGATGCAATCCTTTATCCATATAAAAGACAAATACAGGGTAGAACGATAAAATTGTCACCCTAGCAAAACAACATTATATAATTTGCATCTGATGGAAACCGGTTTTCTGTTTTTCTTGCAGACCATCTACTTGGCCAGTTGTGTACAAATCCCAAAAGCGATAGGAGCTTTCTATCATGTCAAAAATGATACAATGTTCAATGAGCAAGATCGGAGATGCGCCACTGTACAACTCATGCTCTCTACTGATCCAAATTATGACAACAACACCATTTCCAGCACCCTCAAAATGCAGACGACCCACAGTTATGGTCTCTGGTGTCGTTTCAAGTAAGGATCACATTATGTCAGCTCACATCTTCAAAATCGGCTTGAAATTCAACACCAAAGGGTACCTTGATGTGCCAAAGAATGTGGTGGTCCCCTAGTGCTACCAGGTGGCCACTGGCAGACCCTACGTGTGACAGCACGACTTGGCACCAGCCTACAAGTTCAAAGAGACCCAGGCTTGGCTTAAGCAGGAGTGTTACAATTTTGTACCCTTGTCTTACTGCCCCCCCTCCTCCCCCCGACCTGAACCTGCAGAACTACTTCATTTGATCATACATCAAGAACATCACCAACATGACCTCCGATAACACCAAAGCCAGCATGATCACCACCATCCACCGAGTATTCTCTGGACTCCCGCTGGCGTTTGTAGAAAAGGCATGCTCTCAGTTCCAGACTCATATAGAGGTTGTGATTGAGGCTGAAGGCAGCTACATTGAATAGATGTCAGCTATACTGTGTAATCAAGTTACCTGAATTGATTTTTTTTCAATAAAGGTTTTAAAATAGTGTTGTTTTCTTTACGCCGACAAATTTATTGTTCCACCCTAAGATCCACTACTTTTTTTCTTTTTTTTTTTTTTTTTTTGTTCACATTCACCCCTAACAACACATATCGTCACTTGGACGCAAGGGGCTACTATTTGGGACCATGTCTAGGAAAGACTAACAAGATGTTTGTTTACATTACATTTAAACTTCTACATATCAGTACAACCAGGGAAGCGGGTAGGAGAAAAGGAATTTCAAAGTCTACCCGTTTGAAAGAAGAAACTATTAGAATAGAAAGCTTTCTAACATTTAGGAACCTCAAGAGTGAAGGGGTGAGATTTTGTTGCTAATCGGGTTTGTATGTTGAGGAGAGGGGCACAAGTGCAACGAGTTCATCAGAGCATATTCCATTAAAATATTTGTAAAACAGGCATAGAGATGCAACATTGCAGTGATGGGACAGGGGTTGGAGCTTAGTAGACAAAGTGATATCGTTCAACATCCAACTGACAACTCTTGAATGGCTTTTGGCTTTAATATATATGTATTAACATGATTAATAGGTCAATATTGATAAAGTTGCTATGATAACCAACAGCCAATCAGAAGAAACCGTCTCTCATGTTCCTTACTTATTCTGATAACTTTTGAACACCAGTAATTTTCTGATAACTTTTGTTTTAATGAACAAAAATTGAAAATTTTTATTTCAAAATAGAGCTGAGAAGGCGACCTATGAACTGTAAAAATTGTTTGAAATTTGGTTGCAAAATGAGTGAGCGGTGAAGCTTTAAAGCAGTTCTAAATTAATAAAACTAATACTTAACAATATATTCAAACACGATAGTGTATGAATGAGAGATATATATATATATATACAGGGTGGCCGAAAAGTCCCAGGACACTATACACATGGCTTATAAGCTTTGACATCCAAGTCCTTTTTCATATGATCCATCATGGTAGCCCTTGGTATTCCAAGTTCAGCAGAACGTTTTCTGGTGGATTTCTTGGGAGACTGTTGCAGTGATTCTTGAACACCAGCACACGTTTCCTTTCGTGTTTCAGGCCTGCCACTTCTTGCCTGATCCAGAACGCTACCTGTTTCAAAAACTTTCTTCTCCCACAGATACAGATTACTTCTTGATGGCGCGGGCTTTCCAAATCTTTCTGTGAAAGCACTTCGAACATCTTTTCGGTCAGTGTCCTGGGACTTTTCGG
>NC_136507.1:18585610-18603110 GCF_053919585.1 Euprymna scolopes | reverse complement strand
ACAGCCCCGAAATGGGGCCATACCACTGAAAGAGGCCAACATGAAATTGATAAGCCCCAAGAACTTTTCACGTTGGCCTTTTTCAGTGGTATGGTCCCCTTTCAGGGCTGTTGGGAATGTGGACTTGCCCCATTTTTCAAAATTAATGAATTTGACATTAAATAACATCCCCTCCACCCATTCTCCACTTCTCAAAACCTTGGTGGGCAGGGACGTTGTGTTCCTCCGTGACTGGGGACACCTGCAATTAATGTTTCGTAACACCACAAAAAACATGACAAAATCATCAATTAGAAGAAAGAACCTTTAATTTAGAAATGGGGTACAATTATGAATATCTCCAATATCAAATAATCCTTATACACTGTGAAATTTACTTAAAAGAAGGGAGATATAACATATGAGAAATATTTAGAATCAAGTCTCCCCTTGGTGGTATTTCAATTCATTTGAAACCATAGCAGCAAGTTTTTGTGTCCCCTCCATCAAGGCCAAAGGTCTTGGGGAAATATCAGATATTTTGTAATTCATATGCAAAACTAGGAAAACAAATGATTATGATTGAAATATTGGTAAAGGTGCAGTATCTTTCTACCCACAAAAAATATTCATTTTCATCACACCCGAAAACAAGTTTTTTATGGTAGATTTTGTGTTGGTCAACAATGCCATAATAAACACAACCTCTAAAAAGAATGACAGACCCCCCTCCCCTCAAAAGGTGTCCATAAAGTGGGTGCTTATTTTATGTTAAATTAATATATAAAAGTAATCCTCTACTTTTAAAAACAGTAAGGTGCGACCTTAAGGGAAAATATCACATAGCCCACTACACAATTCGGGTCATTAGCTTTCCAACGAGCCTTCATTTGGTATTTCTGATTAATAATCGCCGAGATTTGAAACTTATAAAATTGCCAAAAAAGGTGGCTTATCTATATATGAATATATCTATACTCGTAGCCAAATTGAATATTGTAATGCTCATGTCTTTGATTCTTTGGGACGAAACTACATAAAAATTTGCAGGTTTTTTTTTTTTAAGATTATAATACTATTCTATGGTTAAAATGTTATGAGAATTGGTAAAAACAAACATATTTTTAAACCAATAAAATATGTCCAAATTTGCCTACATTTGTAAATATAGTGTCTTGGCAGGCAGCTTCGGTTTTCTCTCCTACATTTGTAGCTTCAGCTAACTCCCCTAAATTTGTATATATAGTGCCCTGGCAGGCATCTTCGAATGTCTCCCCTGTGGCCTTGCCAGGCCACTAATATATATGTGTGTGTGCGTGTGTGTGTGTGTGTGTGTGTGTGCAAACAGATGACAAAACAGCTACTTGTATCTGCTCTGTAGTTACATTAATCATGCATCAAGCTTCATAACTAAAAAGATTTTGTATAAAGAAAGGGTGAAATACAATCGAAAAATACTATTTTTCCCCATGAACATATAATTAGTAGTTGTCCATTTCTGGCTGTATGTCTAGCTAAAAATAAAATCTACAAAACAAAGACCCAAAAAGTTTGAATAATCTTGATCAGGACCAGCTAAAACATAAATTTATAAAGTATATACATAAATTTATGTGTGTGTGTGTGTGCGCGTGTGTGTGTGTGTGCGTGTGTGTGTGTGTGTATATACATATATATATATATATATATATATATATATATATATATATATATATACACACACACACATACACACAAATATACACACACACAAATATACATACACACACACACACACATATACATATATATATATACATACACACACACACACACATATATATATATATATATATATATATATATAAACCAGATCATTATATCAGCTGCTAAATGATTTTATACCATTATCTACAAATACTTATATCGCTAATCAGATGTATAAATGGCCTTTTTAAAAAACTTAACGAAGGAATCCAGCTTTTCTCTTTGATCGTTAAAATCTTTCCCAATCATCCCCCTCCTCCAATTTATTTTTTTTTGTTTTCCATCTGGATCAAATCATCAAAGAATTTAATTCTACCAGAATATAATCTGTGGTGGAGATTTAATGTACAGAAATAGGTTAGACATTTCCATCGTTTTCATGAAAACACATTCTTGAAAATCTAGCAGATAATACAGACTTATATAGAGATTAACTACAACAGATTAACTACAAAAAAAAAAAAAAAAATGATCGTGACAGTCCTACCCATGATTACCGGAAGACTTGTGACTCCAACCAAGAGATCTTTTTAAGTTTCTAAGCATCTCTTTAACTCTTTACCACCAAATTGTATTTTCAAGTCGCCTCTTCAAAAAACAAACAAAAAAAAATGATCGTGACAGTCCTACCCATAATTATTATAACACTTTTGATATTTAGCGAATCATGTCCAACCATGTAACATCTCATTCTTTGGCAATTTTAATTTTCTGTGTTTTTACTGGGGGTTGTAGAGCATCTTACCAGATGCCAAACATTCGCACGCTATCTCAGAGACTCCAACCGAGAGATCTTTTTAAGTTTCTAACCATCTCTTTAACTCTTTACCATCAAATTGTATTTTCAAGTCGCCTCTTCAAAAAAAAAAAAAAAAAAAAAAATTTCTTACTCTCATGGCTTGTCAGCCCAGCCGGTCTACAAACTACAGGTCCATGCATGATTCAAAAAGTGAATCAGGGGTTCGTTTTATATTTGTGAGTTAGTTGCATGCTAACTTCCGTCACGTGCAGGTTTCATGATTAAAAAATTTATTTATTGAATAAAAAAAATTCTGCCGGTAAAGGGTTATGTGCAATTATTGTATACCTCCTCTTTTCAGGTAATGTAACTTATTATCATATCGTAATCACAGCCATCAGCGTTATTTATATATATATATATATATATATATATATATATATATATATATATATATATAATAAATAAATGACAAAAGTCTATATTCCAAATTTTATGATGTCGACCATCTTACAATTTATTCCTTCAATTCAGTTGACATTTACACTTCTTGACATTATCTGTTTCGTGGCACAAAATCATTCACTTAATTATTATTATATCAATCAGTGAATCTATTTTGCCCTTAACTCATCAGAAGAAAAAGCAACTATCAATCAACCAAAAAAATAAAATAAAATGCAATTGGACATGATTTGAAAATCCGAAAATTGGAAGAGAAGCTGCAATTACCTTATTGTTTGCTTGTATTATGCCATTTTGAACCCCTTTTGAAGCTTCTTAAATAAGGATTAGTATATATAAAAAAGAAAATATAAGTGAATAAAGAATATTTCCACAGATATATATATATATATATATATATATATATATATATGCACACATGGGAGGGTTGTTCCAGAATAAAACTTTCTAATTTTTTTTTTTTATTCAAATAGTTGAAAACCTACGACGATGGAATTGGTACCATTAAAACAAGCAAATTTTTGCAGTTCAGAATTTATTTCTCTACATAGTCACCACGATTTTTGATGCACTTTTGCCAGAAATTCAATGATGCATCTCTGCTTCTGAGACACATCCATGACAGGGGCTTTCTTAGAGTCTCACATCATAGATATCAACAGATTCAGGTCATGGATGCATATATGTCTAATCATCAGAAGAATGCATTTTAAAAAAATTTGAGGCATTACTTATGGAAAGCCCTTTATATAATATATATATATATATGATGATGATGATGATGATGATTGCAGCATCTTGTCAGACAAGTACCACTCCCTCAGACACAAAGTCCATGAGCCCAAAAATGACGTTCTTCTTTTTTTTTTTTTTTGTTTTTTTTTAGTCCTACCGGTGAATTCACACGCTCAGGCAGGCATGACACTGAAGACGGTCATTGAGATCAATTATACATGCTTCCAGCATTTCAAGCCTCCATGCATCACAACTTTTCCATCGCCACAGGACCATTTTTATAGACAAATGCCTGAGGGAGTATCTATACACAGATGATGTTACAGAGTCTTAGCTTTGTATGACAGCTAAGTCTCTCTCTCAGTTCAAAATGTTGACATCCGGCAACAAGCAAGAGCAAGATAGCCAGCAACAAGTTAACCTGCAGACCAGCTTAATGCGGGTACTGGTCTCCCGCTTTATGGTTTTTTAAATCAGAGATTTGCTTCTCCTAGAAAGGTTGCCTTAAGAAAGACAATGGAAGTAGTTCCAAATTTCTACATTCCTAATATCTACGGGCCCCATGACCCATGGGGGCATAACCCGCTTAAAACTTCAAGTACATATATCCTTTTGTTAAATGAAATTTAGAACATATGCATACGGCACTGAGAATTTGCTAAAATGTCATCTTTTTCCAAGTAGATGAGAAAACGAGCAAAGGATAGCAAAACAAAATAAAGTAATATAGTGCTGTGAGCATAAGGAAAAAGGTGCATATTTGTGATCCCCCCCCCATTTAATCCCGGGCAACGTCAGGTACTCCTGCTAGTTATTAATAAAATTAAGATTTAAAAAAAAGAAAAAAAAAAAAAAAAAATATTAAGTACGTACATAATTATTGCATATTTCTTCTCCCGCCCCCAAATAAATTTTATGCAAAAATAAATAGATAAAAAATAGTACCCAAGAGGTTGAACCTACAAAAAATGCCCAAGCATCCAATCAGCATTCTTCAGTAGGGGCGCTTCAGGCGATTATCATCTGTAACATAGCGTGGGCGGTTATATACTAATGCATGCAACATGACGTTATCGATAAAGAAAAAATAACAAAAAAAGAGAAAGAGGACAATCACAAGAGAGACGTGGAGCACTGAACGAGAATAACATTCAAAATCACGTTGGTGACGTCACAGACGTAACAATGAGGAAATAAATGTCGTTGTTACAAAGAAAAAGTTGAAGTTTTTTTTTTCTATTCTTGACCACTTTGCGACTGATGCATATAATATGTGTTGGTTCTCGGACAACAGTACACGATTATTATTTTTTTTTTTTTTCTTAAAGGGAGATGGCAAAGCTTGGGAAGGTAGACTTCCTAGAGCTGCATAGAACTATACTTCAACCGCACAAAAAAAAAAAAAAAGAAAATAAAAAAGAAAAATGGTCCAGTCTGTTGGACTGAATGCTGAGAACATATCCTCGACTTAATCTCTAAGGTCAGGTGAACCCATGTTGGATATAAGTGCTGAGCGTTGCAGCTTTCGTGTTGAGGACAAAAACGTGTCATTTTGCAAGTTACTAAACAGCTGCAACCAATGGGGAGGACTTCATGCAGGTACATAATAAGATTGATTTGTTCATAATCATCAGCATCGCCATCATCATCAATAACAGCAATAACCACAACAACAACCTTGGTGTGCCAAGTTCGAACCCAGCTCGTTCCACAGAAACACGTTGACTTAATATGTTGCCAACCTTCACATGGTCTCTTTCCGTACCTGAAGCCTTTCTTGAAAGAATTCTAATCAGAAAGATGCCAAGGAAATGAATGGCAACAATAAATGAATGAACGGTGCTCAACACCAGCAACAGCAGCAGTGAGGTGATGGTGGCTTAGTGGTTAACGATGCGAGGTGACAACCTGCGTGTGCTAAGTTCAAGCTCAGTTCGTTCTATAGAAACACTTTCACTTAGGAATGTTTGCAACCATTCACCTGGTCTCTCCCTTAAGTACCTGATATCCTTCTTTAAAGAATTCTTAAATAGAACGATATTGGGGAAACAAATACCAACAATCATCATCATCATCATCATCATCATCAATGACGCTAAGCAAACAAATCATCATCATCAACAACAACAACTAACTTGAAGTATTCGTATTGCTTGCATAATGACAAGTGACCTGAATTTAAAAATTTTTCGGTAATTATGTCATCACTTTTTTGACAGCATTGTCAAACTAGTAAGTGATGTAAGAAGTATGTCGAGTGGCCAAGCAAATATAATTACGTTTCTGAATTTTTAATTTTTTAGATGAGGATTGATTATTCCTGCTATTTGAAATATTCAGACTACTGTTCTCATCTTGAGTGTTAGTCCCACAACGTTTCAGAACTGAATTTCACTAAGTACTTTATCCGTTACGCCAAGTATCCTTGTTCTGACACTCTTCTGGAGATTGAAGATAGGAGAAAAGATAAGAAAGGGAGAGGTGGGGGGAGGGAAGATTTCAAAAGTAGAAAGATAGAGAGAGAGAGAGTGAGAGAGAGGTAGAGAGAGATAAAGGTTAAAAAGTAGGAAGTGGACTGTGGCTTGACACATCGACCACGCCCACTCAGTCCCTCCAGGCCAGATCTTGTTGGTGCTAAGCGTTTGTAAACCAGTGACCTTTTCATATGAAACTCTTGCTATATCAGATGTGGAAAAGGATATCTTGCTTTGTCAGAGGCCATTCCAACAACATCAGGCACAAAAATTGATTTTGTCCACCATTTTCAACCTACTCAACAGGAACAGCATTTTTTTTTTCCCAGCCATTCCCCACCCAACCACCCCGCCCTCTCCCAGAAAGCGAAGGGAGAGGGGTGAGTGGACATAGCCGCACCTCGACGCATCCTCCGCACCCCACGTCTCGCCACCTACCATGATGCTGACAACAAGCTATACCAAATAAACAATAACATTACCTACTTTATATCGTTTTCTTCCACCATCTACTTCTTTCCCCGCCCCCCACCTTTCATTTTTAATACACCACAAAAACCTGAAGTGCCAGACAGTTAAATGATTTCATTTGGAAAGGTGTCAACCCGGCTAACTTTGAAAGATCTCGATTTTCTATTTTTTTTCTTTCTTTTTTCTTTCTTTCTAGTGCTATATTCTTTGATGGTTTCTGCTTCATTTGACTCTACATCATAGCAGCTTCCTTCAGTCTTAAGAGAGGATGGATACCCACTGTAAGGGTGCCTTTGGAAGAATTTTTGCAGCAAGAGTTGCACAACCTCCAACCACACCTCTCCTAAGTCAGAGCTGTTAAATACCAATGTTAAATAAACGGATAAAGTACTACATCTACATCATACTACCCCACCACCACCACACACACATCTACAAGCAAGATGAAAGAAACATCTAATATGCTTATATACTGATACTTACAGGGTTCACTCTATCCAGCTGTATGGCATGAAAGATTCAAATGTGAGCTATATCATTTTATTTTTACAAGAGAGCCACCAATTATCAAGGCCTTAAGGCGACTCGAGGATAAGGATAAATGAATGTAAGTTGCTCAGTGAGACAACAGCATAATGGTCAAATGACGGAAATTTGGGTAAATTTTAATTATTTAAGGGGGCAACTCAACAAGATGCAAAGAAAGTGGGCTCCCTCTATTGTGCTAGAAAATTACTCATACCAGAGAGCATCCTATATCTTTACAAAGCTGTAATTTGCCCCTGCATGGAATATTGTTATCATATCTGTACTGGAGCATCTACCACTAGTCTCCCATTTTTAGAGAGGGTCCAAAAAAAAAAAAAAAAAGAGTCTCAAATCTAATAGATCCTGCACTATTTGCCAACATCCAACCTCTGTCCCATCATCACAATATTGCATCCCTGTGTCTATTTTACAATGGAATGTGTTCTGATGAACTCACAGCACTTATGCTCCCTTGATTAACCCGACAAGCAGCAAAATCCTACCCCTTCACTGTTGAGGTTTCTAGATGCCAGAAAGCCTTCTACTCTAATAGTGTCTTCCTTCGGACTGCTAGAGTTTGAAATTCTCTTATGATCTCCTGCTTCCCTGACTGTACTGACAAAAAATTTACACAAGTGAAATCAAGTCCTAAATGCAGAAGTTTAAATGTAATGTGAACAAACATCTCGTTGCTCAACTCCCTTCAGTTTCCTGTTAGACACAATCTTAAATAGCACCTCTTTCCAAATGGCAATGTGCATTGTTTGGGAGGGGGCGGGTGAGAAAAAAAGTTTAAAAAAAGATGAATACTTTTTTTTTTAAATAAATGGACCAAAATGGCAATAACCGGACGTTAAGCAATTGAAGTTATTTCAGTTGGAAATATGAGCTGATGTGCTAAGTCAGATAAAACGTGCCAGTCTGTGTAGCCATCAAGCAATAACCATGTCTGCTTATTTTTACTCGGACGTTTCAGACCGTTTCCTTCTTTAACGAAATGGATCGACCTATTGGTGATAGTCATTAATCTCCCTCACATAATAGTTGAGTCTCTCAACATGAGACAACACACACACACACACACACACACACACACACACACACACACACACACACACACACACACAAACATATATAAAACACACTAGGATCTTTATAAAAGTAAGGTCTCCTATTTTTTAAACTAAAAAACTAAAATGTTGAAGAGCTGCAAACATGAGAGTGCTACCATTAAAATAACCGACCTTTAGTGCTCCTGAATTTATTTTTCTACATAGTCACCACCATTCTCAATGCACTCTTGATGCCGCAGGTGTAAATGTTCGGAGCACACTTTGTCACTCCCATCTCTGTCGCCACTCTGAAATCAACAAACCTATCTCTTAACTGTGCCAATATCAACTGCATCGGCTCTATAAATGCTCAATAGACGCCGGTGAATGTTGATTGGTTCAATTTTTTTCTGCATAGAGGAATTCAATGACGCATCTTAGTTTCTGACGCATATCTATGATAGGGGTTGCTTTCTTAGATTCTCAAACCGTCAGTATCTACAACTGAGAGACGAAAAATTCAGATAGTGAATGCATAAGTTCAGGCATCATAATAATACAATTTGCAATTCCCTCTGATCCATTCGGATGGAATAAAAAATAGGAGGCATTACTTTTGGAACGTAGCTCATATATATATTCATATCTTAACCCTATTAGTATATGTGTATTAATTCTTCTTTTATTTACCTCCCCAGGAGGTTAGACACAAGGTTAGGAATTAAGTGCACTAGAGTTGTTAACTGTTTAGATCAGTTGTACCGACTAATCATTCTGACAAAAGCATGTAACTGGCAACAAATGTAAAAACAAATAAAATAATTATCAAATATATCAAAAAATAATTTGGATTAAAATTATAAATCTGAGATAGGTACTTGCATGAGAAAAAACCCCAACAAACTTGATCAATTGTCAAAAAGAAGATTAGTTAAATATATGATATCTGAAAAATCATTTTTGACAAAAAGTTATACAGGTGTAATCAAGTCCTACCAAAGTCAGGTCAATTAAGTGAAATGACATGGCCGAATAAAATGCCCTTATGGAATGGCTACAGTGACAAGGTCGTCCCAAGGTGTATTTCAGCTAGTCACAAAAGATTATATAATAACAACCAAAAAAGAATGTCGTTGTTGGTTTATGATTTGGGCGTTAGAAGAATCAACTGACGAATTACCGCACGTGCATTTCTCTCTAAACAATCAACTCTACAGAACTGTTACCAACCATAAAGATACATTGAAAATGCCTGGAATATATTAGATCCATTGCTCTTTCCACTTCTCGGTTCTTGCTATCATTCTAAACACTTTCTGACACCTGAGTCTATTCTCCATCAGACCATGTATGGAGTTCTGTTGTCATATCTCAGCTGGCGAATCTGTGTCCCATTTGAAGGTTCTTGATAAATTACAGAAAACTGATTGCCTCCCCTCTTTCTTCTTCACTGCGACATTTCTCTCAAATATACAAATACTATTATGTCATGTGTTCCTCAGAATTGTCTGATCTATTCCCTGCTTCTTTTGCTCCAGCTCGTTTGACTTGTTGGTCAAGTGGTCTTCATCAATTTGTTGTTTTAATACCTCATTGTAATACAGCTTCCTATTCCAGTAGTTTCTTTCCAATGGAACTCCCTTCCTACTCACCGTTTTCCTCCTACGCAGAGCGTTAGTCTTTTCAAGACTAAGGTTAATAAGCATCTCCTGTCTTTGCAAAAATCGTCTTTCATTCTTGTTAGCTTGTTACACCCGCGGCTTCATGCCTTGTCTCAAACGATTTCCATATATATATAATTAATTCTATCAGACAACATATAAAAGCATGTGCGATACTCTGCCCTCATCAGTTGCCAACCAGGGTGATAACACATTTTTTGCAGATCAACAAGGAAAAATTATAATGTCTGTTCATGCTAGTCTTTTCGCTCTTGACCAAATCCAGCTTCATGCATACTGAGCTGCGCTCTTTAAACAATCAAAGGCAATTTTGAGATTGCGGCCCATGATTGCTATTTTTGTAAGAAACGAAATGACTGAGTGTCCTAGAAATCCACGACAACCGACTTCAATAGGAATCACATCGCATCTCCAACTTTTTTTCCACACAGTCGGCACGCAGTGTCTCATATCGGTTTTTCTTTTCTTCCGTTTGTGTGCCTCCTCCAGATTTTCCTCCTAGGGGATTGTCAATTCTATGAGGAGGACACTTTTCTTTAAATCGGACCATGCTACAATGTCTGACCGCTTTTCTATTTGGATTATGTGGACTGGAAACTGTAGAGATGTCTTGAGATCCACAGAAATTTTCCAGTCATTGACTGGCTGCACTCAGCAACTTCAGATTAGAAGTTTTTTCTCCTTCCTCACAAGTACATTCACCTTCTTTGTGAAACTGAATTATGGGTTCCTTGACTTTAACAGGTTGCTGGTTTTGTGTCTAAAATTGTGTTTTCAACAATTCCGTAATTATATTCAACACCTTGTTATGTCACCATGTGTACATTTGACGTGAGTGTGGGCATGTAGATAGTACATAGCGCAAGGTACTCCGATCATGTTTACACAAAGAACACAGGTCTGAATCGGTATATCCCCATAATTTTAGATTGGTTACATTTGGTAGAAGATCATATGCAGAGCAAAGGAGAAATTATATTACCAGTTATTGCAATTAAGGATTTCCACAATAATTTAATTAGTTCGATGTCATTCCAATTTTTCCATCTACATTGTTTGGCCTAAGTGACAGCAATGGCTGTTCTTTGCACTTCCCCAAACATCCTGGTCTCTTCGGTTACCATGTCTCTTTTTCCTTTTGGACCCTCTTTGGAGAATACATTGCTGCTTATGCTGCCTAGACCAGCTTTATATTGGTTTGATATTGGTGTTATGTCCGTTATTTGTAAGCTACATTCTGCTTCCTGTGTGGACCATTTTGTCCCTGATTTTATTTCTAAATATGCCTTTTTAATAATAATAATAATACATATGTCTGACTGTAAAGTAATTATATATATATATATATATATATATATATATATATATACACACACACACACGTACCTACGTATGTGTATCTATAAGTGATGGAAATACAATTTTGTAAAACAACTGACCAATAGAATGTCTGGCTTGACAACAACTACTCTGTAATTGCTGAAGGATAATAATATATTTATCCCAAAAATCACAAAAAAAAAAAAAAAAGAAAAAAAAAAAGGACACTGGAAAAGGAAGATGGGGTGATGAGGCTAGCAATGAGATGAGAATATTTTTCACAGACGAAATCTAATAAACAAATAAAATAATATAACAATAAAAAGACAAAGTCTTCTTGGCATAATCTAAATTTACAACACAGCATAATTGAATGAAGAAAATAAAAATGTATTTTTCATAGTGTGCATGTGTGTGTGTGTGCGCACGCGCGTGTGTTTGGTGTGTATGTCTGTATTTTTATGTGTACGTGTGTGTGTGTGTTTGGTGTGTATGTCTGTATTTTTATGCGTGCGTGTGTGTGTGTGTGTGCGCGCGTGTTTGGTGTGTATGTCTGTTTTTATTCGTATAAGTGTGTGTGTGTGTGCGCGTGCGCATGTGTGTGGAGCGGGTAAATGTGTTTTTGTTATGTCTTGTTTTTCTAAGTGTATGCATGTGTGTGTGCGCATATGGAGGGGGTAAATGTGTTTTTGTTATGTCTGTGCTTGTTTTTCTAAGTGTATGCGTGTGTGTGTGGGGGGGGGGTTAAATGTGTGTGTGTGTGTGTGTATGTGTGTGCTATGTCTATGCTTGTATTTTTAGTGTATGCATGTGTGTAAATGCGTGTTTAGTGTGTGTGTGTGTGTGTGTGTGTGTGTGTGTGTGTGTGTGTGTGTGTGTGTGTGTGTGTAAATATGTGTATAAATGTGTGTGTTATGCCTGTTTGGTCTTGTTGCATGAACATGTGTGTCTCGATTTACTTGCCTCCCTAAGAGGGCAGTGTTAGAGACACGGTCAGTTTTTCATGTAGGAAAAACCCAGCTCCCAAAAAGGGAGCATTTTGGGTCAGGACAAAAATTAAAATTGCCTCAGTCTATAAAGAATTCTACTTCATCGGGTGAGATTAGAAAAGATGAAATGTAGTATCAGAACAGATACTGCACTTTGCTTTTGTGCGAATGTGCTTGTGTCTATGTTTACATGTATATTTGATTTATGAATGTATGCATATCGTATGTCTTTGTGTGTATGCATAGATATGTGCGTATATGTTTGTATATAACAGACTAAGAATTCAGGGATAAAGGCATTCTCAAGCGGAAAGGAGAGACCAGTGATGGTAAGAAAGGAAAGAAAGTACAGACGGCAGACGGTTCCAACAGAGTTCTCAATACCAGACACCACGTGCATCAGGGACAACTGCAACAGAACCTGCTGATTCAGGATAGGCTTGCACAATCACAGCAGCCACTATACTTCGGTAACAGAATAATCTAATGTGGAGACCTTTATTGTCTCCTAAGAAAGACGGATGCTGATAACAATAATATGTGTTTATATTAAAAGAATTGATAAAGCTCTTGGAGGCACCATCATTAAAATTACAAAGCTTAAAAACTTTGAATAAACATACAAACTGTTTTGAAAACAGTTTAACATGCAAATATTTTATTGAAAGATAATAAAATATTTGCAGCTTAACGTGCTTTTTAAAACAGTTCGCCTATTTAAATTTTTTAAATTTTTTAATTTTAATGATGAGACTTCCAAGAACTTTACCAATTCTTTTAACGTGAAAGTGAACAGGCGCCTAAAAAGCTCAAACTGAAGAGTCCCAACAATACCACATGCATTGGCATCAACGCAACCTTGACATAACAGCAAGAGGACATTTTACTTAAGAGGAAAAAACGCCAAAAAAAAAAAAAAAAAAAACGCCAAAAAAAAAAAAAAAAAAAAGCAAAAACGAAAGCTCTCTTTCATTAACACGAATTAATAAGAAATATTTGTGCTTGAAAGGAAAAAAGAAAAAGAATTTTTTTTTTCATGTGATAAAATATTTGCATCTTAAATGTGTTGTTAAAACAGTTTATCTGTTTATTCAAAGTTTTTAAATCTCTACTTTGTGTGTGAGAGAGAGAGAGAGAGAGAGAGAGAGAGAGAGAGAGAGAGAGAGAGAGAGAGAGAGAGAGAGTGTGTGTGTGTGTGTGTGTGTGTGTGTGTGTGTGTGTGTGTGAATTCGTTCCCTATGGACTCGGAAACGACTGGGCTGATTATTTATTTATTTTTTTTTTTCAATTCCACAAAAAAGTACTTCATGTGAGTGGGAGTATTCTCACATACGATTTGTATCTGAATGCACCTGATAAAAATCTGATTAAAGAAGGAAGTCCGATTCTCAATAAAGTTAACACTTTTATACAACCTAACATCACAAGTACATTTGACAAGTTTAATCACTGCACAAGCAGAAAGACTCAGCCTATAAAATCAATTGTAGATTCTTTTATAAGGCAAAGGTGTGTTCGAAATAAATGTTTTTTTTAGAGCACAACTAAACCATGATGCTGGACTTTTGCATTTAAGTTAAGCCATTATTTAAAGATAATTTTCTAAAATTAACAGTAGGTTCTCTACAGTGCAATGTATATTACAATGTATTGCGAACTAAGTAACTGCGGGGAAGCATGTGAAGGTTCCTCTCGGTATACTGGGGGGGGGGCGCACTTGATCAGGCAATCAATCGTATGGGACGGTGTAAGATTTGTTGATCCTCATTCAATCCCTGACAATATCGGGTCTCCCTGCTTGTGTTTATATGCTTGTGTTTACAAAGAAAATAAAATAAAATCTATATATTTATAAAAGTGAGAATGTGTGTGTGTGAGGGTCTTCTCAACCTATATACTCAACAAATTTTTAATCTACAAACTTGAAATTTGGTACATCGATTATTCAGGCATGTGTAAAATCTGTTTTCATCCAGAAAAAGGGGTTTCTAAGGGGTCAAAACTGAAAAATTGGTACATGAAAGTCGTTGCATTTTTCTCTGTTTGCTGTTTCACGATTGCATATGTGCGAACAGTGCGCATTACAGATTCCTTATGTTAAGTATAAATCGGTTTGAAAACACTTTTTAAAGAGTGTGTCATGCTGGCCGAATGTCTATCGTACTTGCCTCACTGTCTTTAGGTTTTGGTTTCGATCTCAGCTCGGGTATTTTTTTTTATGCACAAGAAGTGGACTGTTTAGAAGAAAACATAATACTCGCTTATAAATGTCTCAGTTTCTGTATGAATTAAAATATAATATTTATGCATATTTTATGGCCGGGGCAACGCTGAGCAGCCTGCTAGTAATTCAATAAAGACATGAAGAGATGAAACTAGACCTTAGGTTAACTTTCAGCAACATCTTAACTATTGTTTTTCCTATTTTATGTCTTTTATTTCTCACATTCCATGAATGATGTTTCAGATAACCCTCTCATAGCATTCATTCCCATAGCATGGAATATTGTTACCACATCTAGGCTGGTGTTCCCTCCCTCTTAGACAAGATCCCCCCCAAAAAAGAGTCCCAAATCTAATAAGTCTTGCATTATCAGACAAATTCCAACTTCTGTCCCATCAATGCAACGTACTCTGATGAACTCATTGCACTTGTGTCCCCTCAACGAACATACTCTCAACCAACCCGACAGGCAGCAAAATCCTACCACTTCCTTGTCGAGGTCCCTAGACGCTGGAAAAAACTTCTAGTTTTTCCCCTCAAACTGCTAGATTTTTGTAATTCCCTTCCTGCTTCTCTTACTGTAGTGACATGCAGAAGTTTAAATGTGATGTGAACAGACATCTCGCGGCTCAACTCCCCACAGTCCCGTGTTAGACATGATCCCAAATAGTAGTCTCTTGCATTCAGGTGACAATATGCCTTGTTTAGGAAGAAAAAGAGTAAAAAAAAAAAATGTATCTCTATCCATCTCATTAACCTTTATTCTCAAATGTGTATTTTTAAAGCCTTTGTAAGTGGTGAATTGTTAGTCAAAACAAAGTTTGAAAAGATGCACCTGAAGAAGGTCGGGGGTTAGGGTTAGGGTTGATCTTCAAACATTGTGAAGATAACCAAAATAAAAATAATCGTCAGAATAATCCAATTAAAAATCTGTTTCAAACGTAAGTGTCACAATCCTCTCAGATTGTTTATGCTGTATTGATCCGACTACTTCGTGTTATTTGTGCAACGTTTCCATCGGATCATCCTTTGACCTTCATCAGGCAATCCCACCGAAACGTTACACAAATAAAACTCAAGATGAGAACAATAGTCCAATCAAAACAATGTAATGTAAACAATCAGGCCTCATCTAAAAAATTCAAAACTTTAATCCTCTCAGATGTTTCTGAATGTCTTGCTGGCAAAGACCTGTGGTGTAGTGGATAAAGCACTTGGTTAAATGCAGTTGTAAAAATTACACTCTTCTGGAGGTTGAAGGATCAATCCTCAGTGCAAGCGACAATTAGAATACAATTGAGAATTACTTAGGACTTGGATAATGAAACAAGAGCACGCTACCTCTGTGTGTTAAATAAAGGGTTCTGTATGAAATACCATGCAGATTCTTGAGTTTGACAGAAAGATCCCTGAATTCAACAAGATTCACCAGAGAAAAGACAGTAACGTTGAATTAAGATTCTTTACATCAAGTGGCTTCATACCTTGTCTAGAGCAATTTCCATTAAAAAAAAATTAATTTCCCAATCTGCTCTGAGCCACAATCTATGTTCAAACTCTAACATCAAGTGTCTCACTGGCCTCCTGTCAACTGTATTGTCATCAACCGTTACAAAAATGTTCCCAATCATCATCAACCGGACACTGTCGTAAAAACGTCCAAAAATTTTTTTTTAAAATACTAGTCTCTGCAAACTGTTCCCCAGCATCATAAAACCCATTGTCAATCCTAAAGTACCTGCAAACCAAATCTAAATACATCTACATCTATTGTTCAATCATTTTGTTACAGTCATTGCTACACCTTAATTAGAACCCGTCTTAGTTCTCTTTTGTCTGCATCAAGGAACAAATTCCGATCTAATGTCTACTGATAAACGTTATTTCCTATTTCTTTGGTTACCCGATAAACCTATTTCCTTTTTTTTTTTGTTGCTATATTTTCTTTTTACTTTTCTCACCGGCTTTCTAATGACCTTAAACTATATCTAGTGGTGAGGCCCCACCTTGCAGGCTTTGGGGAGTGTGGAGCCACCCTTTAATTGCCATTGCTCCCAGGTCCACTCTGACCCGGAGTGGTAGTACCTGTTAGGGTCCCAACTATGGGTTGAATAGAAACCGACTTGAAAACAACAAATATACTCTATTAAAAAACCTTTCTCCAAAATCTTTGGATTCGGCATTAAATAACCTGAAAAGGGTTGATACGTCGTAAAACAAAATCAACCAACCAACCTGCTTTCTAACACTTGACGGGGGGGGGGGTTGATAGTATCACAGGTATATTCGTATCGGAAACACAAAAAAGCATATCAATTAGTGTAAGATATAGACAATTCAAACTTTTACAAATGCTTTGTATGGCTCCAAGTACTAGCCGTTGGCGATAGCAGTAGAAATTTTAAAACTATGAACTTTTTTTTTGCATCTTGTAATTTTGAGTATGAAGAAGCATTTTTTTCGTACTATTTAGATTTTTTGGACTACTGTTTTCATCTTGAGTGTCGTTTCCATAGCGTTTTGGTTCACGTGAATTACTTAGGACCTCTATCCAATCATGGCTGATGGAGCGTGAACATGCTATCCCCGTGAAGTTAAAAAAGGACTCCATTCGAAAATTCCATTCAAATTCCACCCCCCCCCGCCCCGAGTTCGACAAGATACACCTGAAGAAGGTCAGAGGTTACATCGACCGAAACGTTGTGAAAATGACACGCAAGATGAAAAGAGTAGTCTGAAGAATCAAAATATACGCACACACACACACACACACACACCACTCATATATATATAACATTTTCGTTCATGTGTATATGTCCGTTTGATATATAATTTATTTTATATTACCTCAGTTGTGAATTTACAATTGTGTAATAAAAAAAAATCCAAGAATCCATCAATGGATGATATATTTGTGAAATTTAAGAATTGCCTTTCTTATTTTTTTTTTAAAAACCAATTAGACTTATTTTAAGAATTCATACATATTGTTTGCATTCTTCGGACTACTGTTCCCATCTTGAGTGTCATTTTCCCACTTCGTTTGATGTAATCTCCGGCCTTCTGCAGGTAAATCTTGTCCAACTTGGGAATCAG
>NC_136507.1:18553110-18580610 GCF_053919585.1 Euprymna scolopes | reverse complement strand
GGATCTATATTAAAAAACCTTGTTAAACTTTGTGACATATTTCCAGTCTTTGGAGGTCAGGTGCGAACGAACACCCCATAATTTTATTATACCATATTTCTTCAAACTGAAACATAATTATCAAAGTATACTTACGCAGATAGATATAAAAAGTCTTTATTAAAGTTTGTGCCGATTTCCATTCTATGGAGGCCAGGCGCGAACGCAGACCCCACAATTTTATTATACCATCCCTATTTAAGTTAAAACATACTTATCAAATATTCTCATGTACATCTATATCAAAAACACTTGTAAACGTTTTTTTTTAATTTTTTATTTCCATACTTTGTGGACCAGGCGCGAACGCAGACTCCACAATTTTAATGAACCACTGTACTGCCGGGTCAAACATACCCATTCCTGTGTCTCGATACATCTTCTATCATTATATGTAATCAGTTTTTAAAAATAGTCAACCACATAGGAGCCTATTCGTGACAAGACACACATATTTAGCTTTATATATATATATATATATATATATATATATATATATATATATATATATATATATATATATATATATATATATAAGCAGTATATTTGATAAAAAATAGGGAGAAAAGTGCTCAATATATTGGTAGAGCTAAATATGTTTTTATTATTTCAACCTCGGGAGTATTTGCTTAAATCATTACAAGATTGTTTATATAGACGGAATAAACAAATTATCCAGCCTATGTCATCAGACAATTTAAGCCAAAACTTTTTAAATTTCAAGATGTTGTCCATTTTACAATTTATTCCTTTAAGCGTGTTGACATGCACAATTCTTGATAGCACCTGTTTTGTAGCGCAAAATCATTCATTTAATTACTATATCAATCAATGAATTTATTCTTCCCTTAACTAATCAGAAGAAAAAGCACCTATCAATTCATTAAAGAAAATAAAATGCATGTAGGCATGATTACAAAATCTGAAAATTGAAATTTGAAACATAGGCTTTTGTAATTTATTTGTTATAATATATATATATATATATATATATATATATATATATATATATTATAATAGAAAAATCCGAGCATGAAAAGTGATATGGTTAAGCTTAAACATGGAAAAGTAAAGGACTAGTTGTTAAAACTGGAAAAGAAAAGGATATGATATTCTAGTAAAAAATATAATATATTTATAACTTAAAATATTGCAGCATTAAGAATTGATTATATAATGTCTTTTAAATTGAATTAAAAAAATTCTTAATGCTCCAATATTTTAAGTCATAAATTTATTGTATTTTTACTAGAATATCTTGCCGTTTTCTTTTCCAATTTTAACAACTAGTCCTTTACTTTTCCATGTTTACGCTAAACCATATTACTTTTCATGCTCGCGTTTTTCTATTGTAATCCATGATTTTTTCACACTTCTAGTAAATTTACTTGTTCTTTGTTTAATTTCAGTCTTATTGTTTTCCCCATAAACATAACATACACATATGTAATAACAATGTACGGCACTCGTCTGCTTTCAATAAAATCCCCCCACTTTCACTTGTTACTTCTCTTTTCACAAGAGCGATGAATTGATAGCAGCAGTAGTCACCAAAGCGACATGGTTGCTATGGAAACCAGTCATAAAAAACGTCTCTCACCTCCTTACGTTTTTTTTAACGCCTTTGAACACCAGTAGATTCATCATAACTTTTGTTTTACTGAACGAAAATTGAAAAAAAAAAAAAAAAAATTCACAATATAGTGTAGACGGTGATCTATAAACTGTAATAATTGTTTGAAATTTGGTCGAAGAATGAGTGAGCGGTGAAGCTTTAAAGCAGTTCTAAATGACTAAAACTGCCACTTAACCATATATTCAAACATTACAGTGTTTGAAAGAAAGAGAGAGAGAGAGAGAGAGAGAGAGAGACAGAGAGAGAGACAGAGAGAGAGACAGAGAGAGAGAGATTAATGATGAGACAATTCCAATATTTTACCGATTCCATACTAAATTCACTATTCCGATCCTTTATAAATCACTATTTAGCTATAAAGTTGTTATTTTTTCCATAGTTACCATAAAAACACATGTTAAATGCGTTTATGTTTTCTCAAATGTAAAAACACACTTGTGAGGAGTGACTTATACCTTCAGCTTTACTGGTAGTTTAAAATAAACAAATATTTCTTATTTTATTATTATTAGCAGCAGTGGAAGATTTTTTTAAACAAAATCTGAATCATATATATAAAAAAAAATATCAGATAAAAGATAATGAAAGGAATCGTTTTTTTTTTAAATCAAGAAAATAGGCGCAAATTTTTCCGATTCCAATACCTCAAAAAGTTCTGATATTACAATGAAGTTATCAAAGAACGCATCTTTAACAAAGCAAACTTACTAAGATAGACAAAGCTCAACACGGTTAAGAGGAACAATTAAATATATTGAATAAAAGATGAGGAATAAAAGTTACAAATAACTTCACTATATCATCAGATCTATAAGGAAAGTGTAAGAGAGAAAACCCTAGGAATTTAAGTAGAGTCGGCTTTCTGCAAAGGAGGGAGTTTCTAGGAATTTAAATCCACAAGTGATCCATTATTGCATGTACATTTCAATCAAGGGAGATAATTTGTTTTTTTTTTGTTTTTTTTTGGTAGGGAGGTGTCACCATCCTCACACATACAGCACCTAGTATTTCAAAATGGTCGTCCATATCATATTGACCAGGTTTGTTACTTAACTTTGGGTATCACCTTAAAAGGCATCCAGTAGTGAGGCCCCATCTGGGTGCTGTGGGGAGTGGGGAGTTGCCCCTTGCTTATAATTGCTCTCGAGTCCACTTAGTCTTGGAGTGGTAATACCTGTTAAAGCATCTAGTGATACCAGATCAGGCTGTCCGAAGATACTAGCTCCCTGACCAGAAATGCACTAAACATTCAATGTTTTTTTTATTTTCTATGTGCATATTTCAATCATATTTTGCAAAGTCACAAACAAAAACAAATGTATATATGCATACATCTCTCGAGGAACAATATACTCTTTCTTTCACTTCCGGTCTAAACAAAAGCAACCTGCACACATTTGTTCATCTATGAGAATCAGATTTGTATAAGTTTTTACCATTTGTACAAAAATGAAGCCGGTGCTTAAATGTTGACACCTGCCTTACATCTCTCCATGTAAGGTAGATGACGTCATCTTGTGTGACAGCTGCAGGTTTTATTAAATATTCGACTTTGCTGCTTTTAAAGTCATTCTAGTCAACTCGCGGTCGTCGTCGTCGTCGTCATCATCATCATAATCATCATGTTTCACGTCTGTTTTATATGCTTGTACGCATTGAACTTTTTAATAAATCGATTTCCAAACAGATCTATTTCTGGCCAGGGCTTTATTTATCCCTCTTCCTCTCATGCCCATTTTTATTACTTCCTTCCATGTTTTTCTTGGCCTTCGATTATGAACTGAACCTACTGCTTAAACTGTTCTTTCATCTATTCTTTCAACGTGGTCATACCATCAAAGTCTCCTGTTCTGCACACATCTCCATATATAGATTTGATCTTCCTCGGAGGTCATCAGATCTGAGCTCATTTATTATTACAAACTAATCATATCATTCTCAAATCATCTCTCTGCATGCAGTGCATCGTCTTCAACTCTCATTCTGTCAGCTTCCTCTTCAACGCATCATGATGCAATGATGTAAAATATTACTTGACACTAATATGCTTTTATTTATTCCTCTTTCTCTCAAATCCATTCATATTACTTCTTCCTACATTTTCTTTGGCGTTCTCCTGACAACTGACCCTGCTATTTTAACTGTTCTACATCTACTAACCCAAGCATATTTTTCTTCATAATAATAATAATAATAATAATAATAATAATTATTATAATAATAAAAAGAAATGTGTTTTATCTGCTGGCATGCATTGGGCAGCTGTAAGAAGTTGAATTCCAAAGCAATCTATCTTTGGACAGGTCTTTGTTTATCCCTCTTTCTCTCAGTTCCATTTTAATCACTTCTTCCCATGTTTTCCTTGGCATTTCACTGTAAACAGGACCTTTTATCTCAGCTGAACTACATCTATTAACCCAAAGACTCTTATCCATTCTTTCAACGTCCATTTCATCAATGTCTACTCTTCTGCACATATATCCTTAACCTCTCCGGATTTTATTTTCCTCTGATTCATCAGATCTAAGCCTGTCTTTAAGACTTACAATACGCATCGTACCATTCTCATAACATTTCTCTCCATGCAACACATATCCTCAACTCTATCTTGATAAAAATAAATATTAAATTTGACATGAATATGAATAACTGGACCTCACCGACTTTTTGCATATAAAGAGCTCAACATCCTTTTAGATAGAGCTTTATAACAATAATAATCAGGGGGAAAAAAAAAACTTTGTAAATATACCAATAAAAATCAAATCAGATTTATTTGGGTAAAAAAAAAAAAAAAAATAGCAAAGTGCAACAAGCCATGCAAAGAAGCAGATGGACCTTATTTACATCCAAATATATTCTGAATGTTGTTTATCGCCCTCCCACGCTGTGAAGATGTGACACAAGGTTGGGAACGTGCAATTCAAAAAACCTGCGCCCTAGAAAAAGTGAACTCTGGCTTGCATCCACATATATTCTGAATGTTTGTCCAAATCTGAATGTGGCAGTTTTTGTCATCATATTTGGTTTAATGTCTTTTTTTTTTTACTGGCATGTGTTGGACGGCTTTGAATTTCGATTAGATGTTTTCATGTTTCTGCCAATGTAACCTCCAATGACGAAATGGATAAAAGTAACAAATAATAATTTCTAAGTGACAATCTTTTAGAGATCGAATATTTGTTTCCTCAGTACAATTGATATTCATCATCATCATCATCATCATCATCATCATCATCATCTTCACTGTATACATCTGAAAGAGCTCTCTAGCTGGCAAAAAATGCCTGGGCAACCCTGTCGAATGATCTTTATGTCATTTCTCCCCATGCAACACATATCGTCAACTCTCACTGGACGATTTCATTTCAAGCATCAACTTGCACACACATGCCTGATAAACTTTCCCATTTTCTATCTCCCGCAAGGTCTTTATGTATCCCTTTTTTCCTCTCAATTCTATTTTTATTACTTCTTTCAATGTTTCACTGGTCTTCCTCTGTAAGTTGACTTCACTATCTCAATTGGTTTACATCTACAAATCCATGAACTCTCATGCATTCGTTCAATGTGACCATATCATCCAAGTCTCCTGTTTTGCACACATCTCCCTATACTCTCTAAATGTAATTTTTCTCTTAGACCATCAAAAGCTAAGCCTGTCTTTAAGACGCACGTTACACATTGTTTCTCTTCATGCAACGCATATCCTCAACTTTCACTGGCCCGCTTACACTTCCATGCATACCTGATAGACTCTTCTCTTGATTGACATTGATAATTCTCTAACATAGACTCATATTTCAAAATTGACCTCGACGCTAACTTATCTCTGGACAGGTTTTTATTTATTTCTCTTTCTCTCACTCCTACTAGATCATCTTCACATCATTTCTCTTCATGCAACGCATATCCTCAACCCTCACTGGCCAGTTTCACTTCCATCATTAGTTGTTCCTGTTTGTTATTTTATTATATTTTCATGTTTTACAACCATATTTTTGTTTTTAATTAAGCAAAAATTGTTGCATTTTTTTTTTTTTTACTTTTTTTTTTTTTTTTTTTTTACTTTTTCATAAACCATCCTGAAACTCTTTACACCTGTAGTTATGTATCATATCTCTTTCCTGTAAAAAAAAGATCATTAATCAAATGCCTGCAGCCATTTAGTGTTTCCATATAAAGCATTTGGTCCTCTTTAAGAAAGTGAAAAGGGCTTCTGGATTCCCTCAGCCTCACTCACGGAGCCTCAAGGCTCCATGGAGACCACCTTGGGAAACCCTGCTCTAATGTGAACGACTTCCACATTTTGTTTTTAGCGATTAACGACTAACAAAGACTATTGACACCTTCAGTCATCTTTTCTCTAATTTTTATTTCTTTTTCGTTGTAATTTGCAATTTATAAACTTACTTTAAAAATCAGAAAAAAAATAAATAATCAAATCAGTTTTTTTTTTTTGTTGTTTTTTGCTTAATTGTTTTTATCAAACGTTGATTCCCAAACGAAAAGTCTGCAGTTTTATCAAGCAATTATATGTCAATTTCGTAAACACAAGCTGAATAGATTAAGGATTATTTCCACTGTTTTCACTTAATTACTGTTTAGTTGTCCGAGATGCAGGGATGGGCGGAGGGAAACATGCTAACGTATTAGGCAGGTGCAAAAAGTAATGGAGTTTTTTGACGTTCTACTTCATAGTAATTGTCTAAGAATTGTCCTAGTGACATATGGCCGAGTGGTCCTAGACGTTGTATCAAAGTTTACAGTTACCCAAAGGTGCTGAGTTCAATCCTGAACGAAGGCAGTAAAAAGTAACTTTCAAGACAGAGAATCAGCAACTATGTTCCAGAGCCTAGCTGGAGTCCGAACACAGTACCCCCGTAATAATAAAGGGTTGGGTTCGAGACTCCTAACAAACGGTTCCCCAGTTCGATACAAAACACCTGATGAAGGCCGGAGAGCAAAACGGCCGAAACGTTGTGACTATAACAACGAAGATGAGGAAGTCAGTCCGACAATCTCAATCAACGTTAAAAAAAAAACGACATTGTTTTTGCACCTATCCAATTTCCACCATCACTGACCATCATGGTGTTGTCTCACCTAAAACTCATTAATCCTTATCCTTGAGTAGCTTCCTGGCCTTAATAAGCGGTGACATAAACAAGCAAACGCTACATGTTAGATGGATATATTCAAACCCAGAAAACAGCAACAGTTTCCCCTTTGTCAGAATGGGGAGGATGAAATAATATTTCTGACAATCAACCATTGTTTTGGTTCTTCCAGGTGTGAGTCAATGTCAAGCACGTTTTTCCCTGCCGGATGACTTTTCCAGTACAATAGATCTGGATAATTTTTAATAGAAATCGCTCTAAACAAGACATGAAACCACTTGATGTAAGGAGCTAAAAATACTATTTCAAAGCCATAAACAAACAAATGATACGTGTTAGCTGGACATATTCTAACCCATAAAACAGCAATGCTTTCCCTCTTGTCAGAAATATTGTTTACAGAATGTGAGGACAAAATAAAGGAAAGCAAGAGTTACAAGTTAATAATAGTGTCGACTATTATACTAAATTAAATAAATTAATGTTTATTTTCTCTAAGTTTTCGTTTTTTATCACACAAAATATTTATACGCTAAAATATACATTAGTCCTGAGATTAAGTTATATTCAAAATAGAAATTAAATTTAATCGACCATAATTTGTAATTAACTGACTATTCCATGGTCGTTTTCAAGTCCAACGTAAACAAGTTCTTGTTTAGCCATCCTCTTAAATAATTGGTCCTGGATATGACCTAAAACTATATCCGATGGTGAGGCCCCACCTTGCTGGCCTTGGGGAGTATGGATCCACCCTTTAATTGCCATTGTCCCCAGGTCCACTCTGACCCGGAATGGTAGTACCTGTTAGGGTCCCAACTATGGGTTAAATAGAATCCGACTTAAAAAACAAATATACTCCATTAAAAATCGTTCCTCAAAATAACTAGATTCTGAAAAAGGTTGATATGCCGTAAAGCAAAAACAACCAACCAACCTCTTAAATAATTAATTTTTGCACAATTTCCACCATAACCGATCATCACAATGTTTTCTACTTGACACTCATTAATCCTTATCCTTAAGTGGCTTCCTGGCCTTGATAAGCGGTGCCATCACTGTGTGTGTGTATGTATATATATATATATATATATATATATATATATATGAACTAGTCAAAATATGACTGTTTGACTACTTTATCCTTAAGTGACATCACTGTATATATATATATATATATATATATATATATATATATATGAAATAGTCTAAATATGACTGTTTGACTACTTTAGAAGTAAATTTAACCATCTGTGTTTTTTATTGTATTCTTGTCCTCTCAAAGTAAAAAAAAAAAATGCAATAAAAATTATGATAAATTTATTTTTATTGCGAGAATGTGGATAAACACAAAGGCTTTTGAAAAGAAATCAAGTTCTAGAGATCTCAAAAGCCAACGGATACTGAATAGCTGTGTTTTGTTATAGACTCCAAAAATGAATTTATTCTTTGCATAAAAGCATTAACCGCTTTCCGAACAATTCATAGCCGATTTGATGCAATTTAACTTCTTTCATGAGGAAACGAAAACAAAAGATGGAAAAAAAAAAAAAAAAAACCATTTGTAGAGACTTTCTGTCAATTTTCAAAGGTTGGGTGCCCCCCCCCCCCGGCCTTGATAAGCAGTAACTCTATAAGTAAAACCAATATAATCAAAACAAATTATCACGGAATATTTTAGAAGGGATTTTTATCCTTGGCCGCCAAAATCAACAGAGATCAAACCATTCCTGTAATGATCGGATCCCTTTTGATTGCAGTGTAATGCTGGTTATTTGCTGTTCTAGGAAGTCCACTCTCCCAGGCTTTGCCTTTTCCTTTGCCGAAGAATACCGATTAGACTACCCAGACACTTTTTTGCGCATCAAAGTGCCCCTCCTCAAGGGCGCTGACTTCTTACTCCCCCTATTCAACCCTAGTGTCACAGTTCTTGCAGTGGAAGAGAATTAAATATCCTTGAATATATTAGAAGCAAATGTAACAATCTTCGTTTTTTTTTTTTGTTTTTTTTTCTTTTTAATTCTTGTCCTCTTAAAAATCCAATAACATTTGTAAATCCTTACAGCCAATAAAGTTAGAGGATATTTTTTTATCATTTTAACCTTTTTTAAATTATCAAATTTTAATACATGCGTGCAGATATCTTAAAAAAATATATAACCCACTTAAGAAAATCTACATGAGTAGAGGATTACGTTTCTAAATTTTTGAGATGAGGATTATTTGGATTCTTCGAACTACTGTTCTCATCTTGAGTATTTATTTTCGCGTTTCGATCAATGTAACCTCCGACCTTGTTAAGGTGTATTGTGTCGAACTTGGGAATGTTTCTGTTGAACTCAGGAATTTGGATGGAATATCGAACAGAACCGTTTAATTACTTTACGGAATTAGCATGCTGTTGTTCTCATGAAAATGGCACTCAAGATGAGTTAGAAAATCGCAAATAATAGAAGTAGAATTTTATTCGTACAAAATTTATTCATTATGTTTTGAAAAAAGTTGTAACTCACATACAAACAAAATCTTTATTTTATATAAGAAAAATGATTTTCTCTTAGCCTCAAAAGCCAATAGAGTATAGTTCATTATTGAGATAATTTTTTCCCTGTTGACTGAGGTATGGCTTCAGTTCTGTGCAATTTCCTCCCTTTGAGAATGGGTAAGCTTATTGTTTATTACTAGGACTGTGACAACAGCATATTCTTTTCATTGTTTTGACTCTCGAGTATATATCCGGCCCGGCACAGACTCACTTAATCAACCAAGAACCACATGGCACATCACATCACTCTATATAAAAACATATAAAATATTAACTGATATATATCTGAGTCAAAACAATGAAAAGGATATTCTGCTGTCACAGCCCTACGAATTACCTGAGGCGCCTCTACCAATGAGGTTGCTCAGGCATTTTTTTTTTTTTTTTTTTTTGCAGGCTAGAATGCTCTTCGTCGAAGGTGATGGCTTTTCAAATCCAACATTCCAACCCTTGTGTCACATCATTCCAGCGTGGGAGGGAAGAAGGGTAAGATAAACAGAAAGAAAAAGGAAGGTTAAAAAAAAAAAAAAAAAAAAAAAAAAACGCCTCCAGGTTCCGCGTCTTATTCATACCATAAGTTGGCCTTTTAGTAGTATATGACGCCATGATCAGCCGGCAATCATATTTTCTACAAACACAGAACGCCTCGCGTCTTTGAGTCTGGGTGGAATATCAAAAACCACAAAAATAAATAAATAAATGAAAAAAAAAATAATAAAAGCGTTGTCAGTTGTCAAACGAAAGCAACGCCAACTGCAAATGTAACACCAATTAACAAGTGCCGATAATTAACAAAAAGATACAAAAAAAAAAATCAATAAGAAACAATCAATACATCAGTGTCAATCAGTTTCTAGTCAGCGAATTAATTAAGCGGACAAATTACTTACATGGTTTCATGTGTCTATTGACTGCACGTAAATTCGACCAAGTCTTAATGAGTTCACATCTGCTGGCTGCACATCATATCGATATGCATTTGATATACACTGGAAAGAATACCCGTCTCAGGACGGGTAAAAATACCCCCCTCCCCCCAAAAAATAACAAAACAGTTTTGTATCAGTTTTATTTCCCCTTACAGGGCTCTACGGACAAATTTATCGGTACTAGTGCAATTATTGATCCGTGCTGAAATAATAACGTTATTATTTAAAAAGCCATTCTTAACATGGGGAGGGGAGGGTGTTTCGTACCTATTCTATACTTTAACCGGATTTGTATTACTGTACACATAGATTCGAAAAAATTGTCAAAAAAACAAATATATAGCAAATAAATGTTATCAAAGGCAAGATAAGTTACTTTTCTACCTAACTGGATATATTTTTCGTGTTTTTATTCAATGAAACATGTTTATTCAGCTCGAAAAGCATACAGTGTTTCCCGATCTATTGGAAAATTCAAAATGGCGCCCGACATGCTCTTTAACACGGTAAGTTCAAGAAAAGATGTTATAAATAATCAACTAGACAAAATACTGTTAGAAATTCGCTCATTATATGTTACCGTGACATAAGTTGACATATTCGGTGTTTTTTAATAGTATTTTGTCTAGTTTATTATTTATAACACGTTTTCCCAAACTTACCATGTTCAAGAGAGTGTCGGGCGCCATTTTGAATTTTCCAATACATCGGTAAACACTGGATATTTTTCGAGCTGAATAAACATGTTACATTGAATAAAAACAAAAAAAAATGTATCCAATTTGGTAGAAAAGTAACTTATCTTGCCTTTGATAATATTTATTTGTTATATATTTGTTTTTGACAACTTTTTCGAATCTATGTGTACAGTAATACAAACCCCTTTAACCTTACAATTGAATAAAAAAAAACATATCATAAAACTTTAATTAAACTTGGAAATACGATTTAAAAATAGCGCGTATCATTAAGTGCACTAGCACCAATCTATCTTTACCTGACCCTTGACAACTAAATAGTTTCGTTTACTAGCAACATATAAAAGTTACTAGCTAAACCCACGTAATTTTTGGAATATGACATCTTCGTTCTGATAACGATTTTTTCAGAAAGATTTTTCTGTAATCCAAGTTTAAACATTCAAGAAAAATTTCAGATGTAACCGTTAGAAAGACCAGACGAGTGCGAAATTGTTTTTAATAAATATTGTTATTTGCTAAAAAATAAATTTGATTTTCTTTTTCTTTCAAATTTTCGGATAATAAAATATTCATCTTCAGGAAATTGGACAGTTTGTTCTTTTTTTTTTCTTTTTTTTTCTTTTCTTTTTTTTTCTTTTTTTTTTCTTTCTTCTTTTTTTTCTTCTTAAATGCGATGGTGGTGGTTGTAAGTCCTGGCACGACTTAGGATGTTTAGAGTTAAGTCAAACGTATATTAACGACGTATATGTCCGATTACAGATTTCTGTGTAATAAAAAGAACTTTACTGTTTCAAACACTCGACTGTCCAATTTCGTGAAGATAAATATTATACTACTCGAAAATTTGAAAGAAAAATTTTTTTATTTTATTTTTAATAAATAATATTTATTAAAACCAATTTCACACTCCTCTGGTCTTTCTAATGGTTACATCTTAAATTTTTCTGTAAATAATTTGACTTTGCTCATTTTATTTAAAAAAAAAAAAAAAAAAAAAAAAGATTGCAAAGACATTTTACACTCAGTACCAAGCTTTGGAAGATTGGTAGTAAAAAAAAAAATCGCTAAAAGATAAGCATTTTATTCTTTATAGTTGCCATCTGGAAGCAAATCACGTGCAAAAGCGACTGTTTCACTCGCAATGTAAAGCCCTGCTGACTATATCAACATGCAGAAATCTAAATGTAATGTTAACAAACATCTTGCTACAGAGAATGGCCTCTATAAATATGACCTTTAATCACAGAAGCCTCTAATGACAATCTACCTTGTTTGGAATGAAAATAAAAGTTTGTTTCTTTTATATCCTTATTTTGTAAGAATCCAAGAAGCATTTCCATTAATATTTTACCATAACTCGAGCAAAATGTGTGTGTGTGTGTGTGTGTGTGTGTGTTTTTACATAGGTATCCCCACTTATCAAGGCCAAGAGGCCACTTGAGGATAAGGGTTAAAGTGTGTACAGTAGAAATTGAATATTGGTTAATACGTTTTTCTCCAACAAGACAAGCATGTACATTACCACGAAAAGCCCAACAAAGCTTGAAGTTGGCATGAATCATTTCATCACTTAGTGTTAGGGGGAATCAATCAGAATCGGAATCGGGAATCAGAAAAATCGGAACTTTTTGGGGTATCAGAATCGGTATTGGGGAAAATTTGTGCATATTTTCCGATGCCAAAAACGATTCCTTTTTACTTATCATTTTTGATTTGATTTTGTTTAAAACAATCTTTCACTGCTGGTAGTAATAATAAAATAATAAATATTTATTGATTTTGAACTACCAGTAAAACTAAAATTTATAGATGACCCCCCCACCCCCTCACCACCACCTTGTTTTTATGTTTTAGAAATTATATACACATTTAACGTGTTTTTATAGTAATTGGCAAAAATAACTTTGTAGTTAAATCTTTAGAGATTTATAAAGAATCGGAATCAGTAATTGTATCAGAATTGGTAATTGTATTGAAATCAGGAATTTAGTATCGAATCAGTAATTGTATTGGAATCAGGAAAAATATTGGAATCGTCCCATCACTAGTAAAAACAGTCAATAACAGACTTGTAAGATGACAGAAAACAGAGAGAGAGGGTGTGATGTCTGAGTCATGACACGACAGCGTTTGGCCTAAGACATCTGGTCATCACGGCCATCTGAACGGTTGAACTAACCTAGCCAACGTAAAGATATTGATCTGCAGAGTTTGCCTCTTTGCAGATTATTGGGTTTTTTTTGTTTGTTTGTTTCTCCCTCCCTCTCTCTCTCTCGCGCGCGTGCGCGCGCTCTCTCTAATCTGCGATAAAAACAAAAAACGTCTTAGTCTGCAGGTCATAACAATTACCTTAACGGTCACAGACATCATCCGCTTCTTCGAGACAGAAAGAAAGAGAAAAGACAAAACAGAAGAAAGGAAAAGTTAAACAATACAAACGGCAAATATCACAGACACAATATTTGGTTTTCTTTTGTTATGTGGGAGAAAGGGAATATGTTTTGCAAACAAGAGAGAGAGAGAGAGAGAGAGAGAGAGAGTGTTGCCTTCCTTTAATAATCAAGAGACAATGGATACCATCTGCAAGTGTCAGTTTTCCTCATCGAACCTAACTACACCATGGAATATACCTTTTTTAATCTTGGGTTCTTTTAGACTTTTCACACAAGCGTCTTAGTTTTTCAATCAATGTGATAAATAGCAAAATTTATGACTGCCTATAAACATTTTTTTTTGTTAAAAACATTTCCTCTGATGAGATGAGCCATTTATTCATGGATTAAGGTAAAAAAAACTTTCAGTTTTTGTATTCCTTGTTGAATAAAAAATTTGTTTTAAATTTACAAAATTTAATTTCAAATTTTCATTTATACAATTGTTCTATCCCATATATTGAACTTTTTTTCATCTGGTTGGGATTGTCTTATAAATATTGATATTAATATTTATATGGACTTTAAGTTAACAGTATTATACAATCTGTAATCTAAAGTATTTCAAAATTTCAATCAATATATATATATATATATATATGATTGTGATCCGGTTTAAGGCGATCACAATTATAAGGTGTAAGAGTCCTGGAGTTCACTGCGAATGGTAAAAATTACGAGTGTTCTCTACTTGAAGGTAGAAATGTCTAGCATTATATAAGCCGGCCGAATTCATATTGTACATGGATAGAGGGGTGTTAACTACTCTAAAACATCCCCCTCCCTCCAAAGATTTATTTCCTCAAAATATCCCTATAGTTTTTCTTTCTTGGATTGACTTGCAAAATGTCCGTCTGTTTCCTTTTTCTACTGGAACGACGTATTTCGATACTTGTTTAAGGGAGTTCCAGGTTAAACACGTCGTGTAGTAGGTTCAACATCTTTTCTTCTTCTTCTGACGGAGCTTTACTTCAGTCATCCGAATTTCGTTTAAATAACTAATTCGAGTGTTTCTTATGCGTGACATTTGATCCTTCCACCATGTAGATCATACGCCCAATCCTGTTCTTGACCGTTCCTTGTTTCCAGAAAATCTTATTATCCTTGTGCGTCTGGAAGAATATTTTTTCTCCCGACACGTAATTCTTCTTGAAAATAGTTGTCTTTGCAGGTTTTACCTGTTTTGGCAGTAGTTTGTCAAAGACTGGCCGTATTATTCTTGCAGACATCACTTCCACCAGAGACATTTGGGATGGTGCATTCTCATTTGGAGTTTTTGCAGCAAAGTTTTTGCAGATGGAGTGTCCTTTCCCTTTTTAAAAGCCTTCTTCAAGGTGTCCCCAAATCTTTCCACCTGTCCATTTGACCCAGGGTGGTAAGACGGAGTTGTGATGTGGTCCACTTGGAAATCCTCCATGAACTCTTTAAAGTCCCTGAATGTAAACTTAGTGCCACTATCTGACAATAAACAGTCGACCACTCCGAACCATACAAATAATTCATGAAAAATTTTAATAGTGAAGTCAGTAGTCGGGCTTTGACACCTAAAGACTTTTGGCCACTTGGAGAAACTGTCCGCTACTATGAGGTAGTACTGTCCATCAAGTGGTCCCATGTAGTTCACATGTATCTGTGGCTAAATTGAATTATTGGAGCTTTAGCAGCTACTGCACATTCCTTGCATGCCTTCACCTTTTCTTCAGCATCCTCGTCGATGTTTCTCCAAGACACATTGGTGGCGCCAGGGTGACCTGTGTGAAAATCCTGCAAGATCTTTATTTGGAGAGTCGCTGGAACAACTACTCACGGTTTTAGAAAAAGAAACTTTTCCAAGGTCGTTTTTGTCTCATTGAAAACTCATTGGAGCTAATCTTTGTATTTTCAAAAAAATATGAGCTTGTTGAATAAAAGTTGATCGTTCATCCACAAGAGATCCTTGTGGGTCCTTTTTCGAAATTCATTCATCGCCAATGTTGTGGTTCGGTTTAAGGGATCACAATTATAGGATGAAAGTTGTGTTCACTGGGGTTCACTGTGAGCGGTTAAATTACAAGTGTATCCTTTGCTTGAAGGTAGAAATGTTCGGCATTATATAAGCCAGACGAATCCATATTGGCCATAGATATAGGGGTGTTAACTACGCCAGAACACACACACTATATATATATATATATATATATATATATATATATATATATATATATATATATATATATATATATATATATACATAAAGTTTAGTGGTTATATTTAAATTCTGAAAAAGCACTATATAGACACATATATTCGAATTAAGAATTTATTGTTTGACAAAAGGAATATATAGAAAGGGGTTATGTTGATTTCCTTAGTCCATGGATTTTCAATAAAGGCTCATATCATCAGAGGAAATGAAATGTGGTTAGCAAAATGTTCAGCTGTGAATAGACACTTATTTTGCTTTTCAGCACAAATATTGAAAATAGTTTTTTAAGTGGTGAATGATAATTATATGGAAATAATTATAGGAAAAAGATTACCCTGAAAGTATTACTTCAAGTAATATCTATCAGAATCTTGCATCTGATTTCTAATCAGTGTCTTATCTCGATTTTATATATATATATATATATATTAGTGATGGGATGATTCCAATATTTTACCTGATTCCGATACAATTACCGATTCCGTACGGAATTCCCAGTTCCGATACAATTACCGATTCCGATTCTTTTTAAATCTCTGAATATTTTACTATAAAGTTACTATTTTGTCCCGATTACTGTAACACTACATCTTGAATGTGCGTGTATTTTCTCAAATGTAAAAACACACTTGTGAGGGGGTGATCGAGAGATTTCAGTTTTACTGGAAGTTTAAATCAATAAATATTTATTATTTTATTACTACTACAAGCAATGGAAGATGTTTTTATAAAAACAAAACAAAATAAAATAGATAATTAAAGGAATCGGTTTTGGCATCTGAAAATATTCCGATTCCCCAAAAAGCTCTGATTCCCGATTCCAATTAATCATCCCAACACACACCCACCCACCTCTGGCCTTGATGTAGGGGAGACTAACACTTGCTGCTATGGTTTCAAATAATCTGAAATAACAGACTTAATTCCAAATATTTCTCATATGTTGTATCTCCCTTCTTTTGGAAATAGGGTACGATTATGAATATCTCCAGTATCAAATAATTCTAAATAAACTGTGAAATTTACTTTATGTATGAAAACCAAAGAGGGGAGATATAACATATGAGAAATGTTTGGAATCAAGTCTCCCCTTGCTGTTACTTAAGATCATTTGAAACCATAGCAGAAAGTTTTAGTCTCCTCTCCATCAAGGCCAGAGATTTGGGGGAAATATCAGATATTTTGTAATTCATATGCAAAACTGATAGATTGATGGATGATGGATGATCCCCTAAATGTTCGACCTTAAGGGCAAATGTCACATAGCCTACTACACAATTCAGGTCATTACCTTTCCAATGAGCTTTCATTTGTTAAATTCTGATCAATAGTTGTCGCTGAGATTTGGAACATATAAAATTGCCAAAAATAGTGGTATATATATATATATATATATATATATATATACTCGTAGCCAAATTGAATATTGAAATGCTCAGATCTTTGGTACTATGGGACAAAACTACATGAAAATTTGCAGGATACTTTAAGATTATAATGCTATTCTATGGTTAGAATTTTATGATAATTGGTAAAAAAAGAACCTATATTTTCAAACCAATAAAATATGCCCAAATTTGCCTACATTTGTATATATAGTGTCCTGGCATGAAACGCATTAGGCTTTGAAATGCCTAGGTATAACGTATTGTTCGCGCCAGCACCAACATCTATGTGCGTCATCAATCTACAAGAGCCAGAAACCAAAAGTAAATTCCTGTTAAGTCGTCTTCATAAATAACCAAATTCCACCCAATTGACATCATTAACGATTACTTCATGACCACGTTATACTCATTAACCTTTATACTCGAATAGCTTTCGGCCTTGATAAATGGTTATCCCAAGTAAAAAAAAAAATAGTGTACTTCGTTAACGTTAAAAACTTTTTAAATCATTACTATGTATTGGGTCTAATATAATAATAATAAATACAAAATCTGCATTAATTAAAATATGTCAGGATGGACGGACGGACGGACGGACACACACACACACACACAACTCTTGATCCCCCCCAAACAAGGGATATTTTTACTTGGACATAAGAGGCTACTATTTGGGACCATATTCTCAGTAAAATATGCAAGATGAGTGAGATGCTTGTTCACATTACATTTAAATTTATTATTTTTAGTATGAGTGACAGTGATCGAATAGCGATGACAGAATTTGAACCTGGCACACTGAGACCAGTCTATGTTTGTAACCACTGCACCATTCCATTGTTGCTTTAATATCAGTGTGTGTGTGTGTGTGTGTGTGTGTGTGTGTGTGTGTGTATGTGTGTGTGTGTGTGTGTGTGTGTAAGGAGAGAGAGAGAGAGAGAGGTAGAATGTGTTCTGTTGGGAGTGAGAAAGAGATAGATAGAGAAAGATAGAGACAGAAAGAGAGAATTTGTAATTGTGTGAGAGTGAGAAAAACAAAATATGTTATTTTTTGGAAGGGGGGGGTGACATTCAATGAGAGAGGAAAAGAGGAAGAGATAGAAAGAGAGAATGAGCTATTGTGTGTGTGTGTATGTGAGAGAGAGAGAGAGACAGACAGACAGACAGAGGGAGAGAGAGAATGCATTCTTCTGTTAGGAGAGAGCAAGACAGAGAGAGAGAGAGAGAGAGAGAGAGAGAGAGAGAGAGAGAGAGAGAGGGGGGGGAATTTGTAATTTTGTGAGAGTGAGAAAAATGAAATATATTATTTTTTTGGAGTGGGAATGCAACATTCTTTGGAGGAGAAAAAGAGAGAAAGATAGAAAAGAAAGAATGTGTTATTTTGTGTGTGTGTGTGTGTGTGAGAGAGAGAGAGAGAGAGAGAGAGAGAGAGAGAGAGAGAGGGAGAGAGAGAGAGAGAGAGAGAGAGAGAAACTGACTGTCTCTGCATGTGTTTTTCATTTTGCATGCATGAGTAAAAGAAAGAGGGAATATCTGTAGGTGTGTATTGTGTGTGTGTGTGTGTGTGTGTGTGTGTGTTGCATGCGTGTGTCAGATTAGAGAGACAGTGATCAATTTTTTCAGAATTTGGTAAAGAAAATTAAAAAAGAAAATGTGAGACATCAAAACATCTAAAAAGAAACACACAAAAAAAAAATATTTGTTTTTTTTTTTTTTTCAGAAGAATTCAAATCTTTCTCAAAATGAAAAAAAATAAAATAACCCCCCCCCCGCAGGAAATGAATTAAATTATCGCCATCAAAAATATAATATTGATGAACATTATTCTGTACAAATAAAATAGAAAATCTTTTCCACAACTTGTGCAAACATACAGTACTGCCATGGCTGAATTATATGGAATTATACAGAAAATGATATTTATTAATGTCAGTGAATTCTTGCTTAGTCCCCCCCCCAAAAAAAAAATTTGGATATAAGGAGGACTGGCTTTCGCTCCGGCTCTAAAATAGAAGACATATATCTGGACTGTTGCTAAGGACATTCGAAAATTGTTGGATCATTCTATCACACCAGAAAGTACCTGACTTCAGATGCAATCATCTACCTATATAAGAACCAAGTTTATTCTGAGTTGGAATATTGTTGCCACATCTTGCTTTTGATTCACTATAACAGGGTTATTTCAGTGGCTTTTTATCCGTTGGGCTGAGGCATTCATTCTGAGTAGTCCTAGGAGGTCCATCCTCCCAAGCCTTACTTTTCCTTTTTGGGGTGGAGTAAGTTCATTGATTACTGCCTGAAAAGCTCCAACCAAAGAATGCTGACAGGGATGCCCAGGCAATTTTTAATAGGCCACAGTGCTTCTCTTCACGGGATATAAATCGATTACAATTTTTCAGTTTGAGAAGTTTTCTTACTTTATTACTTTATAATTTCTTTGTTATAATATATGCCATCACCAAGTAAGACGTTATTTGAGATGAATAGAGACGTTGCGAGTCTGTTTCTGCTTTATCATTATTTTCATGGCAGGTGCTCGACTGAACTCCAATCTATGGTTTCCCCCTTGCCAAACTTTTACAAAAAACAATCAACTACCTACAATTTCCCCTACTCTCTATATATTCATAAATGCGGATTTCATGGATAAAGCTTCTTTCCTAGACTTGCCTGCCTGTGGAACACTGTTCCGCTGTTCTGCTTCCTGGTTAAATACAACATGGTAACCTTCAGATCCAATGTAAGCAAATTTTTGTTGAGCCATTCCCATAAATAATCAAATTTTAACCAATTTATACCATTAACAATTACTAAACTACCACCTTACATTCATTAACTCTTATCCTCGAGTGGTTTTTGAACTTTGATAAGTGGTGACTTTCAAGTAAAAAAAAAAAAAAAATATTAGTGCACATACTGACTAAGCATAATGCTCCCTTCCCCCGTCATTTTTGACGGAAATTATACACTAATATTAAATCATAGATATATGAGGGTTACTCCAAAAGTAAAGTCTTCTCTTTTTTCAAAACTAAAAAGTTGAAGAGCTACGAATACGAGAGTGGTACCATCAAAACGAGCGACCTTTTTTGCTCTAGAATTTATTTTTCAACATGATCAGCACCATCCCCAGTGCACTTTTGCCAGAAATTTAATGACACATCTCTGCTTCTGATGCACGTCCATGACGGGAGTCGTTTTCTTAAAGTCTCACACCATCAATATCTGCAACAGAGAAATGAAACTTTCAGATCATTAAATCATAGAGTCCGTCATCACAAAAATGTAATTTGCAATCTCCTCTGATCCATTTGGGAAGGGTGGAATAAAAAATAGGAGACATTACGTTCGGAATGCAACTCGTGTGTACACAATATATATATATATATATATATATATATTAGTGATGAAACAATTCCAATATTTTTCCTGATTCCAATACAATTAATGATTCCGTACTAAATTTCTGATTCCAATACAATTACCAATTCCGATTATTTATAAATTTCTAGATATTTGACTATAAGAGTTGTTACTTTCCCCGGTTACCGTAAAAACGCACGTTAAATGTAGCGATATTTTCCTAAGCGAAAAAATACACTTGCGGGTGATCATCTATCGATTTTAGTTTTACTCGTAGTTAAAAATCAATAAATATTTATTATTTTAGCATTATTACCAACAAATAAAGATTTTGTCTTAAACACGTTCAAATAAAAAGAACAATTAAAAGAATCATTTTGGCATAGGAAAATATGCACACATTTTTCCGATTCCGATACCTCCAAATGGTTTGATTTTTCCGATTCCCAATTCCAATTAATCGTCCCAACACTATATATATATATATATATCGGTAGTGAACATTTCAAAGCCAAATATATATTTATTCTCCGTTTATAATATTTTATTATGTTTTGCATGTGTTTCGTTGAATGGTAGAAAAACACAAAACATCTCCAACTGCCTTTTTTTTTTTCAAAATTTTTTGAGGAACATACAGACTGTCTCTGATGAGTTGCTTGGTGTTTTTCCATCATTCAAAGAAGCATATCAGACACAACAAAAAATATTATGAATGAAAAATATATATTTGGCTTTGGAATGTTCACTACAGATATGCTCTGAAAGTGTAAAGGCGTTTTCATTGAGCTTAATCAATTATGCCAATTAGAAAAATATACACACACACATACACACACAAATACATATATCTATATGATGGGGGAAATAAAATTCACAAAAGTATGAATAAGTTTGAGCAAAGTTTTTTTTACATATATATCCATGTAGGTAAACACACTAGATAGCATGTATGTGGAACGATAAAATTGTTGCCCTAGAAAAGACATGATTCCATTTCCATTTGATGAAAACCGGTTTTCTTTTTTTGTTGCAGACCATCTACTAGTTGGCCAGTAGTGTACAAATCCCAAGAGCGATAGGAACCTTTTATCATGTCTGAAAGTGACACAATGTTCAACGAGCGAGATTGAAGATGCGCCACTGTACAACTCATGCTCTCTACCAATGCAAATTATGACTACAGGACCATTGCCAGCACCCTCAAAATGCATTGCTGGATTGCCATGAATAACAAAGACATGCTCAGAGTGATGATAAAGTTTCTGGCCACAGATATGGTCTTTGGTGTGGTTTCAAGTGAGGGCCACATCATGCCACCTCACATCTTCAAAGCTAACTTGAAAGTCAACACCAAAGTGTACCTGGATGTGCTGAAGAGTGTGGTGATCCCCTGGTGCAATCAGGTGGCCGCTGGCAGACCATGGGTGTGGCAGCAGGATACGGCACCAGCTCACAAGTCCAAAGAGACCCAGGCTTGGCTTTCAGAAGGAGTTCTACGATTTTGTATCTATCTCTCACTACCCTCCCACGATCTGAACCCACTGGACTACTTTGTTTGGTCATACGTTGAGAACATCACCAACATGATCTCTCACAACATCAAAGCCAGCCTGATCGCCACCATCCCGCAAGTATTCACTGAGCTCCCACCGATGCTTGTGGAAAAGGCATTCTCCTGGTTCCAGACCCGTATCGAGGGGGGTGATTAAAGTTAAAGGTGGCTACATTGAATATATGTCAGCTCTACTACATAGCCAAGTTACTTGAATTGATTTTTTTCAATAAAAGTTTTTAAATAAAGCTGCAGTGTTTTTTGGGGTTTTTTTTCTTTAAGACGACAACTGCACCGTTCCACCCTGTACTAATAAGTATTTATATAAGTAATTTTATGAAATACTTTGGCTACGTACGTTGTTGATGACAAGCAATTCTAATTTTATCACAAAGAAACAATTTATAATGGACTCCTGATAAAAATAGAATTATCAACAACGTGGAATTCAAATGCGGGGGGGGGGGTCATGATAATAATAATAATAATAATAACTCGGTCGCATTACTCTCTTGAGTAAGCAAATACATAGAGACTGTTTGATCAGCTGTGACCATGCATGAAGATAGATCACTGTTAGTGAAGTTTAGTCATGCAATAAAAATAAAAAAGATGGGTTGGAAACTGAGAACGAGAGTAAAGAAATACGCAGTCCTATCTCAAGTACGACACAATCACGTTGACCTATCGGTCCTCAACAGGTCACCGAAGTTAAGCAAAGTTGAACCTGGCCAGTACCAGACGGATGACCATTTGGGAAGGCTAGGCGCTGTAAGTACCTTCTGGGAAGGTTGGGCGTGGGGCCAGCACTCTCACCCAGAAAAAAAGAACTCCTTGCTACAAAAGCATCTACAATGTTGTGGATGGCCTATGCCCCTCCAGGGGCTCAAGACTATGGATGGATAGGGGATCCCTATTGATTTCTTCCACAAAAAAAGAAGAAAAAAAAAAATCACATCCATGGAACCGTTAATAAAATTTACAATCAAAACAGAACCACATCTTCTATAAATATAAAAGCGAAAATGTATGTAGGTATGTGTGTTCGCTTTTTCTGTGTGTCTACAAAAGGCTTCTTTTAGAGAATCGGTCGGTCGGTTCACGACTTTTTAAAACTTTTTATATCACATACAAATCGTAATATCTCACAGTTAACAACGAAGCTCGCCTGTCTATTTAATTTGCTCGATTTCGGGAAGATAAATATTCAATATTTATCGCTCGCCACATGTGGGTTAGTCTTTTTCCTATAACATCTTGGGGGCGAGGAAAAAAAGCGTTCAGCAGTAAATGAATACCATCCCACAGTCAAACTTGACCTCATTAACTTATTAAATGGGCACCTGCTAAATCCAAGCAATTAAATAAATTCAAACGTGTTTCCGTTAGCATGTCGCGGTGGGGCAATGGTTAACGTCGCACGTTTTTTTTTTTTTCACACTTTAATTTACAACTTTCCCTCAACGGTACGGATTCGATCCGCATACTTACTTTTTTTTACCCCCCCCCACCTCTAAACACCCGGGTAACGCCGGGTACCCTTTGCTAGTTTGGTATGAAACAACTTTAGTCTATGCCTGACTTGTCCACCAAGTTTTTGTCATTAATGTTTAACAGTCTTTGTTTTTTGAGATATCCCAACGGATAAAGAAAACATAGGCAGTTATGGTCAAGTGAATGCGATGCCAATTCAGAATCACACAAGATGAACTAATAGAAGGTGCATCCCCCTAAATACCAAACATGAGTGTTCATAAAATTCATAATCCATTTTGCCTGACTTTCTCACCAAGTTTCAGTTCTGAAGGTTCAACAGTTTTTCTTTTAACACCTTAAAATACTAAGCACACCTAAACACATGCAGAATTGTTAATGAAAACAGAATTGTTCAATTTGTTTTTTTTTTCACCATCGCTCCAGACAAGGCCTGAAACTATCTGATGTAAAGAGATAAAAAAAATATTACTTCAAAAGTCAAAAACTAGCCAACGATAAGTGTTAGAAAGCTACTAACGCCCGAAAGTATCCTGTACCTCTATAAGGCCACCATTCGCCCATGTATGGAGTATTATTGTCATATTTGGGCTGGTGCATCTGCTACTAGTGTCTCACTCCTAAACAAGGTTCAAAAGAGAGTCGCCAACCTGATAGATCCTGAACTGTCATCTAAGCTTCAGCCTCTGTCCCATCGACGAAATGTAGCATCCCCCTGCCTGTTCTACAAGTACTTTAACAGTGTATGTTCTGACAAACTGCAAGCACTTGTACCCCTCGGACGTAAATACCCCCAACAAACCCGACAAGCAGCAAAATCCCACTCCTTCACAGTTGAGATCCGTAGATGTAAGAGAGCCTGCTACTCCAGTAGTTTCTTCCCCAGAACTGCTAGGCTTTGGAATTCCCTTCCGGGTTCCTGCTTCCCCAACTGTACTGACATGCAGAAGTTCAAGTGTAACGTGAACCGACATCTTGCTGCCCAACTTCCCACATAGTACCCCTATAGCTTATGTCCCTGATAGTAGCCTCCTACATCAAAGTGGCAATGTGCCTTGTTTGGGGTGAAAAGATAGAAGATTTCGACTAAAAGAAAACCAAAAAAACAAAAAGAGAAACAGCAGTTCTTCTCCCTTTGTCAGAAAATATTGCTTATAGAATGTGAAGACTAAAGGTTCAAATGAAGGAAGTAAGAGTTAGGATGCTGCGAAAAGTGAACTCAACTTTCTACTCTCCTTCATCATCAATAAGATGTCATTCGAATGTGGCCGTAATACCTCGGACGCATTCGGAAACTCATTTCACACACAAAAACATTACACGGATTATTGTCACTGACTAGCAGGGAAACCCAACGTTGCTTGGGATTGAATGAGGATCAACAAATGTTCCATACTTCCAATACTTTTATTTTCATCAAAATCGGGGAAATCGACCATTTTTCCATCAAATCTATTGCTCGAGTTGAGGACCCACAAAAGGGCTCTGGGAGAAAAGCTTCATATACCTCCCTGCAGTAACTTAGCTTACAATACATTGTAGTTTACATTGCACTGTAGAGAACTTACTGTTAATGTTATAAAATTATTTTTCTGTAATAGTTTAAATTACAGTTTAAAATGCAAAAGTCAAGTATCATGGTTCAATTGTGATCTAAACAGAAACATTCATTTGCAATATGCCCCTGTCATATCAAAGAACCTACTGTTGACTTTATATGCTAGGCCCTTTTGCTTGTGCAATGATGAAATTTCTCAAATGCACTTACAATGTTAGGCTGTATAAGGGTGTCAACTTTCGTCAAAATCGAATTGATTCTTCGTTAATCATTTTTTTTTTTAATTATCGATACTTATCGGAGGTATTCCAATATCAGCCTATTTAAGAATGCTCCTAGACACATACAGTACATTTGTGTGAAATTTTAAATTGATCTGCCCACCCGTTTTGGAGTCTATAGGGAATGAACTCACACACTCAGAGACAAAATGCATTTCATATATAAGCAATATATAAATAGAGATATTAATTATTCAACCCATAGACATCATTCCATAACAATAATTCTTGAGATAACTGAAAGCGCTAGAACAATTTTAAAAAAATGTTTGTTTGAACTTTTATTCATCCAAAGCAAGGTATGTTGCCACTTGAGCATAAAAGGCTACTGTGCTGGAGACCAGATTTATAAGGAACTGGGAAGGGGGGGGTTGAGCGGCAAGATGTTTGTTCACATAACATTTAAATTTCTGCTTGTTGATGCTGCTGGGGGAAAGTGGTCTAATGAAAGAAATAGAAACATCGGGGATTTAGCAACGAAGTCAACAAAGGAAAGAAAGGGTAAAAAATTGTCAAATATATAACAAATAAATGTTACTAAAGGCAAGATAGATTACTCTTCTATTTATCTGGATAAGTTTTGTGTTTTAATGGAATTTAAAGTTTCTATTCAGTTTGAAAAGGGGTTCAAGTTGCTAAGTTAAACCGGCAATTAACATGGCTGACAAAAACATGCCGTCTTGAGAGTGTCAATAATGGCTCATAAGTCCAAAAATAAACAAAATACTGATATAAATCCACCATATAAGTGTCACAGTGTTACTTATTGGGTAAATACACACATACCCTAATATATATATATATATATATATATATATACACACACACACACGTTGAATACCTACAGACACTGGTGTTTCATCCTTTCGGAATCGTCAGTGCATAGTGTCCTGATGAACACCAGTATATATATATATATATATATATATATATATATATTAGCAAAAGTACCCGTCGTTGACTGGGTTCAAAAACAGCCTACAGAAAATGGACTCTGATTTATGAAAGTATGATAGGTTATGAAAAGGAAGGGTTGTAAAGAGATAGCTTCGAATTTGGGGGTATCAAAACCAAAGCAAAATATGATGAAAGTAAAAATAAAATGGATAAACTCCATAATTTATTATACCATACCTGTTCACACTGAAACACTTATCACAATATTCTGTGGATCTATATTAAAAAACCTTGTTAAAGTTTGTGACATATTTTCATTCTATGGAGGTCAGACGCGAACGAACATGCCATAATTTTATTATACCATATTTCCTCAAACTGAAACATAATTATCAAAGTATACTTACGCAGACAGATATGAAAAGTCTTTGTTAAAGTTTGTGCCTATTTCCATCCTATGGAGGCCAGGCACGAACGCTGACACCACAATTTTGTTATACCATCCCTATTTAAGTTAAAACATACTTATCAAAGTATTATTATGTGCATCTATATCAAAAACACTTGTAAAAGTTTTCTTTTTGATTTTAAATTTTTTATTTCCATACTTTATGGACCAGGCGTGTACGCAGACCCCACAATTTTAATGGATCATCATTATGCCAGATCAAACCCATTCCTGAGTCTCGTTACATCTTCTATCATTATATGTGATCAGTTTTCTATAATAGTCAACCATATAGGAGCCTATTCGTGACCAGACACACACACACAGACGTTCAGCTTTATATTATAGATATATCATATTTCTATTATTAAGAGTGCTCAATAAAAGAAGAGCAAGATATATTTTTATTAATATAAACAAATTTACATGGTCACGACACTGAACATGCTAATGTTTCGAACAAATGGTCGGTTGAAACCAGAAGTCCTCGTCAGGCGACTTAATAAACGGTTGCTTTCCATAGAAGAAACTAGACCTCAATATATATATATATATATATATATATATATATATATATATATATATATATATATAGAGAGAGAGAGAGAGAGAGAGAGAGAGAGAGAGAGAGAGAGAGCAAGAGAGAGAGAAGGAACCAAACTGAGTTATGTGTTCATCAACCTTTCGTCTTTATTCTTTATTTTGAGACTTCCTCTGAATAAATGGGATTTTTTTCCTTAATTTTAATACTATTTCCATTATTCTCGTCATATATATATATATATATATATATATATATATATATATATATATATATATATATATATATATATATGACGTGAAAGAATCTTAATTCAATTTATTTTTACTTTTTTTTGGCGACAAAAAGATAGATGTATATTGCAAAATTGGAAGAGTTGTTAAAT
>NC_136507.1:18535610-18550610 GCF_053919585.1 Euprymna scolopes | reverse complement strand
TTATTTAATTACTTGGATTTGGCAGGTGCACGTTTTAATGCGGTCAACTTTTGACTGCAGGTAGCATTTCATTTAGTGCAGGAAACATTATAGGAAAAGGCCTAACCTACATGCAGCGAGCGAAAACTGTTGAATATTTATCTTCCTGAAGTCGAGCAAATTAAATAGACAGGCGAGCTCCATTGTTAATTGTGAGATATTACGATTTACATGTGATATAAAAAGTTTTAAAAAGTTGTGAACCGACTGATCGCTTCTCTAAAAAAAGCCTTTCTTGGACATACACAAAAAACTAACATACATTTTTGTTTTTATATATATAGATTATTTTTGATAATTTTTGGAGTTCATAATAATTTCACATGATATGTAAGTACGTACCAATGTTTTCATTTGAAATGCATGGTTCACAAAATCACCAATCTATACAAGAGCACCATGTGTTTCCATTTTGTTGTTATTGTTGTTGTTTCTATTTTTATACATATGTACGTATATCCGAGTGTTTGCACGTTTTATGTACAGGGTGAATCAGAACTAACCGAGCAGTCAAGACTTTTACACACATACATGTCATTGTTTTTTTTTTGCTTTTTTTTTTTTTTTTTTTTTTTTTTTTCAATAGCTTTTTTACATTTTAGTTTTTAGGGCAATTCTTTTTTTTTTTTTTTTTCGCTTTCACTTTGAAGAGTTCCACTCGGGACAAAAAACGAAAATCACAAAATTTATTAAAGTTTTGCCAAACCTTTTGGTATATCAATGCCAATATATTAAAACAACGTTGTAAGAATATTTGGAATATTTCTTGAATTAAATGAATAATAATAATAAAAAAAATTCATACTCTTCAGAATGTTCTAAATTTATTTATTTCAAAAATTAAAAAAAAAAAATTTTTTTGATTTGAAACTGAGTGCTGTATTTTTTTTGCAATTTTACTTAACAGAAAGTGTTCATTGAAAAATCTTCTATTAGATAAATCTCAGTCGTCTGTGTTTTTATGTTTGTATGTCCACTAAAAACTTTTGTAATCCGCATAGAAACGGCATGAACCTGGAACAGTTAGAAAGAACAATCTCTCAGACGCATAATATCGAAAAATTAGAAAAAATCGTAAATTATTTCATGTAGAAATGTTGTTATGCTTGAAGGGGGCAAGTAAAAAATCTTGGTTTCGACGGTGTTTGTTAATTGCAGATGCGCGCACGATCGTTTCATTCTTTCATTTTAAAAAGATAAATTTGCAACGTGATAATATCTGGTTCGATCAAGAGAGTGTTTGGTTACGAACTTAACTTTTACTAGTTCTCGCACCATTTTTTGCCATTTTTTATTTTTAATAACACGATAAGATGGCATCTAAGTTCCTTTTTTTTTTTTTTTTTTTTTTAATTAACTCTATTCAAATATCATATTTAACCGTATTTTACGACCAGACAATGCTGGACGCCCTCCCCTCCCCACTAGTGTATATATATATATAATTCAATAAATGTTTTGATAATTAATATATTACTTTAATGTATTGATTTAGCAGAAATGTTTGGCAAAACTTCAAGAAATTTTGTGATTGTTTCATCCTTGTCCAGAGTGGAACTCTGCCGAAGTGAAACCAAAAGAATTATCCTGAAAAACTAAAATGCAGAAGTATCTATTCCTGATGCACAGATGTTTCACACTGATCCCACCCCCTCCCCATCATCTTCTCTCAAAAACAATTGCCATTCTTACCCTCCGCACAATTGATAACACCTCATCTGACTGCTCTTGATCTAAAATGCCGCACATAATGTACCCTAAAAACTAATAATATATATTAACTACCCGGTTACTTCTAACTCAGCTTCATAGATCTAAGATTAGAATATCTATAAAATATTCTGCCCGTTTCTTCCTTCTGTACGTTATATTTTTAGTAATCAGATATTTGAAAAAGAGACTACATCAAAGGGAGGTCACTCATATATTCTTATCCTGGGTTGCCAGATTAGCCTTTTTAAAGTCAAATTTCGTGATTCGGCCTTTTTAAAGCCAAATTTGGTTTATTTGGCCTTTTTAAAGCCAAATGCCGTTTATTTGGCCTCTTTTGAAGCAGTTTTGCCTTCAAAAATTGTACTGGCTTTTCTATTAAAAAAAAAAAAAAAAAATCAAATTTTTGCTCTATCCAGGAAAAATATAAGCTTGATCAAAACATATTTGTTCCCATTTATTTGCCTCCCCATGAGGGCAGAGTTAGAGATAAGGTCAGTTTTTAATGTGAGGAATATCCAGCTCCCCCCCCCCAAAAAAAAAGGGGCGCTTTGGATAGGAACAAAAATTAAAATTGCCTCAGTCTAGAAGGATTTCTCCTCCACTGACCAAGAACAGAAAAGGTGAAATATAACATCAGAACAGATACTACGCTGTGATCTTGGCCCGGAATTTCTTATTCTATGAAATGTCCAATGGTCCTGCTAGTATTTAAAGAATTTATATAAATTTCAGCCTTTAGAGACATATATGTTCTTCAGCCGGTCAATTAGTCAGTTTGTAACACATTTTCATCGCAAAATTCAATAGATACACCTTTAGGTAGATTGTATCTAATTAGATTCACAATGGCAATAATGCAGATTGACGTCAGACAACATAATGCGTTAAAAAATTGTATTGGCAATTATAAAGGGTTTTACGTTTTTCTTTTTTCTTTTTTTAAATATAAATAAATGAGGAACATTTTAAAAGTTAAAATCGATGTATTATTACGTAGTAATTGAAGAAAAGGACGTTTTAATACTTTTTTTTTACATCAAGAACAGAAAATGCTGGCATCAGGCTTACGAAAACCTGGACCGAAAACCGTGAGTACTGAAACGAAGCAAAGGCTTGCATTGAATTATAAAAATAATTTATTTTAAAAATTTTATTTCGTTTCAGCTTAACTCTGCTCCATTGTTACATAGGACTATACTTCTGGTCTGTTAGATTCGATTTTGTAGACGTTTGACTCGATTCTTGTAGCATATTTACACATTTTAAAAACATTTTTATTGTCATTTATGCTATTTAGTGTGTGCTATGTCGTCTGAAGTCGATCTATATGATTGCGCTTTGTAAATTCATTTATTCAACTGGTGTCCTGCCTGGTGCAGGCATTGACGACTATGGCTATCTCTTCCTAAAGACATACATGAATTCATCGTTGCTCATCATTTTGATGTTGCCCAGGTGTTCAGACTGTCAACGTATGTTTCTCACTGTCATCCTCTGCTTCCTCTACCCACAATCTTTCTCGTTATTCTTTGCTGATTGTCAGAGAGTAGTTTGATGATGATCAGGTGCCACCTGTCTATCGTGGTAATCCTTACCGAGCGAGGTGTTCTGATTCAGAACCCTTTTCATGTTGTTTCTCGAATAAAGTGTTTGATGTATTGCAGTTTTACAGACAATAGGTTGCAGTTTCTTTCTATCCGAGCAGTGCCCATACTGGGCGATTGTCCTGACCATTATACCCAGAGGTATCTTCTGCTCAGCACAACGAAATACGAAACCATGGACTAAAATTATTTCTGTTTGTTTCCGTATTACATCGATCACCTGCTTTCCATGACCTCATTTTACCCTGATCAGGGAGAGAGGGGTAAGTGGGTTCTTGGCCATACTCAAGGGTCCAGAATTATACAAAATGCAAATATAGAAAACTAGCATGGGTGCCCGGCGTTGCCCGTGTGTTTGGAGGTGTATGCTGAGCAAAAAAAAAAAAAAGTCTCTTTTTAAAAACTTTGACCCCTATTATGACACCTTAACATTTATTGTTTTGGACTCAAATCGAGTTATTAAGTTAGACCTATGCCCAAAGAACCTATATCTAAAATTTCAGGTGTTTAGACCTCAAATTGTCGGAAGAGTTTGGTAGAGTTCTCAAAGGTCAAACTTTGACCGCTTAACAGCCCAATTTCTGACTGAAAACCGATCAAATAGCCGATGACATCACTAATCAAATTATCAATACCCTGTATATCAAATTTCGAGTCTGTAGACTAAAAATTGATAGAGTTATTGCGTAGGGAAATGTACACAGACAAACAAACACAAATATATACTTCCTTTCTGCCCAAGTAGTGTCCATACTGGGCGCTTGTCCTGACCATTATACCCAGAGGTATCTTCTGGTCAGCACAACGAAATACGAAACCATGGACTAAAATTATTTCTGTTTGCTTCCATATTACATCGATCACCTGATTTCCATGACCTCATGTTACCCTGACCAGGGAGAGAGGGGGGGGTGTAAGTGGGTTCTCAACCATATCCAAGGGTCTCCCACAGGCTAGCAGAGGGAAGGAGGCATCTTACTTTTTCTTTGTAAATTTAAAAAAAAAAAAAAAAGTCCGAACTCATTTTCACCAACGCTGCAATTCGTACCAACTCCGCTTAACTTAAGCCATAATTTACGACACCAACTCTCAATGTCTATGCTCTTTATCCGCTGTCAAAAACTTGACTGCTTGTTCTCTCTAATTCGTCCTTCTTATAGCCACTATTCCCCTCATATGAAAATTACTGTCACATGTATATAAAGCACTCGCCTACAAAATTAATTTTTTCTTTTCTTCTTTTTCCTATGTTGATCCTGTCACCTGACATGCTAAACAGAGGTGCAGACGCTTGTGTGAGTAATATCTTCTATTGCAGAAAACCATCAGGAATTGAATCAAGATCAGAAACCTTAGACTGGTCAAAATCAGGAAGGACCCTGGCAACCATGTTTGGGATGATAATTACAGACTCAAGAGACTGGTCAGTTTTTAAAGAAAAATCAGGAAGAACAGCACCAGAATCATCAAGAGAAAAATTGTCGGCACAAAATGATGAGCAAAAGATATCAACCTCATCCTTAGAAGATGAAATAACCTGCTTGTGTAATACGTTCTATTGCATCTTTGATATTTTGTTAATTAATCTCTTCTCTGTAAAATATAAAATCAGCACCAGGCAATAAAAACATGTAGTTAATATTATTCGTTAATTCTAATAAACAACGATTATTTTAAAATGAATTTGAGTTTATTTTAAACTAAGATTGCACACATTTGTTTTGAATTTAAAAGCGTTAAATTTATAAATAATAACATTTAATTTGTTCTCTTCAGTTAATAAAGAGAATTTAAAAATAAGTTTAGGTCATTGTGTAAATTGGTGATTTTTAAATCAACGCCTTTCAAGCGAAAACATTATTACGTTCTTAAGCGTCATTAAAATTAATATAAATTCCAAAAATTACAGAAAATTATCCAGCAGGAAAGTAATTACCAGTAAAAATAGAATTTATCAAATTATCGAGTTACATCGTATATTTTTATGTGGAAGAGTTGTACGAGCAATCAGTATGACAAACTGACTTATCTCCCTTGACTTAAATTAAGCATCCGACATTTTTAAACACAAAATCTCAGAATATAATTGCGGATGATTTTTTGTTAAAAAATACATTTAGCACTGGATTATTTTTTCTATAATTTTCAGAATTTATACTAATTTTGATGTAGCATATAAGTAATAATATTTTCACCTGAAATGTGTGGGTTTAAAAGATCACCAATTTATAGAAGTATCTAAGTTTGGATTTGAGATGAATATAAACTGGTCTAGCGCACAAAGTTTAGATTTTTTTTTTTTTTAAGTTTGAAATGTAGAAATAATAAGTTTCTTCCCTTCAGTTAATAAAGAAAAATTAAAATTTTGAATTTTATAAAATTTATTAATAAAATGATTTAATGAATTCACTTCAATTAATTTATTTATTGTGAACCATTATCCTCATCTTTCTTCGATGTTGTTTCATGACATTTCGGCCAACTATTCCTCTGGCCTTCGTCAGGTGGTAACCGCGACAGGATTGGAACTCCGAATCTCCTAACTTCATTCTCAGCAATTACTGCTATCCATAGTTGTTGTCATCTAACTACGTTTTGGCTAAGTAAGCCTCTGGTGGCTTTGGGTAGGATTGAAACAGCTATCTTCAAACAATTCGAAGGGGCTCGTGGCACAGTTAATAGAGACGTTGAATCTCTACGGTTCCAGGAGAGAATTGTCTGAAGATAGCGCTTTCAATCCTATCCAAAGCTTACTTGGCCAAAACGTGGTGAGACGACAACAACTATAGATGGCAGTAATTGTTAGGAGATTTGGAGTTCCTATCCCGTCACGGTTACCACTTGATGAAGGCCAGAGGAATAGTTGGCCGAAACGTTGTGAAACAACAACTAAGAAAGATGAGGATAATAGTCCGCAATAAATAAATTAATTAATAATACTCATCTCAATAATGAATTCCAATTAAAATAATATCTTTTGACTTTACTTCAGTTTAGAAATTTTTAAAATAATAGTTTTAGGTTTGAAACTATTATAAACCAAACTTGCACAAAACATGTATTATACATACACAAAACGTGTGTATGTATAATACTTTAAAAAAATAAAAAAATATCACTGGATATAGTATGTGATCACATACTATTACAGAGTAAAAAAAGACATGTCACATACTAGCACAGGATCAAAAAGGTATGTAACATACTAGCAGAGGATAAAAAAGGTATGTAACATAGAGGATAAAAAAGGTATGTAACATACTAGAACAGGATCAAAAAAGGTATGTAACATACTATAAAAGGACTAAAAAAGGCATGTTACATACTAGCACAGGATCAAAAAGGTATGTAACATACTAGCAGAGGATAAAAAAGGTATGTAACACACTACCACAGGATCAAGAAAAGATACGCCACATGCTATAACAGAATCAAAAAAGTATGCCCCATTTTATAAGTGTATTGCTTATTTTTGACTAAGATGTGTCCCATTTATTCATAATCAGTCACAACTTACCTAGGTTAAAAAAAAAAAACATTTGAGGATAAGCATTAATAAGATTGTCAAATTAATGGTGATGAACAATATTATGAGAGGATTGAAAACATGAATGGAATTGAAAAAATTTCATAACTTGAAAGTGACCTTTTGGCGTTGATAAGTGATGACTCGTTAGAATTTAAAAAAATATTAAATTGCAGATCACATAAGCTTTCGGATGGATCATAGCAAAGGAAGACATAAGTAAAACGTAATGACGCCTAGAAGACACGGAAAGATGGCAGCTGAAAACCTGGCTGTCAACAGTTAAAGCAGATCTGGATGGAACATGTGTCATGCCCTCAAATTTTCGGTGTTTGTCGCTGGAATCAAGATTAGCTCATTTATGCAAAGAACTTGCTTGCGAACTGACGTGGATGGCCCATGTTGGTGCAAAATGTGGTGACTTCATTTGGAGCCAACTTAACTTGCATCGGGGTTGATACTCACGCAGATACCGATGCAACATCGAGATATATTTTCAACAAAATATTATTAACAAATAAAAAAGAAAGATGGATTGGGTTTGTTTCAAAATAATTTTTAACAATCTATCAGTCACTTTTCTATATATGCTTGCATGTGAAGAGTTAGTGTCGTCTTGGCCCATTTCAAGATGACTATAGATTGCTATTGGATTGACATGTGATGTTAGTTCGGCACGTCAGCGAGAAGAAAAACGAAAAAGAACTGTTGACAATGCTGGAAATTTAGAGACAAAATAATGCTTAATAAAATATGTCCCACTTGCTCTGATTAGTTGTCAACTAGGTCCATTATCCAATCAAAGAAGCTGTTGCTAAGACCATTATCAAAGGGAGGTCACTACAGGAGGTTATGCCTTATTTGCCTTTAAGATATACTTTTAATTTGCTGATCATTGCCCTACATGCACACACACGCACAGACACACACACAAATACACACAGACAAGCACACATGCACACAGACATGCACAGACACACACACCAATACACACAAACACACATGCACACACAAACATGCACAGACACACACAGACAAACACACATGCACACACGCACACACAGACAAACACAAGCACACACAGACACACACATGCACAAACAAACACAGAAACACACACACACACACACACACAAACAAACACACACACACACATCGCTCAAGTTGAATGATTTCAATTGTATCAAGTCCCTCCACTGGTTAAGAGGACACCGGTTGCAAACAATTAAGTTTTCCTTTTCGTTTTTTTCTTTTTCAGTTCTGGTTAGAAATTCAAGACTCACTATCAATCAAAAGACACGTTTGCTTTTGAAGGCAGTATGTGAAACGAGAATAGATGACACAGATATTGATCAAAAAGAGAAGTTAGACTATTAATACTGCAAAGAAGTTAACTGGTAAACCAACTGTTCATGAAATATTATCATGCCTAACAATAGCTATGACAACCTTTTGCACCATCGATACAATGGCTACCCGGCATGTCCCGGGAGCAATAGACAACAAATTAAATGACTTAAAAAGTGCGTGTAGTATCTTTTTTATTTACTTATTTTTTTAAATCTCCCACCCTGCTATCTCTCTCTATACATTTCTATAACCCCTTCCCTATCTGAAGATGTGGTTCAATGGCTTACTTCAAGGGATTCCAAACTACAGCCTCCAGGCCAGATCAAGATCGCCAAAGTCTTTAATCTGGCCCATGGAGCTCTTATATAAAATGTATTAGGTTGGTGCAAAAATAATGTCGTTTTTTGACGTTCAATGTAAAAAAAAAAAAAAAAAAAGACATTATTTTTGCACCAACCTAATAAAAATATTCAGAAAAATATTTCTTAAATAGTGTGGTGGTTTTTCTTTTCGTTCAAAAAATGATTAAAAGGGCAAGGTATTGGAGAACCAGTTTCAGTAAAAAGCAAAGCTAATAAGCAAAACTGTATAAAACCCGTTTACGTCATTTTTTTTTTTTTTTTTTTTTAATGGCTCGCATAGTTCTAAAAAATGTCAGCAATATGCACCCTCCCCCAACGCTCAGTTTGAAAACTTTGGAGATCCCTGGCTTAGTTAATCTCCTGACCTGAAAGCTTATGAAATCTAAAGACCTGTTTCGCAAAAAAAAAGTGTCTCATGGACTGTGATAAGGCAGGTTAGGATTTCAAATAATTATGAAAAACTAGCCTGGGTGCCCGGCGTTGCACGGGTGTTTGGAAGTGTGTGTTGAGAAAAAAAAAAAAAAAAGTGGTAGTAGGCAGGCAGGCAGGCTCGAACCCGTACCACAAAGGAGGAAAAGAATGTGAAAAAAAGAAGTAACATCTTTGCCGTTGCGTCCATCACCAAACCAGAAGCAGTGAAGGTTTAAATTAAGGCTAGTCAATCGAAAAGAGGGGATTATGTTAAAAAATTCAGCAAAAAGAGAGATCCCACCTTGTAGAAAAGTGCCCAGTTGAGGGTGAAGGAATTAATGTCCTTAGCCAATTTTTCAATATTTGTCGTCCGAAGGGTCGAGCTTCAAAAACGATACTGATCTCGTGAAAATCCGTCGCCTCTGTCGAAAGTTTTAAGCAGACATACAAACATACATACATACATACATTTAAACAGATAGGTGAGATTTATATAATAGACGGAACGCGAAAGCTGTGCATGGAAAATTTGTGGCAAAAAACGAATGTGAAGATTTCTCGAGATGGAGTAAACATATTTTTAAAAAAATTTTTTTCCGTTTCAATAAAAAAAAATTGCATTCTTTTGAGAAGGGGAGGTTTCACTCCCGAAATTACTAAACATGTTACACCATCCTGGATATTTTTTTTATTAATGTTTAGCAGTAAATCCCATATTTATTGCTTTAATATGTGAAAGATTTCTTTAAAAATAAATAAAATTTTATACTTGATTAACCTAGTTACCCCTCCCCAAAGCATTGCTTGGGGTCATGAGTCATGGGTAGCAAATTAGAAAAGTTAAAAAGTGTGTAACATCTTTTTTTTTTAAATCCCCGCCCCCGCTTCGATGACATAAAAGGTCATATACCTTAGGTATATACCTTACTTCCTGCGACTAAATAAAATGGATATTTTGTTCAAAACCGATATTCACGACATAATTAAAAATACTTTTCTAAATGCAAATGTGCTCTGATGAACTCATAGCACTTGTGCCCCCTTGACATATATGCTCTCAACTAACCTGACAAGCAACAAAATCCCACCTCTTCATTGTTGCAGGTCCTTAGATGCTGGAAAGCTTTCTACTCTAATAGTTTCTTGCTCGGACTGCTAGACTTTGGAATTCCCTCCCTGTTCTTGCTTCCCTAACTGTACTAACCTGCAAAAGTTTAAGTTTAATAGCCATCTCGTCCTTAAACTCTCCTGTTAGACACAATCCCAAATAGCATCCTCTTAGATAAACGAAAATAAATTGTCTTTCCCAAGTGTATAAATAAAATTTACTTTAAAATAAACTAATGAACTGTCTCTGTTCAGTCTCGAAAGACAAAGGATACCTCCTGTAGGGGCAGCTGCACATGTAATCGACTGGAAACAATGCTGAGATAAGCGGTGAGTTCATACAGCACCTGGAAGTTCCAAATGGTCACCCATCTGGTACTGGCCCAGCTGATCGTTCCTTTAAAATAATTGTAAAATTAATTAATGCTCCAGTCCAGTCCAGTCCAGCGTGGCCGTAGCCAATATTGAACTCACTACACGAGTTTGTAGTGTAATTCAAATCTTGTCGATAGATAAATACTTGATGCTTCGCCAGGGCTATCAAGGGTATTTTTTATCATGACACCATCACTAGATGGGATGCCTACCACGGCTTAAGAGAGCCCCATCTACACTCGAGAGAAGGATAGACCGCACCAGTTTCTCAACTTAGTATTTTACCTTGCAGTACATACAACGCCTTGCTTTCCCAAATGGTCACTCATCTGGAACTGGCCAGGCTCAACATTGCTTAACTTAGGTGATCTGTGTCATTGTGATTGTGCCGTATTCCCTAGTTGAAATGAATGACTCTCTTCTTGAAGAAACTTTATGCTTTGAAAAATTCTAAGGATTGACTGTCATTCAAAACCTGGAATGGAAGATGAACATTAAATCTGTTACTAAGATTAACAAATTCTTGTCGAGCCATCCTCTTACATAATCAAATTTTGTCTATTACAACTATTGCCGCCAACTCTTTAAAGGTTCTGTTTTGTCAGCCTTATCAGCCATCTGACAAACTCATTAACTCTTATCTGCAACCTGCCGCCATCAGATTATACTGACGTCCTGAACTAAAATGCACCAAATATTGATTTTATTGGCTTCCCCCCTTTTCCTTTGCGAAACTCAATCATGTTCTGCATAGTCAAAAACACAAATACTTCTTAAAAAAAAAAAAAAACAACCAAACAAAAGTTTTTCCCCCAACATTACTGAATTTTGTATTAAATAGCCTGAAAAGTGTTGATATACCGTAAAAAAAAAAAAAATCAAACTAAACCGAACACCATAAATAAATACAGAACTTGAAGCATAAAACTTTTCCAAAATAACTGAATTCGGCATTAAATAACCTGAAATGAGTTGAAAGAACCAAACATATCCTCGAGTACCCTCGGGGTCTTGATAAGCAGTGACTCATTAGTACAAAAAACATGTTTGCCTGTTTTGGTATTAAATAACGTTAAGAAGTTGAAATTCAAATGAAACCGCCAAATTAAACAACTTCATAATGATCTGACAGGGTCTGAAACTACAAATAACTTCTTTCTTTTTTTTAAATAATTTTTTTAATACTAACTATATATAATGAAACTACTGTACGGATTCTATAAACCACCCACTGTTCTCCGGTTTGTTTAGAACTGAAAACAAGTCAGTCGATCTCTAGATGGGAGTGGGACATTAGTGGGAGGAAGTGAAATAGAGATGCGGTTCAGGAGTAGGTGGTTTCCTTCCAAAATAAGACATAAAATTAAAATACAAAGTAAGTATCTCGAGGGAAAAAAGATTGATATACAATTTAAAAATAAAATAAAAATCAAGCCAAAACTAATCAGTGACGTATGTAATTATTTTTTACATTATATAACGCAAAAAAATGTTGATTTTCAGTAAGATCGTTAGACTAAACTGTCATGAATCTGACTGGGCTTGAATCCACTATACAGAATTTGTAGATCAACCCTATCAGTAAGCAGTATGCCACCAATGTGGGTGTCTCGGCCAGCTATGCAGACTCAAATCACCAGGTTGGAAAATTAGGTCTGTCAATTCATATCGGTTTTATTGCAACAGGCCAGGTCACACTGACCTCAGTCTTGAACCAGTTTTGTTTTGTTCAACAAAAGCACTCATTAACAGCAGGTGGAAAGTGAACAACAACAGCACAAAAAAAAGAAAGAAAAAAAAGAAAGAAGTTAAAAAGATAACGTAGAGATAAGAGCATTGGAAATAGGAGACCAAGGGAGAGAGGAAGCAACGAAAAGAGAAGGAGAACTAGCTAAAGAAAGGAGAGCAATTATGTGGATAGCATTTTTTTTTTCTAGATATGCCAAAGGTCACTTGGTTTAAATGGGTTAATAAGATTGGTGACGTGTAGGAGTGGGGGGGGGGGGGCTTAAAATCAAAGCAAACAAAAGTCGGCTATTTATACGATTGGGATTGATTCTTTCCACGGTTGTTGATATTTTAGCAACTGCCAAACAACCCTGACCTTTTGGCTGGAATAAAAATGTAGTATCTGTTTGTTCTCAGGAAGTCATCCTATCCTCCCAGGTAATTACATCTCTCAAAAGTATGTGTTAGCCATACTAGGATCTGTTTTTCGATTCCTTTGTGTGATGGCCATACTTTGTGTCATGTGAACTTTCAAATGATTTATTTCAAATTCCATATACACACATGTATTAGGTTGGTGCAAAAATAATGTCGTTTTTTGACGTTCGACTTCATGTCAAAAACGACATTATTTTTGCACCAACCTAATAATATGTGTGTGTGTGTGTGTGAATAGGAGTTAAACGAAATCAATTTAACATAATTTACATACGTTCCAAGAATTCAAATAACATAGATTTGTGTATGTTCATTTCAGATACGACATGAACTTTCTTAATATACATTTTCATCAGTAGCATAAGGGTAGTAGGGTGGGTGGGGGTGGGGGTTTAAGATGGCATAACAAAGTATCAGAAAAGATAACAAAGTATCAAAGACTTATGTATGATATGAAACGAAATTGGAAACTAAAAGACGTTTCAATTATACCAGTCATTATAGGAGCAACTGGGCTTATGAAAAAGAACTTTAAAAAGTACATAGCAAGCATACCCGGTGAACTAAGTGCAAGTGAAATACAAACGATTGCACAAAGGGACGGCTAGAATTCTGAAAAGATCTCTTGGTTGGACTCACTAAAATAGGGGTAAATGTCAGACATCTGGTTGGATGTCCCACCCCCTAGAAGAAAAAAGTTTAAGAAAAATGAAAAAAAAAAAAAAAAAAGTGAATAAATTTTGTTTTCTTCCTAGTCACTCTTCTGGAAGATCTAATTTCCCTTCTATTGAACTGATATATATGATGCCTCCATTCTGTCTCAAGAGACAATGGATATCCCCTGTAAGAGTAGCTACGTAGGTTATTGTGCGGCAAGGGTTGAGCAATCCTCAACCACACCTCTACTGAATCAGCACTGTTTGAGTTCAGTGGTCATGAGAAGTGCTAGACAACTGGAAACAACGGCAGTATAAGCGGAGAACACATACAACATCTGGAATTTCCAATTTGGTATTGACCAGGCTCAACGTTGCTTAACTTAAACATAAAGGTTAGCTGAGTAGTTGCCTATTCATTTTTGTTCTCGTTTTCTGGCTTCAGATTATTATTTCTTACTCTCTCTCTCTATCTTTCTCTCTCTATATCTTCTCTCTCTCTGTATATATATATATATATATATATATATATATATATATATATATATATATATATATATATATTCACGTTTGAGATGTTCAAATGTCGGGACTAATGAAAACAATGAGGTTGTTAGATAGTGCTCAATAAAAAGAGCAATATATATATATATATATATATATATATATATATATATATATATATATATATATTTTAGGGTAAACAGTCACATATGGTCGCTACAAACAGCCATCTGTTTCAGTCAATGAAACTTCCTCAGGCGACCCTGATGTTGCGTTGATGGGTTTAGGGTTGCCTGAGGAAGTCTCATTAACTGAAACAGATGGCTGTTTGTAGCGACCATATGTAACTGTTTACCCTCAAATATATATATATATGGAATGATAATAATGTTGCTCTAGAAAAGATTACATGATTCCATTTCCGTTTGATGAAAACCGGTGTTTCTTTTTTTGCTGTAGACCATTTAATAGTTTACTCGGTGTCGGCCCACAAGTCCAAAGAGACTCAGGCTTGGCTTCAGAAGGAGTGATACGACTTTTTACCCTCCTCTCACAGGCCTCTCTATTCCTCCTACCCGACCCGCTGGATTACTTTGTTTGGTCATACGTCAAGAACATCACTAACACGACCTCCACAACACGAAAACCATCCGCCGAGTATTCGCTAAGCTCCTGCCGTGGTAAAGGCAAGCTCCCAGTTCCAGGCCCGTATTGAGGCGGTGATTGAGGCTGAAAACACTTACATTGAAAGGATGTCAGCTGTATTAAATATTTACATATTTCAGCTATTGATTTTTTTTGTGAAAGTTTTGAAATAAAATTGTGTTGTTTTCTTTAGGGTGATAAATTTATCGTTCCACCCTGTATGTGTGTGTGTGCGTGTGTGTGTGTGTGTTTTTTGACAATTCAAATCATTTTCAAACCATATTCCAAATAAAGAGTATGCTCAAATGTATTAAAGTCGTTTACAGTCGTTTCAAGCCAATGTTTATTTTTTTTTTAAGTCATATAATGAGACGTGACATTTTTTTCAAAACATCAAATTTCTTCAGAACAAAATTTTACATCAAAAGAAATATTTTCTTCATCCAGGAGAGATTGTGACTAATTTAAAGAGAATTTTATATTTAATCTAAATTTGAATATGTGTGTGTACGTATATATATATATATATATATATATATATA
>NC_136507.1:18415610-18533110 GCF_053919585.1 Euprymna scolopes | reverse complement strand
TCTTTTTATTGAGCACTATATAACAACCTCGTTGAATTCATTAGTCCATTACTTTTGAATATAAAAAAAAAAAACCCGAGTATATATATTATATATATATATATATATATATATATATATAACATGATTATACAATTTTTTAAAGAAAAATTGACCAGAATGCTCAATAGTGGAGGTAAGAGGTAACAGATCAGAATCTAATATATTTATCTATAATAACAAACAGAGATAAATTCTTAATTTCGAGTCAACTATAAAATGATTGTTAGGCATCTGATGTCCAGGTTTCGAATCTTTGGAGTTGATGCACTTACTATATTTAACCACATTAGTGAATCATGAAGCGACATAACAGCTGTCTGCAAATGACTATTTTTTTTAGAGAAAGAAGGAGTAGGGAAGGAGGAGGGGGACAAAAAAGATGCAAATCCATTGCACAAGACTCATAATGCAGACAAAGTACATCTAGATGGCGGAGCTATTGCCGTTGTCAAGAAAGTTTTGTTACCCTGGTGACAGGTTTGGAGCACAGAGTAGAGTAGGTGTGATTGCAAGATTTAAAAGTAGATGGAATAATTTCAGGAAATGTCTGCCATTACTAATGAGCAGAGCGATGCTACTATCAACCAAGAGAAGAATCTACGCAGTATGATGAAACGTGTCCAGTGAAGGTTGAGGATATGCGTTGCATGGGGATAAATGAATGCATGGGATGAATGATACAATGCATGCATAATGCGAGTCTTAAAGACAAGCTTAGATCTGATGACCTCAGAGGGAGATAAAATCTGGACCGTATAGGAAGATGTGTGCAGAAAAGGAGACTTTAAACAAACATGTTAATAGATGTAGCATATTTAAGGTAGCAGGTCTAGTTTACTCTGGATATCAGTTTCTTAAACCAGATGAATGCATGCCAGTATATAAAACAGGTTAAACCGATGCTGATGCTGCTGCTGCTGCTGATGATGATGATGGATTAGTAGATGTAGAACAGCTAAGGTATCAAATTCAGTTTACTGGGGAAGGCCAAGGAAAACGAGAGGTAGTGATAAAAATAGAACTGAAAAAAAGAGGGATAAATAAAGACCTAGCCAGAGATAAGTTACTCTGGAAGTCAATTTCTTGAAGCCAGCGCATGTAAAACTGAATATGATAATGATTATATATCCACCAATATTAACAAATCTCTGAGAGAAACAAAAAAAAAAAAAAAAAAAAAAAAGAAGAAAGGTGTATGTGGTGGTGGTGGTGGTGGTGGTGGTGGGAGGCACATTTTAACCCTTGCTACAAGCACCTCTTTTACAACAATGGCGGTGTTTTCAAGGACAAGAGGTTCAAACAATTCAGCGAAAAGTTCAACAACGGAAACAAGACCCAAATGCAGTTGAAAATATTTTACAAAAAATGGCATTCAAGAGTTATTGTCCTCGTCTTTAACTTAATCACCTTCACTCAAATCATGCTGCATCATTCATTACAAGAATTTATTTAGGAACATCCCACTTTTCATTGAGGGGAGAGGGCTGGGAGACGGAGTCCAAGCATCTCTATAAAAGGATCTCCATTCCATTGTCCTCCAATCCGTGAAGTTTAATTTTGAAATAGCATCTTGAGATTTCTCCACAAATTTTTAGTAACATTTTCTATATTAATAAAGTAGGGTTGTTTTTCTCTTCTCGAGTCAGACATCATAAGACGATAAACACAGGTGTCACACATAATTCCTGCCAGTACCTGATATAGAAAATAATAATCATTTCTGTTTAATTTTCTGCATTGATTCCTACCAAACTGACTCTTCCAAACACATCATACTTAGAGAAAGTAGGAGTAGATTTCGCTCAGTCAAAAAACCTACTAATACTTTCTCATAATACAGTGGAACAATAATATTGTTGCCCTAGAAATTACAACATGATTCCATTTCCCTTTGATGAAAATCAGTTTTTTTTTTTTTTTTGTTGCAGACCATCTACTAGCTGGCCAGTTGTGTACAACTCCCAAGAGCAATAGGAACCTTCTATCATGTCTGAAAGTGACACAATGTTCAACAAGCGAGCTCCGAAATGCGTCACTGTATAATTCATGCTCTTTACCGATCAAAGTTATGACAACAGGACCATTGCTAGCACCCTCAAAATGCAATCCGGATGGTTCAGCACTTGAGGGATGTGCCCAGGGTGATGAAAAGAAAGGGTTATGGTTTTTGGTGCAATTTCAAGTGAAGGCCACCTAACATCTTCGAAGTCGGATTGAAAGTCAACACCAAGTGCTGAGGAGTGTGGTGATCCAATCAGGGGGCTGCTGGCAGACTGGGTGTGGCAACAGGACTCAGCACCAGCCCACAAGTCCAAAGAGACCCTTATCTTCCTACCCTGACCTGAACCCACTGAACTACTTCGTTTGGTCATACGTCAAGAACATCACCAACATGACCTCTAACAACACCAAAGCCAGCCTGATCACCACCATTCGCCAAGAAATCGACAAGCTCCTGCCGGTGCTTGTGGAAAAAGCATGCTCCCAGTTCCAGACCCGTATCAAAGCAGTGATTGAGACTGAAGGCATCTACATTGAATAGATGTCAGCTCTACTACATAATCAAGTTACCTGAATTGATTATTTCAATAAAAATTTTTAAAAATAAAGCTATAGTGTTATGGTCTTTAAGGCGACAAGTTTATCGTCTGCCCCTGTATTTTCATTATTCAGACAACTGTACCAAATTACTTGGCCAAGATAACCTTCGATCTTCTCCAGATGCATCTTTTCAAACTCTGGAATTTTTATGTCAAAACTCTAGAGTCTATATATGGATTTTGAACTAAACCAGGGCTAGATTGTTCTTGTTCCAGCAACCATGATGCAAAGTTGTTTCTTCCACTCAGATAACAAGAAACAGGATTGGACCACTAGACCACATGTCTTATTGATTCGACCGACCTTACGATAAACGCAAAGAGCAAAGGCATCAAAACAGCAAATTAGTGAAGACCACTGGACCAGCAAATCAAACAAGCTGGAAAAAAGGATGCAGGAAATCAATAATCAAACAAATTGCTTAAGATCACTATGTTATACATTCGCTGCAGCCGGGGTTGCAATGTGCTTTTCAATCTATATCATTTCTAAATCGACTTTGGCAAATTGTTCTCGTTCCAGCAACCATGATGCAACGTTGTTTCTTCTTGTAGTGTTCTTCTTCTTTATGGTGACACTGTTATTGTTCCACCGCGTACATTACTTCATAGGATCCACTTTTCAAAAATATTTCTTTTATGCATTTCATTACGTTACTTTTCTCCTATTACGATTTACTTATACGAATAATCACGACTCAGTTTCATTTTGAATCTTAGTGTCGAGGCAATTTGATCCGCTGTCCAGAATCATTTTCCGGATTAATGGTTTACCTTTTGCTAAACATTCACAAAATCAACATTGACCACGGTCATTTAGGTCATGGATGGTGGAGGAAAAGCATGCTCATCCCATGGATTCAATAGAAGGGTTCAGTTCGAAATTGCATGCAGATTCCAGAGTTCAACAAGATAAACCTAAAGGAGGTTGGAGGTTACATTGGCCGAAATGTTGTCAGAATAACACTTTAGACGAGAACAGTAGTCCGAATAATCTACGGGAATAGTATGCTTTTGTTTCATTAGTGATGGTTCCTATTTACAATGCCTCCCCACACGACAGAGTTAGACACCAGGGTCATTTTTAACGTGGAGAAAAGAAACAAAAATAAAAATTGTCTCAGTCGTGAAGGACTTTTCCTCCACTGACAGAGAACAAGAAATTGAAGTGTAGCATCTGAAGAACAGATACTACACTTTGATCTTGTCCCGAAGGCCAAGAAGTTCATTAGTGATGGTTACAAGGGTAGAATATTCTCATTCTGTCAGCCCTGAACAAGTCAATCCATCCCATCCATAGCCTTGAGCCCCTGGGGAGGGGCATAGGTCATCTACAACTTTTGTAGATGCTTTTGTAGCGACTGAGTTCTTTTTACGGGGTGAGGGTGCTGGCCCCACGCCCAACCTTCCCAGAAGGTACATCCAGCACCTCGCCTTCCCAAATGGTCACCCATCTGGTACTGGCCAGGCTCAACGTTGCTTAACTTCGGTGATCTGCCGAGAACCGGTGTGTCAATGTGATTGTGCCATACACCTGAACAAGTAGAAGTCCTCAATAATATGCCCTTAGTATTTAACCTACAACCTTCAGAAGAATGTTACTGTAGAAGTTGAGGACAAATCAAGTAAGATTTACTATTTTAAAAATCTCTTCGTTTTTGTCTTCCAGCACATTTCCGTTTCTTGTATAGTGGTAGTTTTCTTTGGAGTATTATGTGTAATAATATGCATATGATTTGATAAAGAGCTTTTACCATCAAAATATTATGGAAAACAGTTACACACATTAGTTCCCTTTATCATGCACAATGTTCCAAGTTGGTCATAATTTTAAAAGCATATACTCTACTATTGCCAAGAAATAAGTAATTTGTTACTTACCAAATGGTTTTCGGTCCTCTAACATATTAACTCTTTCATTTATACTTTGATGGAGTACAGTGTCTACAAAGAACAAAAACAAAAAAGGAAAAATAATTAAAAACAGAAAGAAAAACTGTTACTGAATTTTTTGACTCGTATTGAAAATTTCTATCAATTGGATTATTCAGACTACTGTTCTCATCTTGAGTGTTATTTTCACAACCTTTCGATTGATGTAACCGCCCGACCTTCTTCAGGTTTATCTTGCCGAACACGGGAATCTGCACTCAAGGACATGTGGCGTAACGGATAAAGTACTAGGTAAATTCGACTTTAAAATTAAACTCTTCTGGTTGTTAATTAATCGTTCAATTCTTAGTACACGTGATGCTAAGAAAACAATTTCAAATTATTTCATACTTCTATTTAGGTCATGGATGATGGAGCAAAACCATGCTCCCCTTGTAGATTCAATAAAGGGTTCAGTTCGAAATTCCGTGCAGGTTCAAGAGTTCAACACGATACACCTGAAGAAAGTTGGAGGTCACATTGGCCAAAATATTGTCAAGATGAAAACAGTAGGTTGAATAATCTATGGAGATAATATACTTTTGTTCCGTCAGCCATGGCTACGAGGGTAAAATATTCTCGTTCTGTTAGCCATGGCCAGGTGAAAGTCCTAAGCAATTCGCAATTGTATTTTGAGTATTGCCTGCACCAAGGATTGAACCTTCAACTTACAACTGAATTTTGCCAAGTATTTTATTCATTACGCCACAAGTTATTGTGTTTGAAATTCTGTGCACATTTCCGAGTTCAACAGAAAGATTTCCAAGTTAATTAAACCGACTATGCTTCGTCCGAAATAAAAAAAAAACCAACCTTTTCTGCCATTCGTACGTTGACACACCGGTCCTTGCCAGATCATTGAAGTTAAGCAACATTTAGCCTGGCCAGTACCAGATGGGTGAACATTTGGGAAGACTAGCGCTGTATGTGCCTTCTGGGAAGGTTGGGCATGGGGCCGGCACCCTCACTCCGAAAAAAGAACTCTACACTACAAAAGTATCTACAAAAGTTGTGGATGACCTATGTCCCTCCTGGGGCTCAAAGTTATGCATTTTCTGCTATTCACTAATCAAAGCGAGCCAAGGTCGGAGATTATATTGGCCAAAATGATGAGAATAACACTGAAGATGAGAACAATAGTCCGAAAAATCCAAAATAAAAGATGAGGATTAATAAATTTGTAGCATTTGGATTATTCAGATTCAGCTGATCACATTGACATGTAGAACAACGGATAAAGGTGTTAAGTATCTCTCAGTGTTAAGTGACAGTCTTCTAGAAGTTGAAGGCTGGGTCATAACTATAAGTGATAATCTATATATTAATACTGTAGTATCTTTAACGTACATACATACGTGTGTCATAGTTTTCAGATCATAAATTATTAGATCGAGTGATTCTATTCATTATAAAGGAGGTTAGAAGGTAATAACACACTACAAACATTAAATTAATATATAGATATGCTGATTTAATGTTCATGGTATGCATCCTCCTTTTTAATAAATAGGATCTCCCGATCACTAAGACACAGTGTAAATAAAAAAATAAAAAATGATGTCACTTTTAGGCTGTACATGAAGCTACATTATCCCTGCTTGGTCTTCTAGCTAGGATCCAAGGGTAGTATCTGTTCTGTCTAAAGATGGTAAATGATATTGTGGGTTTTTTGTTCATGTCAGGCGTCCATACAATGGAAATATGTCACAGACTTCTATAAGGATATTGCTGATAAACTGTAATAGCCTAATACATTCTGATACTACATTAACCAGCTTACTTTTACAGTTTTAACAAATAGGCTACAATAATATTATGGGGTCACTATTCACACCAGAACATCCACAGAATGCCTAGTAGTAATATATTACATATGAAAGATGCCGCTGTGGAATTTACACAGGTCCTTCTAGTAACTATGAATAAAATAAACATAAAATACTTAATATTTGTACCAGACCATAGTTGATGGAACAAGAACAATCTACCTGCATGGATTGAATAAATAAGTTCAGAAAATGAATGCACCTGATGAACATTGGATTTCACAACGGCTGAAACGTTGCGAAATTAAAAATTTTCCATCACGATAGTAAAAATACAAACTAAAAGCTAAAATATTTACATTTTTATGCAGCATTTTGGATAGAATCAAAGTGTAGTAGCTGTTCAGCCATGCCCTTCTTTCTCCCAGGTATTACCTTCTCCTTTCGCATGCCTGGTACTACCTGATCAGGCTGTCTGAATATACTGACTCTCTGAATTAAAATGCACTAAATCTTGTTATTGTTTTCTTGTTTTTTTTTTTCATTTTCCTTTGCAAAACTCATTCATATTTTTTAAAGTGATGAACAAAAAATACAATTTTCTTCTACAACCAAACCAAACCAAACGATATGAATAAATATTTGAAGATATAAAGAACTTGAAGAATAAAAACTTTTCCAAAACTACTGGATTTGGCATTAAATAACCTGAAAAAGGTTTATATTCTGTGTAACAAAGTGTGAACGTGTGTACGACAGCAGTAGCAGCAGTTGTATGCAAATGACCAAGATGTGCGTGAGGTGACGTCACAGCGAGGAAGAAGGAAAAAAAAAAGATTATAAAAAGACAGAGATAGACACATTACACACGTGGCTCAGGAGTGACAGGCAAAGGGGCATCCTAGACATGGCCGGACAAAAAACAGAGTACCACATGTTCGACCGGGCAGAATCTTTGTTATCTTATTAAACATAATAAAGTACGAAAAAACTTTTGAACAAGAGACAAGGCGTTATTCTAGAAAGTACCTGTAAATAAATGTCTGCTGTTTCACTGAAAAAAAAGAGTGAGTAGAATTCTTTCCTTTTCTTTGTTTCCTTGTGACTGTCTGCATAACAACGTGTGGGTCCTGAGTGTGGATGTGTAATGACTATGTTATAGCTGTAAAACAAAACAACTAAACCTTTTGTGTGAGGGGGGGGTGTTATAGCCTGCCAGCTAAGACGTCCTCATTTTTTAGGGACGCTACAAGTATTTTTTTTCTCATCTACTTTTTCTCTTTTGGAGTAACTAAATTCCCCCCCCCCCACATTTAAAAACTGATCTCATATCTAACTTTAACCCTCCCCCCTCCCGTAGGGAACCCACCACAAAAGTGCCTTGTCAGCTTGAAACAAAAACCTAATAACAACACAACTAATAATGAGGGTTGTTCCAAAAGTAAAACCTCCTATTTTTTTTTTTAACTCAAAAAGTTGAAAAGCTACAAAGATGCAAGTGGTACCATCAAAACGTTTGTGCTCCAGAATTTATTTTTCTACATAGTCACCACCATTCTCAACGCCCGCAGTGGACAACAGCTGTGCCTAGGTGTCTGGAGCATGCTTTGTCATATAAGGGTCATTCGATTTGACCTTTGAGAACTCTACCAAACTCCTCCGCCAATTTTGGGTATAAACAATTGAAATTTTAGATACAGGTTCCTTAGACATAGGTCTAACTTAATAACTTGATTTGAGCCTAAAACGATAAATGTTAAGGGGTCAAAGTTAAAAAAAAAAACTTGACCGCTTTGGTCTCTACAAAATTATTCAGACAATTTCTGGTCTAAAGATTTGAAATTTTACATAAGGGTATTCAGAGATAGGGCAAGCTTTTTAATCGGTTTGGGTCGAAAATTTGAGCTACCAACATATAAATGTATGTATGTATGTTTGCATGTCTGCCTAAAACTTTCAACAGAGGCGACGGATTTTCACAAGATCAGTATTGTTTTGAAGCTCGACTCTTCAGACGACAAATACCGAAAAATTGGTTAAAAACATTAATTTCTTCACCCTCAACTGGGCACTTTTCAACAGGGAGAGGTTTTCACCGATATTTTCAAAAGTCATCCCCTCTTTTCTAGCCTTAATCTAAACTTACGTCACTTCCGGTTTGCTGATGGTCGTAACAACAAAGATGTCAGGGGTTTTTTTTCTGTTCTTTTTCTCCTTCGCGGTATGGGTTCGAGCCTGTCTTCCTACTACCACTTTCTTTTTTGCTCAACAATACACCTCCAAACACCCGGGCAACGCCGGGCTCAAATGCAAATATATATATAAAATTTAATTCATTTATAATTAAAATTTAATTTATTTATAAATAAAAGTTTGATCCATGTGCAAATAGCCTATATCTAAAATTTCAAGTGTCTATACCTAAAATTAGCGGAGGAGTTTGGTAGAGTTTTTAAAGGTTAAATCATTGAACTTTGACCTCTTGACAGCCAAATTTCTGGCCAAAAACCTATTAAAAAGATTTTTCCAAATGCCAATACTTCTTATGTCAAATCTCGAGTCTGTAGACTGAAAATTGACAGAGTTATTTGATAGGGAAATGTACACACACACACACACGCACATTTTGCTTTGGAAATTGATTCTCATTAAAATTCATCCTAACTATACGCATACACCTATTTATAAAGTGACTTATATGTTTCTATGTATAGGATTCACACCTAAACTAATTAAGCAATCATTCTGAATTTTGGAACACATCTGCTAGGGATAAGTGTGTGTAATGTGAGCTACATTTAGATTAACATCAAAGTGTAGTATCTGTTCTTCAGAGGCGGCACTTCCATTTCTCGTTCTCTTTCAATCGAGAAATCCTTCACGACTGAGACAATTTTTATTTTTGTACCTTTTCTCCACATTAAAAAAACGACCCTAGTGTCTAACTCTGTCCCGTGGGGAGGCATTGTAAATAGGTACATTTAGATTAACATTGCTTTACGAAAAAAGGGCGATGCCTTTGTGAAAATTCAAATATTTCCAATTTACATGAAATTTGAACAGCAAGTAATAATTTTTTTTTTTTTTTTTTTTTTTTTTTAGTTTTGGAATCCTTTTAGATGAGGTTGCATCCCTCTGCCTTTTCTACAAGTATTTTAATGGTGAATGCTCTGACGAACTGCAATCACTTGTGCCCCCACGACGTGAGCACCCTCGACAAACCCGACAGGCTGCTAAATCCCACCCCCACACTGTAGAGATCCCTAGATGTAAAAGATCTTTTTACTCCAATAGTTTCTTCCCCAGAACCGCTAGACTTTGAAATTCCATTCCAGGTCTCTGCTTCCCCAACAGTACTGACGTGCAGAAGTTCAAGTGTAACGTGAACCGACACCTTGCTGCCCATATCCCTACATAGTACCCCAGTAGTTGTTGCCCCTGACAGTAGCCCCCTACACCAAAGTGGCAATTTGCCTTGTTTGGGGTGAAATTGTAATAAAAAAAAAAAAAAAAAAATGTTTCAGCCAACTCATTCTCTAGGTTTCAGGGTTCGTGGCACAGTGGATAGAGGCGCTGAGTCTCTATGGTTCCGGGTGAGCATTGCTGGAGATAACGGTTTCAATCCTACTCAAGACAGGATTAATTGGTCAAAACATGTTGAGACAACAACAACTATGGAAGGCAGTGGGGATACAGTTACGAGACTCAGTATTTCTATCCTGTCACGGTTAATCACCTGAAGAAGGCCACAGGATGAGTTGGCCGAAACGTTGTGAGACAACAACTATGGAGGCAGTAGTCACTGAATCACCGGGAATAAGTTACAAGATTCAGCATTCCTATCTCATTCCGGCTAATCACCTGAAGAAACGTGGTTGAAACGTGATGAAACCACAACTATAAAGATGAGGATAGCAGTCTCCAAATTTCAGTTCCCTTCGAGTATCTTATAAGTTTTTAGAGGGCATAATATGAGCAAAATCTCCCATTCAAAAATTCAAATATTTCAGATTTGCATTAAATTTGATCCATGGTTATTAATTAAGATTTCCTGAATTTTAATTGTTTTAAGCATTAAATTTTAATTGCTTTAAGCATTAAATTTTCGACATTTTCTCAAATTAAAATCATCTAATGGCTTTTGATCAAAATTAGAATAAGGATTCTAAACATAAGATTTAGTAGCATTGTTTTAATATATAATAGACTTTAGACATCAATTAATAAATGTTCCTCTATTTTATTTTGTCTGAAATATTTTAAAGAGCCTTTAGAGGGTATAATGTGGATACAACTGCGTATTTGAAAATTGTAATATTTCAGATTTGCATTAAATCTGATTCATAGTCATTGGGCACTAATGAAACAAGTTTATTCGAAATTCAATACGTATGTGTGTAGATGTGTATGTAAATATGTATGTGCATGGATATATATGTAAATATGTATGTGTGTAGATGCGTATGTAAATATGTGTGTGTGTGAATATATATGCAAATATGTGTGCAGATATATATATATATATATTCAGAATGTGAGAGATTATATATAATTATTTCCACAGCTCAAAGAACGCCGCAGCCTACAAGAGCCGTGCCAGCCAACGAAGTCGAGTCTTAGACTTCCGGTTCGTTGGCTGGCATGGCTCTTGTGGGCTGCGGCGTCCTTTGGGCTGTGGAAATAATTCTATATATATGTTTCTTAATATACAGCATTATCACATTGATTCACAAATCACTGAAGTTAAGCAACGTTGACCCTGGTTAGTACCAGATGGGTGAACATTTGCGAATTCTAAGCACTGTATGGTCTCCCCGTTTATCAGTTGTCCTGAACCTCAACTTGCCATTGGTATTCAAGAATGCCGACTCAGGAGAGGTGTGGTTGGAGATCATGCAACTGTTGCTACAAAGATTCCACGTACAGACACCCTTAAAGTGGGTATCCATATTCCGTCAAAACTGACGGAAGCTACCCATGTAAATATGTGTGTAGGTGTGTATGTAAATATGTATGCATGTAGATGTGTATGTAAATATGTATGTGTGTAGATGTGTATGTAAATATGTATGCGTGTAGATGTGTATGTAAATATGTATGTGTGTAGATGTGTATGTAAATATGTATGTGTGTAGATGTGTACACATTAGTATTAGTACGTAAGTACGTGTGTACATAAATTGTTTTTGTCAGGTCATGTCATATGCTACTGGTACCATGTAACCCAGTACTACCTGCCTCATGGTCGGCACACCGGCGACTAAACTGGTTCCCCCACCAGACTTGTTTGGTGAGGAGGGTGGCTAGTCTCCCTGAAGGATTAAAAACAAGACCTTCCAAAGGGCGAATGAACTCTTTTTCTGGGTCAACGGCCAACTAGCACCGTGTATATTTGTGTGTGTGTATATGTGTATTGGGGTGGAGAGGGCTCCCGTAAGCCGTGGTGAAGGAAACCTTTCTAGGAGAAGCAAATCTCTGATTTAAAAAACCATAAAGCGGAAGACCATTACCCGCATTAAGCTGGTCTGCAGTTTAATTTGTTGCTGGCTATCTTGCTCTTGCTTGTTGCTGGATCTCAACATTTTGAACCGAGAGAGAGACTTAGCTGTCGTACAAAGCAAAGACTCTGTAACATCATATTTGTATAGATACTCCCTCAGGCATTTGGGCTCATGGATTTTGAATGTCTGAGAGAGTGGCAATCGTCTGACAAGACGTTGCAATCAAGGCATAAATTGTAAGCCAGAAGAACACCTAATTCAAAGCCCACAGCAAATGATTCCAGTCAGATTTAGTTTCTGATAGCAAGGACTCCCTGTTTCGCATCGCTTACTCTGGTCATTTGCCAAGTTTTTTACTAAATTTATTTATTCATTTATTTATTATAGTGTTAGGTGTAAGTACAAAATAGTTAACAAAATCCCGCCCACCTCCCCATGTTAAGAATGACTTTTTAAATAATGTCAGCAGTTTACTGGTCATGTTGAAATAACATTATTTTAAAAACCATTCTTAACATGAATGGGGAGAGGCTTTGTTAACTATTCTGTACTTTCATCAAGCAATTTAATAGTGTGACTAAATTTGGAAAACTGAAACTCTCGCCAGAAGTTATATTACAGATGAAGTTTAATATCAGGAACTAAATCTGATCGAACACTGTTTACTGCTTATTTGAGTTGAATATTCTTCTGGTTTGCTTTATGTAAATATAACAAAATACCAAGGATGTACCATATGAAAAAAAAAAAAAAAAAAAAAAAAAAAATGGAATCTTAAAAAGATTTCTATTATTCCGGTAATCATAGTAGCAACTGGACTCATAAAAAAGAATTTCAAAAACTATCTGCCAAATATACCCGGTAAACCAAGAGCAAGAGAGATTCAAACAATTGCACTTAAAGGAACGGTCAGAATGTAAAAAAGACCTCTAAGTGAGAATATATTAGATAGCGGGTGAATATTAGACATCCAGTAGGATGCCCCATCCCCAGCTTGAACAAACTAATAAAAAAAAAATGTTTTTTTAAAGATGTAAATATGTGTGTATGTGCTGCAGGGAAAATTGACTACAATATCAAATCAATTGTAGGTAAAAACAGAATCACCGTTTTCATCCAATTCTACGCCCCACCTTTTACAGACAATCGTTCCAACCCGACCCTAAATACCCACATCCACCCCGGCCCGTCCAATATTTCCAAAGTTTTGGCCAATCTTTCTAGAACCTATCAATTTTTGTTCCTGTGTTTTCTGGGTGTGTGCACAAAAAAAAAAAAAAAAAAAAAAAAAAAAAAAATATCAATAGAGTTGACCAGACAGAATCAGAGGCCAGTCTCCTCCTCATCATCATCATCATCATCGTCTCGAGCAGACAAGAAGAGGAGCTATTTTTAAAGATTCTATACTTACTGCGGCTATTCTGAGTAGCAAACAAACGCACACTACAAAAAAAAAAGAAAGAAAGAAAAGAAAAGAAAGAAAAATTATCATCTCTCCTCCTCCTCCGCCCCTTTATTCAACAGGGCAGCAGGCCAAGCAATTGTATTGAATAAAAATAGAGACATAAATAATCAGTCACCGCTCCAGGCAGTGCAGACTCTCCCCGAACAATACCTCCCTCACTCTATTCAGAAAAGGAGAAACAGGGTTGAAATGCCTATTGCTTGCAGAGTCCCCAGAAATTAAGAAAAGTTAAAAGGAATTCTAGATGCTCCAAAATATCTCATGCTTAAGTTTGGAATACATCAGTCTATCATGCTTAAGTTTAAAACCATTTTCGTTGGTCTGTCATGCTTAAGTTTAATATACTATTTACGTTGGTTTGTCATGCTTAAATTTTAAATACCATTTACATCAGTCTGTCAGGCTTGTGTGAAAGCATTTTCATTGGCCTGTCATGCTTAAGTTTGAAATATTATTTAGGGTGGTCTGTCAGGTTTACGTTTGAAGCCATTTTCGTTGGTCTGCAATGCTTAACTTTAAAATACAATTTATGCCGATCGGTCAAGCTTAAATTTAAAATGCCATTTATGTCGGTCTGTCATGCTTACGTTTGAAATACAATTTATCTCAGTCTGTAACGCTTAAGTTTGAAATACCATTTTTCGTTAGTTTGTCATTCTTTAGTTTGAAATATCGTTTTATTGCTGTCATGTTTACAGTTACAACGTTGTTTTTATTTTCTCCTTTCGTGCTTAAGTTTGACACATCATTTTCATCGATCGAAAACTATTTTCGTCGGTGCAGCATTTTTAAGTTTAACGATGAAAAATATTATGAGAAGACTGAAAATTTCCACACAACGGTGAAACCAGAAAACGGCAATTCTTCGCCCCTTGTCAGAATCATATAGTACAACTGAATCTGAAATCAAACACGAGGTAAAAAAATTGTAAAAGTAAAAATGCATTTTTATAGCTAAACGGAAATGACAAATAGAAAAAAGAGACGAGGAAAAAAAAAATGGAAGAAAAATGGTTTAAGAGTTGTTGACGCTAAATACAAAAAAAAGTTAATAAAAACATAAAAAGAAAAACGATGTTAAATAGACCAAAATTAATAATCAACAATAAATAGAAGTAAAAAAAAAAAATGTAAAAATAAAAACAAAAATATTTCCTTTTTAGTCTTTAAAAACAAAATGGCCGAATAGTTTTTTCCCCCCGTTTCGCGCGCTTTTTGCATGCGTGTGTGTTTCCTGTCTGACATATTTTCCTCCACCCCAAGTCATTTTTTAAACAGCTAAGCCAAAAATATCTTTACTGCTGCCCTGAAAACGTGCAACAGTGCCTGTATGTATCGTTTTTCTCGGCTTGTGCAATTTGCTGAGGGGAAAAACTGTAACGATTTTGTGGGTCACAGCAAACAAACATAACAAAGAACTGAAAGCGATATTTTTAAGTCACAAAAACTTTGTTATTTATGCCAATCGACTCTCTATTCTCCTCCACTCTTCAGCACAATTAAAAAAAAAAAAAAATCAAATCAATTTAAAAAAAAAAAAAAAAAAAAAAAAAAAAAGAAGTGTCACACTGTCACACCCATATCTTTTGTTAAAATTTTGAATGAAAAGAGTTTAGAAACCTATTTAATCCAGAAAGTATTTCACAACTGGCTGTACTTAGCCGGTGTTGGATGGTTGGTTGTTTTTGTTTTACGGCATATCAACCCTTTTCAGGTTATTTAATGCCGAATCCAAAGATTTTGAAGAAATTTTTTTTAATAGAATATATTTGTTGTTTTCAAGTTGGTTTCTATTTAACTCATAGTTGGGACCCTAACAGGTACTACCACTCCGGGTCAGAGTGGACCTGAGAGCAATGGTAATTAAAGGGTGACTCCACACTCCCCAAAGCCCGCAAGCTGGGGCCTCACCACTGGATATAGTTTAAGGTCATATCCAGGACCGGCGTTGGATGGGAGCCATTTTATTCTCATTTTTGTTTATTTTCTCTCTTTTTTATTCTTTATTTATTTTTTTTTACAAGGTGGTCACCACTTATCAAGGCCCGGAAGCCACTCAGGGATAAGGATTTATTGTGTGTACAGTACGTTAGTGTTGAGATTTGATAAAGTGTCTTATTTAAGGGGTCGGTTCATCAGGAATTTGTTTATGTTGGACTTGAAGACATTCAGGTTGTAGTCAGGTGGGAAATAGGCAAACGGAACAGAGTTCCACAGGCGTGCACTCAAGAAAGAAGCTTTGTTCATGGAATCTACGATAAAGAGTGGGGAAAATTTTTGACAGTGGTTTCAGCTAGACGGGTGTTTTTCGTGAAAGATTGGCGAAAGGGGACCAGGGATTGGAGCTCAGACGAGCACTTGCCATGGAAGTAACGATAACGATATTCATTTATTTTACTGTTTTTCTCCCCAAACAAGGTATATTATCACTTGGAACGTTAGGAGGAGGGGGGGCTACTATTTGAGACCGTGTCTAACAGAGGATTGTGGAGAGTTGAGCAGCGAGATGTCTATTAACGTTAAATTTTAATTTTTGTAGGTTAGTACCTTCAGAGAAGTAAGAAACGGGGGAGGAAATTCCAAGGTCTATCAGTCTGAGAGAAGAAACTATTAGAGTGGAAGGTTTTCCAGCATCTAAGGACCGCAACAGTGGAAGGGTGGGATTTTGCTACTTGACAGGTTAGTCAGAAGTATGTAGGGGGGGCTATGAGTTCATCAGAGCATATCCCATTAAAGTACTTGAAAAACAGATACAAAGATGTAACATTGCGGCGATGGGACAGAGGTTGGAGCTTGACCAATGGTGCAGGACGTATTAGATGGAAATTTTTTTTTTTTTTTTTTTTTTTGCTATTGTATTTTAAAATAGGATTTTAAAAGTTTAAATGAATTATTACGACATAGGTTATTTAATCTATCAACGTATTTTACACTAGCGGACACAGAAAAAAAAAAAAAAGTGATGAAAATAAATATACAACAAATAAAGGTTACCAAAAGCAAGATAATTTACTCTTCTACCTACGTGGATAATTTTTTTTAGTGTTTTAACTTATTTTAAAGCGTTTATTTACCTTGGGACAAAAGTATTATCGAGTTTATTGAGTTAGAATGAAAAAAAATGGCGGTTTTGTTATAGCGATTTGAATCCTCGATAATCACTCAAAAATGAAAAATTAAACAATATTTAATACTTTTTGCATAAAAACTGGTTATAATCTCAACCTACCAGCACTTCCATTGTCTTTTCTCAAGGCCCAGAGGCTACTCGAAGATAAGGGTTAAAAAGACTACAGTATTCAATCGGACAATATAGTAATCGTTAGTAATGGAAATTCGGTATATTTGTTAACTTAAGGAGAACGGCTCATCAAGAACTTGTTTACGTTTGACTTGAAGATAAACATATTGCAGTCAGCTGGAAAGTAGGAAAACGGATGACAGTTCCACAGACGTGCAGTTCTAAGAAAGAAGCTTTGTTCATGGAATCCACATTTAGGTTTAGGCACAGATAAAGAGTGAGGGGATTATTGATAGTGATTTCAGGTAGACGAGTGTTTCTTGCGAAAGTTTGGCGAGAGAGGGGGCATAGATTGAAGCTCAATGGAGCACTTTCCATGAAAATAACAATAAAGCAAAGACAAACTCGCAACATCTCTTCTGTGGGAAAGAGGTTGCAGGGAAGAGAAAAGGTCATCTCCTACGAGGCTATGAAGTCTATTTTGAACTTTATTCTATTTCATACTAATTTGTAATAAAACTGAGAAGCGACTCTGACGAACGCTAAAATGCAAACAAAAATCAAGGAAGTTTTAACATCAACGTGTGAACTGAAAATGTTTTCCAACCAATGAAAATTGTTGTAAACTCCAGGAACTAACAAGTCTATGTGGAAATGGTAAGTTAGAAACTCTTATAAAACAAATGGCCAAAAGCTAGAAAAACAGTGAATTCTCGAGCAGAAGTACAAGGACTTAAGAACGTCTGCTGAACACCCCCCCCCAGCCTTTGGTTGTAGAGTCAGACGAACAAAGACGAATTGCTACTCACGGCTTGACACACATTAACAAAAACATTTGAACTTCTGACAACTATTCACTTAACTTTTTTTTCCCAAACACGTCTTGCACTATGAACATTTTCATTATTGAAAATAAGCCATGGTCATAAAACCGTTAGCAATAGACAGAGACTACTAAGCTAATTAGAGAATGCATAAAAATTAGGACAATACAGAACTCTGAAAATGTGACAGTGATACATGTTCATTCACACAGTTCTGAGATAGCAAGTTCAGGATTGCCAACACAATCGATGGGAGATTTCCGAGCAAACACCGGTGTGATTCTGCAGAGGGCCTAATGTGAATGTATATCGTTGCAGCTTTGATCTGTCCAACCACTGCATTGTAGGGGAGCCATGGAATAATCTGTAGGCAACAGAAGCAACTGTTATATTCCGGCAAGTAGACAGCAGATCTAATCCAAATAGATCATATACTCCAGCAGGAACAGAGTTTTGCAAGGAATACGTAATCACAACGCTGTAGATGCTCAAGAAAATCAGAGAACACCTTACAAATTCCGGCGAACACTAGGCACTCGTATTCCAAGTGAGGGCGAATCATTACCTTGTAAAGTCTAGTCAGCAAATGCCGTTCATGCGGAATTTGGTAGCTCAGAATACGCAGCATGTAAAGCTTTCTATTAAGCCTATTGGATATATAAGACAAGTGGTGAGATTGCTAGATATTATTACTGCCAGACAATTATAAGATTTCAAGAATGGCACAAATATGTCTTGAAACCAAATCCCATGAATATCTCTTGAATAAAAATATTTTGTTAGACAATTCCGTTTCCTCCATTTTTCGTTTACAAAATACAAAGCACTTGCTATGTGGTTACCATCATCATATCGTATAAAAAATTCTCTTGTTGGCATTGGTTTCCCACATATTTCTCGAGCCAGGACCACATGAAGGTTGTCAACATCCCAAGTTAAAGTGATTTTTATTGAACAAAATGGATTTGAAGTTAGGGCACCCAGGTTATCAGTCTGTGTCATTAACCACTGAACCACTGTCACCTCTCTTGCTATGATGTGGTGACCCTTAAATTCTCTCAATGTTTAGTTCATTTATATTTTTAATTTTTTTTATTTTTACATATTTATATTTTTTTATATTTTTATATATTTTATTTTTATATTTTTTATTTTTTATATTTTTTATACTTTTTTATTTTATTTTTATATCTTTTATTTTTATATTTTTTATTTTTATATTTTATATTTTTATATCTTTTATTTTAATATTTTTTATTTTCATATTATTTATTTTTATATTTTTATATTTTTTATTTTTATATTTTTTTATTTTTTATTTTTATATTTTTATATTTTTTATTTTTATATTTTTTTATTTTTATATTTTTTATTTTTATATTTTTTATTTTTATATTTTTTATTTTTATCTTTTATATTTTTATATGCATGAATGTCTGCATATCCTCTGTTTTCTTCCTTCACCGAAAAATAACTTTTATACCTAGTTTATATTAAATGTGGCTGTGATTCTAGGCTATACACAAAGAGTCTATCATCGTTCAAAGATGGTCTCTACCAAGGCCAGGGACCACCCCACAAATTGACACTTTTTGTGCTTAAGATATCAATATATTTATCATATATCACCATTTAAGTAATTTATTTACCTCCTCTCTAGAAATAATAAATACGCTGAAGAAGAGACTGGATGGCTGTTAAAAACGGATGCTCAGGATGGCCCTCAATACATCATGGAGGAGCCACGCAGCAATTTACCAACAGCTTTATGGTAACCTACCACCAGTATCACTGAAAGTACAGCAGAGAAGGATGAGAGTAGCCGGTCACTGCAAGAGACACAGCGAAGAGGAAGCCAGTAAGCTAATCCTCTGGATACCAATAGATGGACACCCAAACTGTGGTAGAAGAAGAATGATCTAGATTGACAACCTGCTACAGGACACAGGATTGGATAGTGTTCGGGATCTGCAAACTGTCATGCGAGATCAAGAGAACTGAAGAAGTCGTGTGGATTTGGTGGTGAAGCATCCTGAATGACAACAGAGGAAAGAAATCTAAAAGTTAGACACAAGGTCAGATGTGGTTTTGACAAGTTAGTGTTTTATAGCAAGTACGCTTTTATCGGTGTGAGAGATAACGACGATACGGCCATAAGAAGATAATACGATGGAGAACACATACATGGCACACACAACCTTGGGGTTGGCAAACTGTTGAGCAGGGAAAACGTGGTGCTACATGCCTATTATATATCATCATTTAAGTATTTTATTTACCTCCTCTCTAGGGAAGATCAGACACAAGGTCAGGTGTGGTTTTGAAAAGACAGTGCCTTAGAAAAAGCACATTCTGGCTTAGAAGAAGCACCTGAGCAGCAACATTGACATTCTCCAATAGGAACACCTCAGGTGATTAGCAATAAACTATTCCTCAAAGAGAAGGTAAAGCCTAGGAAGGTGTACCTCTTCGGACTGAATAGAACCATTTCTCAGTCCGATAGTAGCAACGTTGTTGTCAGACTTATTGTCAATGAATAGTACAAAGAATTTAAATACGGCCTTAGACAAAGAATTCAAATACGGCCGCAGACAAAAAATTTAAATACGGCCGCAGACAAAGAATTTAAATACGGCCGCAGACAAAGAATTTAAATACGGCCACAGACAAAGAATTTTAATACGGCCTCAGACAAAGAATTTAAATACGGCCTCAGACAAAAAATTTAAATACGGCCGCAGACAAAGAATTTAAATACGGCCTCAGACAAAGAATTTAAATACGGCCTCAGACAAAGAATTTAAATATGGCCTCAGACAAAGAATTTAAATATGGCCGCAGACAAAGAATTTAAATACGGCTGCAGACAAAGAATTTAAATACGGCTGCAGACAAAGAATTTAAATACGGCCGCAGACAAAGAATTTAAATACGGCCGCAGACAAAGAATTTAAATACGGCCGCAGACAAAGAATTTAAATACGGCCACAGACAAAGAATTTAAATACGGCCACAGACAAAGAATTCAAATACGGCCGCAGACAAAGAATTTAAATACGGCCACAGACAAAGAATTTAAATACGGCCACAGACAAAGAATTTAAATACGGCCGCAGACAAAGAATTTAAATACGGCCGCAGACAAAGAACTTAAATACAGCCTCAGACAAAGAATTTAAATACGGCCACAGACAAAGAATTCAAATACGGCCACAGACAAAGAATTTAAATACGGCCACAGACAAAGAATTCAAATACGGCCGCAGACAAAGAATTTAAATACGGCCACAGACAAAGAATTTAAATACGGCCGCAGACAAAGAATTTAAATACGGCCACAGACAAAGAATTTAAATACGGCCGCAGACAAAGAATTTAAATACAGCCTCAGACAAAGAATTAAATACAGGCAAAGAAGTATTAGAATTCTCAGAGTTTAAGAGGAGCCATGTTGAAGGTTTATATAAAGGCGAACCTAATCAGCTGCTAATCTCAGGATTCCACTTTTTACTTTTAGTGATTTTTTTCAATTCATCAGCGAGGGAAAATAATCAATATCTTGGTCAGTCAAAGGTCTTAGTTTTCATTATTATAATTCTTTCAAGCCTATGTGCATGTATATATGTATTTGTGTGTTTGTGTATGTACGTGTGTGTAGTGTATGTGTATGCATGTATGTGCATATGTGTATGTGTATGTATGTTTTTGTGCATGTATGTGCATGCATGTATGTATGTGTGTATGCATAGACGTGTATATTTGTGTGTGTGTGTATATGTGTATTGGGGTGGAGAGGGCTCCCGTAAGCCGTGGTGAAGGAAACCTTTCTAGGAGAAGCAAATCTCTGATTTAAAAAACCATAAAGCGGAAGACCATTACCCGCATTAAGCTGGTCTGCAGTTTAATTTGTTGCTGCCTATCTTGCTCTTGCTTGTTGCTGGATCTCAACATTTTGAACCGAGAGAGAGAGACTTAGCTGTCGTACAAAGCTAAGACTCTGTAACATCATCTTTGTATAGATACTCCCTCAGGCATTTGGGCTCATGTATTTTAAATTTCTGAGGGAGTGGCACTCGTCTGACAAGACGTTGCAATCATCATCATGCATATATATATGTATATGCATGTGTATATGTATCTGTGTATATGTGTATGTGCATATGGATGTGTATATATATGTGTGCATGTGCATGTATGTGTATATGTATGCATGTGTGTATTTATGTATGTATGTGTATATGCATGTATTTATGTATGTGTGCATGAATTGCAGTGCACCTGAACACTATATGGATTGATTTCATTATTATTATGTCACCCCACACAAAAATAAGTTTTTAATGTCTATTATTGTCCAATTCATCAACAAGGAAAAATAATCCATATTATCTTGCCAAGATCCATCAGGATCCTTAGACAACAGTCCTCATTATTAATTATAAATGTGTCTTACTTTTTTCATTTCTGTGTAAATATGAATTTTAGGTTGTAGATTTTATTTATTTATCTATTTTTATTTTTTTTATGTTTTTGCCTGCCAATGTAAAACTGAACTAGTAATACCTCGCGTGGTATTAACCCTGCATAGGCTATACTGGCTTCCGTCTTCGGAGGAAGTTTACAGAGAATATGAATATTAAATTTACAACAAGTCTCTAGCTTGACGTATATTCTGGTCATGAGAAGACAATATACAGCGACTAGCATTCACAAATGGTCACCCATCTGGTACTGACCGGGCTCTATGTGACTTAATCTTGGTGACCTAACAAGAACTGTTATTTCAACACGATTATGCCATACCCACTGATGGAGCAAATAGCACCTTGTATCCATTGAATTGTCTCCAATATTCAATTATGTGGGATTCATAGCAGTTTTCACTAATAATGATAATAATGGTGTCTATTTACTTCGGTTATATGTCAAAAACCAAATAAAATAAACCTGGCCGCACTTACTCTAGGTGGATTGAACTGTCTTCCTCCAAAGGAGGAAATATGAAGCGATTCACAAGCGATCCTCAGTCGCATGTATATCCCAGTTAGGGGAGATGATGATGTTAAGTTTTTACAGTTCTTGCAGGGAGGTGTCGATGTCCTCCTACATACAGCGCCTGGTATTCCCGAATGGTTACCCATCTGGTATTGTCCTGGCATAACGTTGCTTAAATTCGGTGATCAAACGTGTCATATGTGTGTATGTTCGATGAAGATAAAATGGATTGATAGAAACAGACTGATACATTTAATGATGGATAGAATAAAACACAGGAGTTAAGACTCTCTCTCTCTCTCTCTCTCTCTCTCTCTCTCTCTCTCTCTCTACTTTTCTCTCTCTCTCCTTTATCTCTCTTTTTATCTCTTTCCTTTTATCTCTCTCTCTATCCTTTTCTCTCTCTCTTTCCTTTTATCTGTCTCTCTCCCTTTCTCTATCCTTTTATATCTCTCTCTTTTTCTCTATCCTTTTATCTCTCTCTCTCTTTCTCTCTCCCTCTCTCTCTCTCTCACTGAAACAATTCTGAAAGCTCATGTAGTGAGCCGACAGGTTCTTTTTTTTTTTTTTGTTTGTTTTTGTTTTTTTAATGCAAGAATTCGATGAAGATGTCTAGCATCTTAATGGGTTCAAATGTTGACCCCCAGACAGCAGTGTTTTAACAGGAGGTCAATAGGTATTTTTCCTCAAAGACATTGATAAAAACCTTTCATTGAACACACACACACACACACACATACATACGCGCGCACACGCACACACACACAGTGTGCTTCTAAAAATAATGAATTTTTCATATTTGACAAGTGAAAAATAGCCTTATGGATGACATAAAAGCATGTAAAATACAGTTTAGTGTGTGTGTGTGTGTGAGGGTGTGTGAGTGTATGAGTGTGTATGTGAGTGTGTGTGTGTGTGTGAGTGTGTATGAGTGTGTGCGTGTTATTTCAAGTATATACACATATAATGTAATAAGGTGTCTAGATTTTCAGCATTTATTTCAACAGTGCTCAATATATAAGTAGAGCGTAGTAGTAGTAGTAGTAGTAGTAGTAATCGTATGAAAATATATCTATGGTAAAAAAAAACTACAGAGAGGTGTCCATATTACATCCCGATAGGAAATCATCAGGTGTCCTGTGGGGATGAAACATGGATGCCGATGTGTAGCTTATTCGTCATTGATATATTTACCTACTACTAATATGCATATGTTTATTGGCAAATCAAAGTCATGACAAACTTTGAAAACTTTTTCAAAATCATTCAAATTCAAATGTTCAAAATAAAATGTTTGCCAGTCAAAATAGGCTTCATTGGGTAGATGCTTAAAAAGTCAATACAGCATTCAATTTAACTGAGAAGATATATATCAAAAATAAATCATTACATATGGAATTGGATTCCCATAATAATCGATGTGAACTACATATTAGTGAAATAACCCATTTTTCAATCAAATCAAATCGATTGATTACAGGCTCTAGTTGGGGACCCACCACGGTACACAAGGAGGAAGCTTCACATGTCTTCCCCTAGTGACTTAGTCCACATTACATTGTAGCCTACATTGCACTGTAGAGAACCTAAGGGTGATTTTATAAAATTATTTTATATAATGGCTTCAATTAAAGTTTAAGATGCAAATGTTACCATGGTTCAATTGTGCTCTAAACAGAAACATCAAGTTCAAACGTACCCCTTCATATCAAAGAACCTACTGTTGATTTTGCATGCCGAACACTTCTGCTTGTGCGGTGATAAAACTTTTCAAATGCACTGGTGATGTTAGGCTGTACAAAAGTGTTAACTTTGGTCAAAATCAGGCCGTTCCTTCCTTCATCAAATTTTTTCGATTATCAATACTTATCAGAGGCATTCCAATACAAAACCTATTTTAGAACACTCACAGGCACATAAAGTATATTTATGTGAAGCTTCATAAAAATCGACCCAGCTGTTTTGGAGAACTCAAACTCGAACACACACACACACACACACACACACACACACACACACACACACACACACACACACACACAAAGTACCTTAAGTAGATAATGGTTATTTATATTATCAGTAGGGCTAGAACAACAGCATATTCTTTTCGTTATTTTGACAATCAGAATGTGTATCTGTTGATATCTTATACGCTTTTATATCAAGTGATATGGTTCTCAGTTGATTAACTGTGTCTAACTATACTCGAGAGTCAAAACAATGAAAAGAATATGCTGTTGTCATGGCTCTAATTATCACACAGATCGACACACAACGAATATACCTAGTGAACCAAGTGCAAGAAAAATACAAACAATTGCACTCAAATAGACAGAATCTTAATACAACCACTTGAGTACCTTGAGTCGTGAAGAACTGTGATAATCTTTTAGTGTTTCCAGCGGTAGACACATCATGCACGCCACCTCAAATCTTCGAAAATGGACTCAAACAAAATTCAGATGCTACATTGAGTTGTTGTCCATTATTATCACATGTTGGGCAAAAGAGGGTGGCTGTGAGAAGGTCATACATATGGCAGCAGGGCTCAGCGCCATCTCATACTTCTGGGAAAACCTGAAAATTTTTAAATTCTCACCAGTCCGACATCTGCTCCACTTCCCAAACTAACCTGATTGCAACTGCATTATGTGTGAGACACACCAATCATACCGCCTGCAACAACAACGATGGTTTGCTATCTCATCTCTCAGCTCCATTGTCTTTCGCGTCACCACCGAATCCACACGACTTCTCCATTTCTCTCAGTCTCGCATACCAGTTTGCAAGTCCCAAATACTTTCCAATCCTGTGTCCTGTAGCAGGTTGCCAATGTAGGTCATTCTTCTTCTACCACGGTTTAGGTGTCCATCTTGAATATGAAATCCAGAGAACTAGCTTGCTGGTTTCCTCTTGGCTGCGTCTCATGCAGTGACCGGCTACTCTCATCCTTCTCTGCTGTACTTTCAGTGATACTGGTGGTAGGTCATCATAAAGCTGATGGTTTTCTGCGTGACTCCTCCATGATGTATTGAGGACCATCCTGAGCATCCGTGTGTAACAGCCATCCAGTCTCTTCTTCAGTGCATTCGTCCATGCCTCAGGACCATATAGAAGAACTTTTTCTACAAAAAGTTTTACTTTAAACTTTTCTGAGAGAGTGGATGACCCTATCTTCCTCAATTTGCGACATGCACTCCGTGCCAGTGCTTTTCTCACATCAAAATCTTTTTCAGTGCTCTCTGACCATGCTCCAAGATACTTGAAGTTTTTGACAGCCTTGAGCAGGGTCCCATCAAGTGCTTTTACTGCAATTGGGTCAATGTGATTGAAGGCCTGCTGGGATCAAACTTAAGGTTAGGTGTCTCTCCAAGGACCCTAGCCTACCAAGTATAGCGGAAATCAATAACTACATACATTACTCTTCCCACCGGACGAACATAAAATAAAAGATACACCTCATAATAGATCCATGTATTAGAGCACTTAGAATTGATGTTTTCAGTATCTCACAACAAATGCAATATAAAAGAAATTTCCCTAGCTATATTGGGTAGCTGTCCACTGTTGTCAAGCACTCAGCGGAGAGGGTGGTTGCGAAAGGTCATATGTATGGCAGCAGGACTTGTGTCACATCACTGGGAAACCCCAGAATAGTGGGACAGGTTATTTCAATATTCCACAAGAATCTTTCACTTAGAGATACAAGCGCCAAGTGAAAGATTGTTTCAGCAATCTGCCCCACTAGAAGCGATTGACCACTTCCAACATCTGGTCCTCTGACTTGTTGTTGAGAAAGACACCAATCGCATTGTGTGCAACACAAAGGCTGAGTTGAGTGTCAGGATGAAATTAGTGTTCAAGTGTCTTCCAAAAGACATTTTGAAGGCAGTGTCTTCCCTGGAGTTCACAAAAACGGTTCAGGAATGGCTTTTTTGAATTAACTTTATTCTGCGAAAGATCCTCTAAGATATGCATTTAAAATTTGGAGAATACATCAAAGACTTGACGTTCTTTTTTTTTTTATTTCTCCCCCAAAAATGTTAAATTTGTTCCAAACTATAAGATATGAACTAATAATTATTTTTGTACTAAATGGATGGTGGTTAGAATATGTTTAGCAATAATGTTCCCTATCTTGGGTTGAGCATATTGGGAAGTGAGATACAAATTACCATTAGCATATGAAGCGATGCTCTTTGTGTAAACAAATTGAGCTTAGGAATTTGGACTATGTCAAAACCTTGCTAATTCACTGCCCACATAGCAGCAGCCAAATAGCACAATGGTTAGAAGCTCCGGCTGTCATATGAGCGGTCGGATTTCGATCCTGGCTTGAGGTAGTTGTTTGTCTAGCCGCACTGATGAGGTGTGAAACAGCGAAACAGTACTGTATGTGGATGATTATATATATATATGTATCATAATTTAGGAATTTAAAATTTGTGATTTAAAAAAGTTAAATTTCAAATATAGAAATTTTATTGTATGTAAGACAAAGAATACAGTATAGTAAAATATATTTCCTTAACACATGAGTTTTTGATGTTTATACTTCTCCTCGGAGGAAAATTATTAGCAAATATTATAAAAGGTTTGCACCTAATTTGCTAAAGTTAAAAAACATAGAAAATTACATTAAATGTTTTTAAAGTTTTTAAATCATTTTAGCTACATAGAATAAGGGAAATTGTATGCTAAATCCTGTAATGGAAGTTCTTGGTATTCGGCAGGTAAAAAGATCCAACGCGTATTGTGTTTCCATAGTTTTTCTTTAGTTTGATTGGATATCCGACAAATCTTTGATTATATCAATCCGGTAAAAAGTTTTTTTCATATATCAGTTTCAAAATTCAATTCAAGTTTTCAATCAATTTGTGAATAAAAACCAAAAGATATTTGTAGACAGGCAAATAAAATTAAATTAAAATGGAAATAATTGAATAAAAGAATTGCTTATCAAACCAAAGCAAAAAGTCTTTAAAAATCAGATGCTGTTTTTGTTATCAATATTATATTTGTAAGTCTGCACAAGTGATGGGGAGAAAGGCAAAGAAAGAAAAAGAAAATAAAATAAAGGGGGCGTCTGACTTATTAATCTTGAATATAAAATGTCTAGACAGGATTTGAAATATTTTGAAAAAGATTTGAAAATATTATTATTATTATTATTATTATTATTATATCTTTTTAAGTTAATACACCTTGTTAATATATGCAATACTTTCACAGATTAATCAAACTCTAATATTTCAGTTTAATACTATTACCATTAAGTACATACGTTGGATTTTACTTTAAATTTCAACATTATATGTTAAGAGCAAGCAAACAAAAGTTTTTTTTTCTTTCTTTTTTCTTCTTCCCTTCTATTGTCTTTTTAACTTTTTAATCTTAGCTTGAACGTTGACCTATTTTTTTTGAATCGTGTCAAATCCTGTCTAGACATTTTATATTCAAGATTAATAAGTCAGACACCCCCTTTATTTTATTTTATTTTTCTTTCTTTTCCTTTCTCCCCATCACTTGTGCAGACTTACAAATATAATATTGATAACAAAAACAGCATCTGATTTTTAAAGACTTTTTGCTTTGGTTTGATAAGCAATTCTTTTATTCAATTATTTCCATTTTAATTTAATTTTATTTGCCTGTCTACAGATATCTGTTGGTTTTTATTCACAAATTGATTGAAAACTTGAATTGAATTTTGAAACTGATATATGAAAAACACATTTTACCGGATTTGATATAACCAAAGATTTGCCGGATATCCAATCAAACTAAAGAAAAACTGTGGAAATATGTGTATATTGGATTGTTACCAGTTTCCTTGGATTTATTACAATACGCGTTAACTGCCGAATACCAAGAACTTTCATTACATGATTTAGTATACACTTTCGATTTGAAGTTCAGTATCCTTTTTTTTTGCAACCTCAATATCCAATTTCCCTTATTCTATGGAGCTAAACTGATTTAAAAACTTTTAAAACAGTTTTAATAATAATAATTTTTATCAGTGCAAGGTGTCACGATTACTGCCGGGCGGGAGATTCAAACCCAGCAATAAAGTCATCTCTGACTCCATTAGCAAAGACCAAATCCACACAGCAACAGTCAACCCATGAGAAATATCGTTGAAATTTGATCATTTATTTTTTAAATATCTTCACGTCTGTCAGAGTAATCAAATGATTATAATATTATGATCTTTGCATACAAGCTAAAGTGACCGACTTTAATTCAACTGTAAAGTGCTCAATGATGAGGAAAGAGTTCCTAAAAGGGTCTGACATAATTATTTACTATAATAATTATTAAATACCTACAGACACTAGTGTTTCATCCTTCTTGAAATCATCAATGCACACACACACACACACACGCGCGCGCGCGCACACACACACACACACAAAAGGGCATTCACAAAAGTAATGCCTCCTATTTTTTATTCCACGTGAATGAATCATAGGGAATTGCAAAGTGCATTCTTTTATGACTGACCTTATGCATTTATGACCTGAAAGTTTCATCTTTCTGTTGCAGATATTGACAGTGTGATACTCTACGAAAGCAACCTCTGTCATGGACGTGCATCAGAAGCAGCGATGTGTCACTGAATTCCCGGAAAAAATGCATTGAGAATGGTGGTGACTACTAACATCTGCACCTCCCCAAGTAGCTTAATTGCAACCTAGTTGAAAAAGGCACCTACCATAACACATACAACACCAGGGACGAGCTAACTGCCAGGATCAAACTGGTATTCAGGCATCTCTTGAAGGCCACTATGAAAGTTGTGTGCTTCAGGTTCAGAATCCACCTGGCGGTGATGGTGGTGGTGGTGGCAGTGGTGGAGACTTAGCGTGGCTTTTTCGAGTGAGTTGTATCTAATAAAAAGATCTTCTAAGATATGAACTAGCCAAGACATGACATCTTCTGCTTTCCTTTCCAGGTTTGTTTCAAAACACCCTGTATTCAAAGAATGACCCTAACTGTCAGTTTGCAATTGCTTTGGTGATGTTAAGTTTTTTTATCGGGGGGGGGGGGTAGGCATGGTGGTGCTTTTTGAAGGTGTTGTTGTTCTCCTGCATATAGCACCTAGTGTGCCCAGACAGTCACCCATTTATGGAGGTGATGGTGATCGAGTGTTTAACGACACAGACTAACGACCTGAGTGTTCCAAGTTCGAATCTAGTTCAGTTCACAAAAATCGCTTTCGGTTAGGATGGTAGCAACCTTTACGTGGCCCAGTCTCGTAAGTACCTGATGTCTTTCTAAAAACTTCCGACTAGAAAAATATCGGGAAAACCAATGCCAACAATAGTACTTTTGTCTTAATTTTAGTGACAAACGAGATGTCAACGTGATTATTAATTCAATTAAATACAATGTAATTAAATGATATTAAGTTTACTATCAATAAATTACTTTTACATTAATTGTGAAGTAGACCGAGATAGACATTTTAGACTAAAAAATCGAGCCAAAGTTATAGACCATTGACTTACAATGAGTGATTTATATTATAGACTAGCCTGGCAGCCTGGCGTTGCCCGGGTGTTTGGAGGAGTGTGTTCAGAAACAAAAAAATAAAAAGTGGGAGTAGGCAGGCAGGCTCGAACCCATCCCACAAAGGAGGAAAAGAATGTGAAAAAAAACAAAAAACGTGACATCTTTGCTGTTGCGTCCATCGCCAAACCAAAAGTAGCAAAGGTCTAAATTAAGGTTAGTCAATCGAAAAGAGGGGCTGACTTTTGAAAATATCGTCGAAAAAAAAAAAAAAAAAAAAACGACCACTCCTTGTAGAAAAGTGCCCAGTTAATGATGAAGGAATTAATCATTTTAGCCAATTTTTCAATATTTGTCATCCGAAGGGTCGAACTTCAAAATGATACCAATCTTGTGAAAAGCCGTTGACTCTATTGAAAGTTTTAGGCAGACATACAAACATTTAAACAGACAGGTGAGATTTATATTATAGATGATAGTTGAATATGGTTAACTTTGTGCTAATCTTTGCATTAAATACTAATCCCTGTTAATTCCTAATTGTGCATTAAACAGATATCATAATACCTAATTCGCTTCACTTTATCATAAAAAAGTTCATACAAAATTTCAGCCAGATCCCCCTAGTACTTTCTGAGAAAAAGTGGACCAAAGAGAAATGTAGTGTGTGTGTGTGTGTGTGTGTGTGTGTGTGTGTGTGTGTGTGTGTGTGTGTGTGTGTGTTTTGTTTTTAATTTTCTTTCTTTTGAAGATTGTAACGCTGGGTATGGGGCAGCCAAACCAGCTGCCAACATTGCCCTGCTTTTTATTGAAACCAACCGAGAGCTCTTTTTAGTATCCTCGTTGTTCCCTTAAGTGCAATTGTCTGGATCTCTTTTGCACTTGGTTCACCAGGAATATTAGTTAGGTAGGACTTCAGGTTGTGTGCATGTGCAATAAATATTTAATTATCTACAAACATATACGTTTCATCCTTGTGGAATCGTCAGTGTAGAGACGCAAGATTAAAAAAAGTGGTATAAGTGTGCGCGTGTGTGAGAGAGAGAGACAGAGGGGGGAGGTAAAGAGAGAGAGAGAGAGAGAGGGAGAAAAAAAACTGAACAAGATACATAATGGACAAGATAAGTAATTCATAATGCTATGCCACAAAACTAAGACTTAGTTTATTTTTCTGAGGATTTCACAAATATAATCCAAAATGTTAACCACACGAATAAAGAAAAAAAAATAAAGAGAAAAATCTTTTTATCGTAAAATCTCAGGAAAGACAGAAAACTCATTGTAGCTGGAGATTTAAAAAACGAACCAGAATAGCATTATGACAAGATTTGATTTGCAGATTAACAAAAAAATACACAAATGATGACGATGGTGACGACGACGACGACGACGATGATGATGATAAAGAAGAAGAAGAAGAAGAAGAAGAAGAAAATAGACAATGGCGTCAGCACTGACTGGTACTGCACCAAATAGTCGTGAAGGTCAAGCAGGATGAACAGACCAAAGACAGAGAAGAAAGCACTAACCAGACTTCCACTGGACGAGTGTGAAGATTAATGGGATCTTAAGGAGGCTTGTTGCTATTCAAATTACAGTGAAGAACAATATTACTGCTAGTTAGAAATCAATGGTAAATGGTTGTGACAATAATGCAAAGTCATTAGCAAAGCTTAATCAAAAAAGGTGGAAAGTACTAGGGAAACTTATTGTCACCCAAATTCCAGAGAAAACTACCGGCTATTATCAGTGAGATTATGACTACTTCATTTAATCACATAAATTAATATACAAAAGTATAATTTTATGCGTAAGCTTAAAGAATCTGCTTCAACAGTGCTCAATACATAGGTAGAGCTAAGTAGTAAGTTATATTCGTCAGACTTATGCGAAGAGTTGTGGTTGACAACCAGAACTCTTCGCATAAGCCTAACAAATCATAGCGTGGATGAAATACGGAATATTCTGTGTAGCTTAATTGCCATATATATTTTTATAACTTACTATATATATATAAGTGAAATTGTCTGTGTGTGTGTGTGCATTTCTCTACCAAACTACTCTGTCAATTTTCAGTCTACAGACTCGAGATTTGACATAAGGGGTATTGAGATTTTGGAAAATCCTTTTACTCAGTTTTCGGCTAAAAATTTGGTTGTCAAGGGGTCAAAGTTCAATGATTTGACCTTTCAAAACTCTACCGAACTCCTCTGTGGTGGAGGAATTTGGCAGAATTTTCAATGATCAAACTGTTGAATTTTTACACCCTGAAAAACAAATTTCTGGATGAAAACCAATTAAAAAGATTTTCCCAAATCTCAATACCCCTTATGTCAAATCTCGAGTCTGTAGACTGAAAATTGACAGAGTAGTTTGGTAGAGAAATGTACACACACAGACAATTTCAGTTATATGAAATTTTATATGTAGGTTACTTGGACATGGATCAAACTTTTTAATTTGATTTGAGCCCAAAACAATAAATGTTAAGGGATCAAAATTGGGGTCAAAGTTTTTTTAAAAAGTTTGACCTCTGCCGTCTCTCCCAAATTATTCAGCCAATTTTTGGTCTAAACATTTGAAATTTTACTTAAAGTGTATTTAGACATAGAGCAAGCTTTTTAATCGGTTTTTGGCTGAAAAATTGGCTGCCAAGGGCTCAAAGTTCAAAACATTTGACCTTTGCGGTCTCTAGCAAACTATTCAGCCAATTTGGAGTCTAAACATTTTAAATCTATATATATATAAAAGCGAAAATGTATGTTCGCTCTTTGTGTATGTCCAAGAAAGGCTTTTTTCAGAGAAGCGTTCAGTCGGTTCACAACTTTTTAAAACTTTTTATATCACATGTAAATCGTAATATCTCACAGTTAACAACGGAGCTCGCCTGTCTATTTAATTTGCTCGACTTCGGGAAGATAAATATTCAACAGTTTTCGCTCGCTGCATGTAGATTAGGCCTTTTCCTATAATGTTTCCCCCTACCCCCGACGTCTGGGGGAAAAAAAAAAAAAAAAGCATTCCCGCACTAAATGAAATGCTAACCCCCCCGCAGTCAAAAGTTGACCTCATTAAGTCATTAAAACGTGCACCTGCTAATTTAAGTAATTAGATAAATTCAAACGTGTTTCCGTTAGCATCTCGCGGTGGGCAATGGTTAACGTCGCACGTTTATTTTTCCACACTTTAATTTACAACTTTGCCTCAAGGGTTCGGGTTCAATCCTCATACTTACCTACCAAAACATTTTTTTTTATTTTAATCCCCCTCCCCCTCGGAGTTTCCACACACACCTCCAAACACCCGGGCAACACCGGGTACCCCTCGCTAGTTTTACATAAAGGGGACTCAGACATGCAGCAAGCTTTTTACTCAGTTTTTTACTCAGTTTTGCCAAGAAGTCAAAGTCGAAAGAGTTGGCCTTTGCAAACTCGGCCAAACTCCTCCACCAATTTTGGGTCTAAACACTTGAAATTTTAGATGGAGGTTACCTGGACATGAGTCAAACTTTTTAATATATATATACACATGCATATAAAGTTATGAACAGTGCATAGCAAAGCCGGTCTGAACTGCTAGTTATATATGAAAGTGACTTTGTCTGTTTGTGTGCAAAACGGTCTCTACCAAACTACTCTATCAGTTTTTGGTCTACAGACTTGAAACTTGATAAATAGGGGATTCGGCCCTGTGGACCAAATTCAAATTTGTTTTTAGCTGGTAAAAACAGCTGCTAAGAGAGAAAAATTTTTTAAATTCGAATTTGGCAAGCGTAAGTTGACTTAAAATTCTATTCTACGCATGCACAAATATGCATTTATACTTTTACAACATTATTTTTTCAGTTTTTATATATGTAAGGACATAGTACACAGGGATGGTTACGAATAAAACTGGAGAGCTTTATGTTTTGGTTTCAATCCCAGCTGATTGCACTGAACTTCTTTTTTTATTTACTGTATATTTGGTTCAATATAATGATTAATAGAGTACTTACTTTTTAATAGTAAATACGAAATCTGCATGAATCAAAATATCATATTTAAGCATATTAACGACCGGGCAATGCTAAACGGCCTGCTAGTATATATATATATATATATATATATATATATATATATATATTGCTTTAACAAAATCAAGACATCAAGGAATAGATTGGTAGCAACAAATAGTGTATTTCATCGTTAGTTATAATTGTTTCAAGACTATTCGGACAAATTCAAACATTATGTCGTTTGAAAATTTTCACAATATATATATATATATATATATATATATATATATATATATATATATATATATGAATGACTAAATTTCAAACTGTATACAATAAGTAGGGCTATGACAACAGCATATTCTTTTCATTGTTTTGATTCTCGCGTGTGTATCCGTTGGTATCTTATATGCTTTTATAAAGAGTGGTGTGGTTCTCGGTTGATTAACTGTGTCTAACTATGTTGGATATATATACTCGAGAGTCAAAACAATGATTAGAATATTCTGTTGTCATAGCCCTAGTAATAAGATAGTAAGAAGAGATGGTTATATAATCATATTATCTTTTTCCGGCTGGTTTCATTTTTACTTCCTGATGTTCATATTTACTTGCCTCCCCACGAGGGCACAGTTAGACACAAGGTCGGTTTTTAATGTGGGGAAATCCAGATTCCCAAAAAGGGGCAATCGGGATAGGAAGAAAAATAAAAATTTTCTCAGTCATGAAGGACTCCTCCTCCACCGACCGAGGACAGAAAAGGTTCAGTGTATAGTATCAGAACAGATACTACACTTTCTTCTTGGCCAAAAGTAATTTCTTATCTTAAGAAAATTTGTGGTTTTATTTGCAATATCCTTTAAACCAGTTATTGACAGGGAATGCTGTTGTTGATAGCAACAAGAGATGTTTAGGATTGATAACACATCCAAAATGGCTGACATACCTCTGAATGGAAGAGCATTATGGGAGGAAAACATGGCAGAAACAAGGTTAGGGATAGATAGGTAGGAAGTGCATTCCGAATATGGGGAAAGTATGGAAAATATGGAAAAAAAAATTCATAAAAGAAAAGGAAATGAATGAATTGAAAGAACAAGATAATGAAGAGAATAAAGAGAAAATTAATGAAAGAAGGAAAATTAATGAAAGAAAGAAAATTAATGAAAGAAGGAAAATTAATGAAAGAAAGGATTGTAGAATAAAAATAGAAAAGAATGAAAATAAAAAAAAGAGTAAAGGCAAAAATAAATGTAGAATAAGAAAAAAAGAATTGGCACTTATTCAAATTGGCACTTATGGTGGCAAAAATACTGAAAAATCTGTATGATGTGCAAAGAACAAAGATGTCATATTCCAAAAATCACATAATTTGATCAGGTAGTTCTTTTTTTATTTAAGAAAATAAAATTTTATGACGAAGCGAGTTGTAGTGTTTTCGTTGAGCATGATTAAATCCGATGAAATGAATAAGGGGGAGACAATTCAAATAAATAATCAGCCTTATGTTCAATACCGTTTAGAGAAAATGACAAAAATAAATGCAAAAAAAAAAGAAGTAAAAGAAAGGAAAACGAAGACGAATGAAGTGAAAGAAGAAGTAAGAGAATAAAAAGAATGAAAACAAAAGAAAGAGAAATGATTAAAGAATAAAGGTAAAAGAGGATACTGAGGAAAAAAAGTATGTAGATAAGGAAAAAAGAATTTTGAAAGAATGAAAAGAAAAAATTTAACAAAACAGAAGGAATGAAGATAAAGATAAAAAAGAATGAGACAGAAAAAAAGAAAGAAAAGGATGAAAGAAAGAAAAGAATGAAAGAAAGAAAAAGATGACTTTAGAATAAAATAAAATAAAAACAAAAATACAAGAAAAATTAAATAAAAAGAGGAGAATGAAATAGAATAAAATAATACAAAATACAAGAATAAAGCGAAAAAGAAAACAAAAAACTTTAAAGAAAAAAGGCAAAAAAATCCAAAGAAAATGGATGATTATAAAGAAAAAAAACTAAGAAATAAAATGGAGAAATTGAAGAGACTGAAGACAACGAAAATAGAAATAAAATAAAAAGGAGAAAAGAATGAAGAATCATTGAAAAAAAAAAAGAAAGAGAAAAAAGACGCACAAAATATTTGTAAAAAAATTAATAAAACTGTGAAAAAGAATGAAGAAAGTAACGGAAAACAAAAGGGGAAAAAAATGAAAGAAAAAGAAAAGGAATGATAAAAAGAAAAAGGGAAAAATGAAAAAAAGAATTAAAAATAGAATGAAAAGAAAGAAACGAAAAAGAAACAAAAAATAAAATAATGAAAAAAAAGAAAAAAATGAAAAAAGAAAAAAGGGGAAAAAAATAGAATGAAAAGAAAAAAAAAGAAAAAAGAAAAGAATGAAAAAAAGAAAAAGAAAAAATGAAAAATAGATGTAAAAGAAAGAAAATGGCGGCCATGTAGTATCATAAAGAAAGTAGAATAGAAAGCAAACGTATTATTTCTCATGAGGTGGGTGAGAAATAACTTAATGGTTAAATAAGCCTATAATGACGCAGTCATGCCGAGTTCTAATACTACTGGAGTTTAAGTAAAAAATTAAAAAAAATTAGTTCGCTTTCATTTCATTTTATTCAATTAATGTTTGAAATCAAATTTTGAACACAATCTTACTTGCGACAAAAATTTAAGACAATAAACAAACAAATAAGCTTAATGTTCCCCCACACTTTTAACAGATATAAAAGAACAACTCAGTGCTTCTGCAGTTACCGACCCATGATTTCCACGAAGTTAGCGGGGATTCACTCGGCAATTGACGGAAATAACCGAAAAAGATTGACTGAACGATCCTCAATTTTTAATGAACGCGATGTCTGTTTTTAGCTAATACGAATCTATAAAGACCACTTCTTTATAAATTGTAAGGAATAAAAAAAATAATTTTAATTGCACAGGTTAGGGTTTAAGGTTTAGGTTTAAGGTTGGGTTGGATACATGTTTATAATTTTATTTATTGTATTTCCATGTTTTTCCTAGTTATCATTATAATTTTGTCGTAGCGGTTTAACGTTTCGCGATCAGCCGCCTCTGGTTATTCACGTATACAGCCGAGCACACCAGATAAATTTTGTAGAAACCACTAATGCAGAAGTACCAACAATTCTCAAAAAAAAAAAAAAAAAAAATCTGATTATATTACTCAAAACGACATGAGAAATAGTTTTTGTTAAAAACAGGTTTTAATAGTTAAACCAGGCAAATGATAACTGTGATTGAAACACAGTCATTTCCAGTAGTGCTGTTTCCGGTAGTGCTATTTCCGGTAGTGCTATTTCCGGTAGTGTTCTAGGTTATCTCGGAAAAAATTTCTTAGGGATTCTTGCAGAACCTTTCTAACAAAGCCTCTGATAGATTTCTAGCTCCATCGACATCCCGACGTATGCAAATGACCAAACCGTAGCGTGAGTTGACGTCACAGAGGAGGAAGAGGAAAGAAAAAAAGAGAGAAAAAGAAGCGCACAGGGCTGGGAGAGAGACTTTTAAGCACATGTCGACACAACAGAGGCTTCTGAACCACATGACGGCAGGAAGGTAACTTTTAAAACAAGATGCAAAACCCATCTATCTTCCTAACTTTTAACAAGGTTTGCGGTTGACCATATTCTCGCTAGCTTGGAAAATATGTGTCAGGTGGCTTGGGTTGGAAACGACCGATATTAAATGTTTTTTTTTTTTTTCAACTAAAAAAAAACTTGTGTTGAATTTTTTTCTTTTGTTTCTTTGCACGACTTTCATACGCAACGTCGGAGTCATGTTAAAATGTAACAAGCATGTTACACCTTGATAAGTGGTTATTCCCTTGTAAAAAAATTGAATAAATAAAAATAATTTTCTAAGAACAATTGCATTTTTATTTACCTGCTCCTAACGAGAGGAAAATCAAGCTCTCCCAAAAAAGGCATTTTGGATTGGAACAAAAAGATAAATATTTCTTTTTTTCTTTTTTTTTGCATTTTCACCCCAAACAAGGCACATTGCCACTTTGTTGTAGGGGGCTACTATCAGGGACATAAGCATCAGGGGTATTGTGTAGGAAGTTGGGCAGCAAGATGTCGGTTCACGTTACAGTTGAACTTCTGCATGTCAGTACAGTCGAGGAAGCAGGGACCCGGAAGGGAATTCCAAAGTCTAGCTGTTCTGAGGAAGAAACTACTGAAGTAGAAGGCTCTCTTGCATCTAGGGATCTCTACTGTGAAGGGGTGGGATTTAGTTGCTTGTCGGGTTTGTCGAGGGTATTTACGTCGAGGGGCCACAAGTGCTTGCAGTTCATAAGAGTATTCACCATTAAAGTACTTGTAGAACAGGCAGAGGGATGCAACATTTTATCGATGTGACAGAGGCTGAGGTTTAGATGACAGTTCAGGACCTATCAGATTGGTGACTCTCTTTTTAACCTTGTCTAAGAGCGAGAGACTAGTGCCTGATGCACCAGCCCAAATATGACAACAATACTCCATACATGGGCGAATGGTGGCCTTATAGAAGCATGGGATACTTTCAGGCGTTAATAGCTTTCTAGTACAGTATAGAGAACCCACCTTCTTCGCAGTGGTCCTGGCAATGTTCTCAATGTAATTGTTCCAACTCATGTTTCGTGTGAACGCTAGGCTGAGGCGTTTAAAAGATGTACTTTCAGATAAAGAGTCATTGGCCATTTCTATTGGTGGTAGGGAAGGTTTCTTGTAATTATTGAAGGAAACAAGTTTAGTCTTGGCAGCATTGAATGTGACTATCCATTTTTGTCCCCATTCCACTACGGATTGAAGGTCTTCCTCTAGTGTTTCTGCCATTTCTTAAGATATATGTTCATTTGTTTTCCTGTCGTGTCTGTTATAGAGTGTGGTGTCGTCAGCATACATACCCATCTCACAGACAATTTTGTCAGGGAGGTTATTTATAGATAGACCCCTGAGGCACTCCCGCATTTATATCATATTGTTTAGATGTATGACCGTCAAGGACAAACTGTATTTTTCTCTTATCTAAGAAGGATCTGATTATGTTATGTATTCTTCCAGTGATGCCGTATAATCTGATTTTCTTGAGAAGACCCTCATGCCATACCCTGTCAAAAGCCTTAGATATATCTAGAGCTACCGCTCTACCCTCCCCAGTATAGAAGGATCTCTCCTTAACTGACAAAAAACAGACAGATCAAAAATAGTATTGCAAAAGATACTACACTCTGATCCTATCTAAAAGGCAAGAGTTGCGTTTGTTTAAAAACCTTTAAATACATTAATTTTTATGTTTAGAATATTTTCTTTGGTTTGTCATGAAAAAGTTGAAATAGCATTTTATCTAGTCCGTCATACTAAAGTTTGAAATAGCATTATCTTTTGTTTGTCACACTTAGGTTTGAAATAGTATTATCTTTGGTCTGCCATGCAAAAGTTGAAATAGCATTTTTCTTGATCTGTCACACTGAAGTTTGAAATAGCATTATCTTTGGTCTATCACACTTAGGTTTGAAATAGCATTTTCTTTGATCTGTCACACTTATGTTTGAAATAGCATTTTCTTCGGTCTGTCATGCAAAAATTTAAAATAGTATTTTCCTTGGTCTATCATGCAAAGTTTAAAATAGCATTATCTTTGTTTGTCACACTTAGGTTGAAATAGCATTATCTTTGGTCTGTCATGCAAAAGTTGAAATAACATTTTTTTTTGGTCTGTCACACTGAAGTTTGAAATAGCATTTTCTTCAGTCTGTTATGCAATATTTTGAAATAGCATTTTCATCGTTAAACGTGCAAACTGAATGGACGCCTCTTCCAAATATCCGTTTCTTGTTTTTCTATGATTCTTCTTTAGTCTTCATGTACACGCAAAAACGTCTGTGTTAGCGTGTATGGTAGTGTCTGTCTATGTCTACGTTCATAAGTATCTCAATGGCTTTAGCAAAATGGTCTTCCAAGAACCAATGGAATCAAAAGATTAAGTCAAGTAAAAGACAGACTCTGCAAAACGGATGAGCCTCTCAGACACTGTCATTCAGGAACGAAATCATCAATAGATTCATCTTTATCAACTTCATCTTGACTGATATTCTCCTCCCCTGCCTCTCCACTGCATTCTTAATAAGCGCATCAGACAGGCGGACGACCAGCATCTCACAATGACAGCACAATAATAAGTTCTGTGACAATATATAAATTTCTTGTTTTTTTTTTTTTTATAGCTCAAAGGAAAGTTCGATGATAACCGAGACAGTTTCCTATGATTAAAACCCGTGGTCAGCACTCCTCTTACTTTTTTATTTATTTATTTTTTTGGAGGAGCGGGGTGCAACCAAATAAAATAGAAAGTCACCAGTAACAATTCCCAGAACCACCTTTCAAGAAAATTTAAGAAAATTTACCAAACAAAAGAAAAATAAAAGAGACGATTTGCATTATTTGGATCAATCGAACAACTGGTCTCATCTTCAGTGTTTTCACACAACGTTTCGGCGAAGGTAATCTCTGATCTTCAGGTGTATCTTGCCGAGCTCAGGAACCTGCACAAAATTTGGAACGGAATCCGTTTATTTGATTTACAAAATAAGCATGCTCTTGTTCCGTCAACCATGACTGGGTGGAAGTAATTCGTAACTGTATTTTGGTAAAATTCAGTTGGAAGCAACACTCTTCTGGAGTGTGAATTCAGTGTGCTTCAATCTTCAGTGTGAATTCAGTGTGCTTTAATCTTCAGTGTGAATTCATTGTGCTTCAATCTTCAGTGTGAATTCGGTGTGCTTCAATCTTCAATAAGTTCAATCTTTCGTGTGAAATACTCTGCAGTTCAACAAGATGCACTTGAAGAAGGTCGGAGGTTACATCGGTCGAAACGTTGTAAAAATGACTCTCAAGTTGAAAAAAGTAGTCCGAAGAATCCAAACAATATGGATAATCCACCCTCATCACAAATATTCAGAAACACAAAAGAAAACAAATAAAATAGGGAACTTTACGCGTTATGTGCACCAAATTCCTTTATGTGTTATGAGACACCAAATTCCTTTATGTGTTATGAGACACCAAATTCCTCATGAATGGTATTCGCTGACAAGTCTCTACAAGTCAATGATTCGTCCGAACTTGGAATACAGGTCCCTAGTGTTTATGGAGTTGGCAAGATTCTCTTGAGAATCGATAGTATAGTGTCATCAGGTATATATTTTTCTTTTTTCTTTTTTACATAGGAGTCACCACTTAAGGCCCAGAGGCCACTTAAGGATAAGGGTTACATATTCCCTGCCACAACCCTGTTCCCTCTGGAGTATATGATCTGCTTGGATAAGATCTGCTGTCTACTCACTAAAATGTAAAAGTTGCTTCTGTTGTTTACAGATTATGTCATGGTTCTTGCCCTAACACAATGCTGTGTTGCAGCTGAACAGACCAAAGCTGTGACATTATACATTCACATTAGACCTTTCACATAATCAAACCGGTGTTTGCTCAGAGATGTACCGGCGATTGTTTTTTGCTTTGTGTTCTGTAGTCCTGAACATGCTAACTCAAAATTGTGTGAATAAACATGTATCATTGTCACATTTTCGGAGTTCTGTATTGGCAAACTATCATGATGTTCCTAAGTTTTATGCATTTCCTAATTAATTCTGTCTATTGCTAATGGTTTTTATGACAATGGCTTAATAAAGAAAAGAAAAACAAAAACAAAAAAAAACAGACGATGCGTACAAATTTCCATCGACTAAAAGAAAAATGGTCATTAATTTTTTTTTTATATTAAGCTGTTACAATCGATTATTTAGTATTGGTAAATGTTACTATTAGCGGCATAAATTATTTTTTAATAAAAACGAAATATAGGAAATCATTCAAAAAACAATTTACCTATTCATCTATGATTTATTTACGTTCAATTAAAAATAGAAACATCTTCTATCTATATATATAAGAGCGAAAATGTGTGCTAGTATGTGCATTTTTATGTATGTCTGCCAAAGGCTTTTTTAACCGGGCTTCTCGGTCAGCTCACTCCTTCTTAAAACTTTTTATATGCTGTCTAAATCATAATATCTACGACTTATGACCGGGGGTTGTGTCTATTTTTAATTTGCCCGACTTTTATGCGCTATTTTCGAGATTTTTCCGATTGCCGTGTTTTCTTTACATTTTTCAGTATAAAAAAAGCGAAAACTGGCTTGCAGCTGCGTCATGTTTCAAGGTCAAGCATCACATGACTTAACTTTCTCGCACCTGTCAATTTCACTTAAAACGTTAACTTACGACACTTATCACTTCCTCTCCCCTCGTGGCTGAGATGGTTAGGTATCAGGGGTTTTTTCCATTTCGTTTCCACCTTCGCGTCAAGGCTTTGGAGTTCAAGCCTATCTTCCTACTAAAACTTTATTTTTTTTTTTTACACATCCAAACACCCGGCCAACGTTCTTTTTTTTTTAAATAGGGTTGTTTTGATCTACCCCCCCCCCCAACACACACACCTCCAAACACACGGGCAACACCGGGTACACCCTCCCACGCTAGTCTATATATATAAAAGGCAAAATGTGTGTGTGTATGTATGTATGTTCGTTTTTTGTGTATGTCTGCAAAAGGATTTTTCCTGAGGCCCTCTCGGGTGTCGCTCATTCTTAAAACTTTTTATATCACACCTAAATGATAATATCTACAACTTAAGAACGGGGGTCGCGTGCGTATTTAATTTGCCCGACTTTTACCAGCTCGCCGCATCTTCGAAAAGCGAATGATGGAGAAGGAAAACAGTAACTGGCTTGCAGGGCCAAAACTAGGTCAAACATCATACCACTTCCTCGCACCTGTATATTTGACTTTATAATCCTTAACTGAACACGCGTATCAGTTCCTCTCCCTTCGTGGCTGAGATGGTTAGGTGTCAGGCTTTTTTTCCACTTTCACGCCAAGGCTTCGGGGTTCAATCCTACATTCCGACTAAAACTTTTTTTTTTCTTTTAAACCTCCAAACACCCGGCCAACGTTTTTTTTTTAACACACACACCTCCAAACACTCGGGCGATGCCGGGTACCCCCGCTAGTCTTCTATATATATAAAAGTGAAAATGTGTGTATGTATGTATGTATGTGTGTTTGTATGTCTCGCAAAAACTTTTGACAGACGCAACGGATTTCACGAGATTGGTATCATTTCGAAGTCCGACATCTTGGACGACAATTATCGAAAAATTGGGCAAAAACATTAATTACTTCACCCTTAGCTGGACTCTTTTCTACAAGGAGGAGCGCCAAAAAAATCGTTCCTTCATTTTCTCTCCTCCTGTTACTATGAAAATGACGTCATGTTTGACTTAGAAAACATTGACGTTAGTTTAAACTACCTGCAAGTGTTTTTAAAGGTTTAATTTTATCCGTTCTCAATTGCATGTTTTTTTGGCATAGGGGTAATGTGTTAGGCTTTTTTTTTTCTGCCTTAGCCTCGATACTTCGGGTTCGAGCCTATCTTCCTACCTAAACCTTTTTTTCCTCTTTTACACCTTCTTCTTCCTTTTTGCTTTGGTTTTTCCAATTTTTTTTAACATCATGTTTTCTTTTATATTAAAACAGGGTCACCCTCTCCTACATACACACCTCCAAACACCCAGGCAACGCCAGGTACCCCCGCTAGTGTATATATAAAAGGCAAAATGTGTGTGTGTGTGTGTGTGTATTTGTATGTTTCGCAAAAAAATTTTCACGCACGCAATGAACACAGACAAAAATCGGTATTGTTTGAAAGATCAAACTCTCAAACGACAAATATCCAAAAATTGGCCCAAAACATTAATCTTTTGACAGTCGACTAAGCCGTTTTTTACAAGGAAGGGGTCAGTTTTTTCATTGACATTTTTGCAAAATCATGATATGCCATGCAATGACTAAGCTTATTTTTAACAGCAGCGATGTCATATGTAGCAGTAGGTGTGGCGACTAAACCGTTTGCTTTGTTTTCACTTACTTTTCTTCTAAGCATTACGGTTCGAGCTTAGCTACTGCAGTTAATTTTTTTTTTTTTTTGGCACGCACACAAGTACTCGTTGTTATTTTCATTTTTCTTTTTAGAGGATTGGTTGATTTTTTATTTTCCACTTGCTGCTATTTTTTTTTAGGGCTTCTTTGTTCAATACCCTTACCATAAAACTTTTTCACACCCAGGCAACACTGGGTATACCCACTAGTCTAATATCTAAAAGGTAAAATATGTGTGTGTGTGTTTGGATGTCTGCAAAAAACTTTCAACATACGCAATAAACACTGACAAAATTGCTATCGTTAGAAAGATTGATCTCTCGGACAACAAATATGTAAAAATTAGACAAAAATATTCATTCTGTGCTGATCAACTGGGCCATTTTTTGCAAGGAAGGGTCAGTTTTTGCATCGACATTCTTGCAAGTCATTCACACCTAGCAATTTCAACATACATTTAAAACATGTTATTTCGAAGGCCTGTGACGTCATAAGTATGCTGTGGGCGAAACAACCAACACGTTTGCTTTTTTTCACCTCCTTTTCCTCCTTCGCTTTACAGGTTCAAGTCTTGCGGCTAATTTTTTCTTTCTTTTCTGCTCGCGCACAGGCACTCGCTGCTATTTTGATTGAAAAGAAAAAAATTTTTTTCTGAGGGTTGCCCAATAACCTTACAATACCACCTCTCCTCACCTGAGCAACGCCAGGTACCCAGGCTAGTTTAATATAAAACATAAGCATTTTAAGTTACTATAAATACTGGTTGTGAGTTAAGTAATAAGATGTCGGTCATTTTGTTATTTCAGGAAGTAAGGTTTCACACTAGACGAGAAGAAACTCAGCTAAATGTCATTGCAAATAACACTCTTATAATGGTATTTATCTTGGAATGTGTGTGTGTGTGTGTGTGTGTGTGTGTGTGCGTGTGTGTGTGAGAAGAATAAGAGAAGGAATACTGAAAATTGTTTATGTTCATCAACGTTTCGTCTTTATTTTAAGACTTTCTCCATGATTTGAAATAAAGATAAAAGGTTGATAACCATATAAACAAATTTTCTCAATACACTAGATTATTATTTCCATAAGTATCACACACACACACACTTGACTTTTTAACCGATTAAAATTTATAGCTTGTTAACTCAGAATTAGTGTTTTATGCCAAATTGATTTTTGAATATGTTTAAAATTTGTGCTCAGTTTTGCATTTAATGCTAATCCTTATTAATCCCAAACTGTGCATCAAACAGATACCATAATACTTAGTTCGCTGCACCTTATCATAACAAAGGTTGATACAAAATTTCAGACAAATTAGCTTAGTAGTTTCTGAGAAAACTTCTAGGGTAAATGTGGTATTGTGGTGAATCTAACACATGCCATAATACTTATTTAGCTGCACCATAACAAAGGTCCAGACAAAATTTCACCCAGATCAGCTCAGTAGTTTCCAAGAAAGATAGATAGATTAAATGAAATACATATGTGTGTGTGTGTGTGTGTGTGTGTGTGTGTGTGTGTGTGTGTGTGTGTGTGTGTGTGTGTGTGTGTGTGTGTGTATGCATATGTATATAATTCTAAGAAATAAAAAAATAAAAAACTTACTGATAGCTACAACTAAGTGTTTTCCTTTTTACATCCCTCCGGTTTGATTGGACTTTTTTTAGAAGTATGATAGATATATATTGTTGAATATATACTTCAACTAGCAGGCTGCCTGGTGTTGTCTGGTTGTAAAATACACATGAATATTATATTTTAATTCATACAGAAATTGAGGCATGTGCATACAAGCATTATGCTTCTTTTTTTTTTTAAACAGTTCACTTCTTGTAAGTGAAAAAAAAAATACTTCAGCTTAGATCAAAACCCAAACCTAAAAACAGAGAGTCAAGTACCATAACCATCAGGCCAGCTTGACATGTTCTTTAAAAAGTGTTTTCAAACCTACTTATTCTTAATGTGAATGATTAACGCATGCGCAGTCATGAAACAGTTGACAAACAGATAAAAATCTGATGACCTATGCATAACAATTCCTTAGCAGCCCTTTCTTTTGGATGAAAACCGATTAAAAAGTTTTCCACATGTCTGAATACTCTATATACCAAGTTTCAAGTCTGTAGATCAAAAATTCGTTTAGTATATAGGTTGAGAATTGCCCGCACACACACACATTCTCACTTTTATAGATATATAGATTCCCCCCCCCCTCTCGATAATGAGATTGAACTTTTAATCAACTCCTGCCAGCCTTTTCCACCATATACGAAATTATGAAAATTATGTAGAAAACCGCTGTTCTATTTTGTTTCATTTTTAACTAGAGGGGGGTACCCAGCGTTGCCCGGGTGTTTGGAGGTGTGTGTGTTTTTGGGTAAATGAAAAGAAAAATCGTTGGCCGGGTGTCCCGGGTGTTTGTTTAAAAAAAAATCAAAGCCTTGACATGCAGTTGGAAAACAATAAAGTGTGAAAAAAAAACGTGCGACGTTTAACGGCAGGTGCCCGTTTTTGTCCGAGTTAATGACGTCAACTTTGGGTGGGGACAGAGTATTCATTTACTGTGAGTCTGTTCACTTCTTTTTTTTATAGGAAAAAGCTTAATGCACATGCGGCGATCGAAAATTGTTGAATATTTATCTTTTGAAAGTCAGGCAAATTAAATAGACAAGTTACCCCCGTTATTAATTCGTAGATATAAAAAGTGTTAAGAAGTTGTGAGGCGGCTGATCGGTTCTCGGAAAAAAGCCTTTCTAGGACATACATGAAAACGCACACACACACACAAACACACAAACATGTTCGTTTTTATATTTAAAGACTAGCGGGGGTATCCGGCATTGCCCGGGTGTTTGGAGGTGTGTGTGGTGTTAAATAAAAAAGAAACCGAAGGGGGGGGGTCGAAGCCGAAGCCCTGAGGCTAAGTTTGAAAATAAAATCGGCCAGCCAGAATAAGTTACTTATAATTGTTTGAATTTATTTAAGTAAGAACCAAATTGACAGGTGCGTGCACGGAAGTCGTCGAGCGTTACGACGACGACGACGTAAGCATTGTTATAAGCGAAGTAAAAAAAGAAAACAACGTTAAAACTTAAGCGGGGGGGGATCAAAACATAAAAAAAAACACAAAAAACTAACGTAAGGCAAACGAACGATGTTAAATGTAAAAATCGAAAAAAAACCAAAAAAAAAACCAGAAAAACAAGCATGTGAAAAATGGCTTACATAAGCCTGTTTCGATATTAAAATTTTAAAAATCGGTGGGTACCCGGGTGTTTTTGGGTGTTTGGTCAGAAAACAGAAAAACGAACGTTACGTGAAAAATGGCTTAAATAACACTGGTTCTATATTTAAATTTAAAAAATCGAAAAAAAAAAAAAAAAAGACATCTCACACCACGATTCGAACCCAAAACGTTTAGATAACGAACCGATGCACTAATCAACTGAGCTAACGTGACGTACATGAAATTTAATCAGTTTTTCAACTATTTAAAGTACATCAGATCATGATGCCATCTGGTGCATGCGTAGAACCGGTCGTCATCACGAGAGGACCGTTTTTGTTGACCCCCCCCCCTGTCGAAAATTGTCGCTTTCGGGGTGAAAAAAATGAACATTTTTGGCCAATCTTTCGATATTTTTCATGCGAAGGATGGAGCTTCAATATGATACCGAGCTTGTGAATTTTTGTTGTGTCTGTCGAAGGTTTTTAGCAGACACACAAACATACACACATACATACATACATTTTCGCTTTTATATATACAGAAGAAAAACGTGTGCAAGAATGGAATTGCATTGCATTAAAATTAGTCTCAAACGTTTTATGGTTTGTTTTTTGTTTTCTTATTACATAGATTGTCTTTGTGCTTGTAGATTTGAAAATACCTTTTAAGAATAATTGTCTACTAATTGAATACTTTCGTGGTTATTTATTTCCCTCTAAGATGTGGCACAAGGGTCAGGAAAGTCAGAATGAAGAGTTAGCACCCTAGAGCAGGGGTCCTGCCAAGGTCTGTAATTTGGCCCGCAGAGCTCTTATGGAAAACAAAAATTATTCAGGAATTTTTTTTTTAAGTGGAAATGTTAAAATAGCGTGGAAACTTTTGTTTTTGTACAGGAAAAAGATGAAAAGAATGAGGTTTTGGAAGAACCAGCTTCACTAAAAAGCAAAACTATTCAGAAAAACAGCATAGAGTACACACACACAGATATATATATAGTTTGCAAGTCTACTGCTGGTCTGAGAAGACATGTGATTGTTCATAGGAATACCCTTCAACCTCCAGAGGAAGTCAACTCGATGGAAATTGCTCAATTTGTATGTCACATCTGCTTCAAGATGTGCAAATCTGCAGCGGGAGTGCAGAGTTATCTGAGATGGCATGGATGACAAGATCGGGAGAACTTAATGTGACGGCGATCATCTGGAAAGATGCAGCAATCATTAAAGCCACAGGGAAGACAACAAAAGCAGCAAAACTGAAGCTGCCCTGCCGGACACTATATTTAATTTGTTTAAAAATATAGGTTCTTTTTTATCAATTGTCATAAAATTTTAACCTTAATCATAAAATAGTATTATAATCTTTAAAAGGTCTGCAAATTTTCATTTAGTTTGGTCCCATAGAACCAAAGATATGAGTAGTTCAATATTCAATTTGGCTACCAGTAGAGATATATATATATATATATATATATATATATATATATATATATATATATATTGGCAATTTTATAAGTTCCAAATCTCTATTAATCATCAGAATTTAACAAATGAAGACTCATTGGAAAGGTAATACCCTGAATTGTATAGTGGGCTATGTGACATTTGCCCTTAAGGTCGAACATTAAGGGGATCATCCATCATCCAGAGCTTATTTTTGGCACTTTTTCACAGCCATAAAATGTTTCAATCATAGTCATTTGTTTTTCTAGTTTTGCATATGAATTACAAAATATCTGATATTTCCCCAAAACCTCTGGTATTGGTGGAGGGAAGACTAAAACTTGCTGCTATGGTTTCAAATGATTTGAAATAACAGCAAGGAGACATTTCATTCCTAATATTTCTCTAATGTTATATCTCCCCTCTTTGGTTTTCATGCATAAAGTAAATTTCACAGTGTATAGAGATATTCATAATCATCCAAAAGAGGGGAGATAACAAATGAGAAATATTTGGGATCAAATCCCCCCCCCCTACTGTTATTTCAAATCATTTGAAACCATAGCAGCAAGTTTTAGTCTCCCCTCCATCAAGGCCAGAGGTTTGGGGAGAAATATATATATATATATATATATATATATATATATATATATATATATATATATATATATATATATATGATTATAAAACTCAAATGATCTTGCAACGATGTATGTAACCCGGTTTACGATTTACTTAAAATTCAGTAACTGTAAATTTTTTTTTTTTTTTCAAAAATAATCCAACAGAACGACTCATAGAAATCTATCTATATTCTTTTTTCATTTTAATATACTTTCAAAGAAATGTTTCTGTTATGCCAAAAAACAACAAACTATTTTCTTTACATCACAAGTGTCACGCTCATACATGAATTCCATAGCTGATATAACATACTGACCCAACGGGTCACAGGTAGCTTAGTATATATATATATATATATATATATATATATATATATATATATATATATGATTAGAGGCTGGAGATAGTCAGGTAAAGGAGGCCAATACTTCAATACATATGTTTTATCTTCCACAATTACAATCTTTTACTATGTTTATATATATATTTATATAAGTGATCTTGTCTACATGTGTGCAAACGGTCTCTACCAAACTCATTTCTGAATTTTAGTCTACAGACTTGAAATTTGATATATAGGGTATTTGGAAGTGGTCAAAATTAAAAAAAGAGACATTGACCTTGGCAGGAATAAGTCAACGAAAACCTTTTATTTATATACAGTAGTCAAACAACATTATTTTTTTCAATTTTCTGTATGCGTATTGATCCAGGTCATATGGAGTAAGACTGGTAAGCTATATGTTACAGTTTTTATTCTAGTTGATGGCACCAAAGTCATTTTTTTTTTAAACTTTTGAAATCACTACTAGATATTGGGTACAATATAATAATTAATTTTATATGCTTCTGAATTATTGAGATGAGGATTGGTTATTCGTATTGTTTCGATTCATCGGACTACTGTTCTCATCTTAAGTGTCATTTACACGTTTCGGTAACCTCCGACCTTCTTCAGGTGTATCTTGTTGAACTCGGGAATGTTGGGATTGAAAAGTCAGCGCCCAAGTGCAAGAGCACTCTAGCCAAGAAAAATGCTTTGGTAGTCTCATCGGTATTTTCTGGTAGGGATGTCTCAATCAATTTGCAATAAACTATCCCTTTTCTCTAACAGAGAAGATAAATCCTGATAATACGTTTTTGAATTTTTGAGATGAGAATTGATTAATCATATTATTTGGTTAATTCGAACTACTCTTCTCATCTTAAGTGTTATTTTCGCAACGTTTCGGTAGATGTAACCTTTGGCTTTCTTCAGGTGTATCTTGTCGAACTCAGGAATGTTTCTCTCGGGCTCGGAAATTTGGACATAATTTCGAACAGAACCCTTTATTTATTTCACGGGGGTTACATGCTCTTGTTTTGCCAGCCATGATTGGATAGAAGTCTTAAGTAATTGGCAATTGTATTTTTCGGTCGTCCACGCTGAGAATTGAACTTTCAACCTTCAGGAGAATATCACTTTTACAACTGATTTTCCCAAGTACTCTAACTACTGCGCCACCAGGCAACCGAAAAATATAACTGTAAATTATTTAGGACCTCTATTCAGTTATGGATGATGGAACAAGATCATGCTACCCCCGTGAAGTAAATAAAGAATTCCGTCCAAATTCTTGAGTTCAACAAAAACATTCAAGAGTTCGATTAGATAGACCTGAGAAAGTAAGAGGTTACATCATCTGAGTTTGATAAGATACACTTGAAGAAGGTCTGAGGTTACATCAACCAAAACGTTGCGAAAATGACACTCAAGATGAGAACAGTAATCCAAAGATTTCAAATAATATGAATCACTACTACATGTTGGGTACAGACACTATAATAAATAATGGCGGCCTACTAGTACGGCCTACTAGTGCGCTATAAGAAAAATCAAGAAGAAAGAAATTTGATTACTGTCTAGACAGATGTTTTAGAACCGCATTACTGTTCTTGCAGACTCTTAAGAAAATTTGGTAATGGTGCCAAAAGGAGTTTCAGTGAGAAGAATCGGTGGAAGACAATTTGTAATTCTTGATTCCTGTGACAGGTTTTTGAGTTAATAACACCCGACAGGAAAAAGGAGGGTGTTGGGTGAAAGTTGGTGCAAAAGGAAAGATTAAGAGGAAGTGAGGTTACCGACATTCATCATTTCTTCCGTCGTCTTCCCCAACCGGAACGGACGTAATCAACTTGAATATCACTCAACATCACAAGACCCGTTTCAAGCCAAGGAAAACAGCAGGTGTGATACTTCCGCCAGAGAGACCCTCGCAGGATTCTCTGTTGCCTCAATGACGACAAACTTTGACATTGACAAGCTTCAAAAGAATTTCCTTATTTATTACCACCACTTCCCCCCCCTAACCCTAACCCTAACCACTCCCCCCCCCCCCCCCCCGCAATGCAACACAGCAAACTCCCAGGTGCATTAGTAGAGGCTCGATAGCAAGGTAAATTATCATTGGAATTTATTTTGTCTTCTGGGAGAAATCTGGATAAGATGAATGTTTTAGATACATCTTTGCATTTCTTTGGGTGGCTTTGTCCCTTCTGTCAGTAAGTCTGTCACACTGGCATTTTTGGTAGTCTAATATACTTTAGTTTGAAATCGCATTTTCGATAGTCTGTTATACTTCAATTTGAAATAGCATTTTTGGGAATCAGTCATGCTCCAGTTTAAAATACCATTTTCGGTAGTCTAATTCTTTAATTTGAAATAGGATTTTCGGTAGTCTTCTATGCTTAAGTTTGAAAAAGCATTTATTTGGTCTGTCATGCTTAAGTTTGAAAAAGGATTTTTAATTGTTAAATGCACAGACTTAATGAATGCATTTTATTTTAGATGCACTCTAACATCACTGCAAGTAGTTCGTCCCGTCAGTTAGTCTGTCACACTGAAGTCTGAAACCGCATTTTGTTTGTCTGTCAGATTAAAGTAGCATTTTTTTTATTATTTGCTAAATTATCAAAAAATTAAAGTGTTAAACTAAAACATAACAGACCAATGAAAACCCCACATAAATGCTATTCCAACGGATGCTGCAAAATGTACTTTTAAATTTAAGTGTGGCAGACCAACAGAAAAAAAAATGCTTATAGAGATCCTTAGACGCATCTGCAGTTTTCTGTCAACAAGACGAAAGATCCTTAGATACATCTGCTGTTTTCTGTCAACAAGACGAGAGATCTTTAGATACATCTGTTGTTTTCGTTCAACAAGACCGTTATGAGTACATACAGTGGGATCAAAATGATTCGCCATCGAACACTACGAATTTCTTATTAGTGCTACTTAATGCCTAATGTTGCACGTGTAAGGGGAATTTGTTTGTACTAAAGAAGGCTGAAGGATACAACATCCTTCTCACACTAAAATATATTTTAATTCATGAAAATTTTGTATTCATTATTCCAGAGACAATTCTCTATTGTGTGTATATATATATATATATATATATATATATATATATATATATATATATATATATATAATAAAAATGGATTAAAATTTTAAATTCGACCGTTTTGGATTTTACCATTTTTGGATTTTTACCCTTCACCAGACTATCCATTTTTGGATTTTTACCCTTCACCGGACTATCCATTTTTGGATTTTTACCCTTCACCGGACTATCCATCCATGTGAAATCTTTTTATCATTTTTCTTTTGCCTCCTGTTCCCCTTACCTCACCCTTTTTTCTTTAACCAAGTAAGATCTGTGACTTACTTGTAGTTTCATTAAATACTTTTATATGCAAAATCTGATCCTGCATTTTGCTAATTCCTGCCCTCTGATGAGAAGGAGAGTATTTCTTCAAAACTCCGCGGATTAAGGACTATCTATTTATCTTGTGTTTCCTTTTTTAAAATTAAATATGTTTTTAACTCTTTTTCAAGATGTCTTTTAACATGTTTTATTAATCATTTGTTCATATATATATATATATATATATATATATATATATATATATATATATATATATATATATATATATATATGTATATATACTGTTTTAACAAAAACCAAGACTTCAAACAATGGGTTGATAGCAACAAAAAGTGTATTTCATTGTTAGTTACAATTGTTTCAAGACCATTTGGACAAATCCAAACATTATGTCCTTTGAAAATTTTCACAAGAACAGACTTTCTTCAGACTAATTAAATAAAAAACACTTTAACAATAAAACATTATGGAAAAACATTTCCTTTATAAGGAAAAGAAAACAAGCGAAACTATTTTACCTCTATCGCATCCTTGCAAAGTATTTCATATATATATATATATATATATATATATATATATATATAATACTGATTTGCAAAGTTTAAAAAAAATGACTTGGATGACTTCAGCTAGAATCAAAACCATAACATTTAGCTCTCCAGCTACCATTTAAGCTAACCTGACAGACGGATAAGAAATTTAAAATTAAACCAATCGTAGCTATGATTGAATTTATTTGCATATGCGTAAAACTAATAAAAATGTTGGCAAGTTGAAATGAATATGCCAACATATTTCTGTACGCGTTATTCATCCATCCAAACAAAGATTTTATCCATGAACAAGCTGAACATGCAAGGTCCCCCTCCACGAGAGAAGAATTTACTTTCACCATGACTAATGTTTTGTGTAAAATTTTAAAAAATCCAAGGAGTGGTTATTGAGAAAAGTGCGGACAAACTAATGGACAAATGATTTGGGGGCAATTTTACCCTTGTAATGCCACCTAGGGGGTTAACCAGAGTTATCTAAGAAAATTTGTTCTGGCAAAAATTTTATTTCACCATGATTAATGTTTGTGCAAAGTTTCCAAAGAATCCATAGCGTAGTTATTGTGAAAAGTACAAACAAATGGACAGACAAACGGGAATGAATTACTAGATCCAATCCCTCTTTTGTCAGGGAACCAAAAATCATCCTTGATGTATGATTACTATTTCCAGTGTTAGGTGACCAATAGTTTATCAATTAAACGCACGCGTACATACATCTACTGTTTTATTTATATGGAATATTGAGAGATTTTAAAATAAAGAACCCAAGCTGGATATTTGGGAATTGTAGAAGTCGGAATCAGAATATTTTGAATTCAAAGAGTCAAAGTCAAAAATCAGACCTTATAGTTTCTAACTTCGAAACCCTACCCTACAGACAAGCCATGTAGCTCAGCTGCAAGATCGTTAAGTTAAAGATCAAAAGGTTGAAATTGCTTTTCAAATCCAAGGTATCGGCTTCAAATGGTAATGTCCAAGAAGTTCTAAGGTGTTCGATCGTAATTCTTTCTATGTTTGAATTAATTCACCTTTAAGTGAAACACTCTCACCAACAGCTCATCTGCTTTACTGAGCAGAGTCAGGTAGTTTGTTAATTGGTCATAAATAACCGCCAACCTCTCTTTTAGGGGAAATCTGAACTACAAAGCAGATGAAAACGATGCTAAGGTTGCACAAAGACCCTTAACTTTACACAGCTGAGCGCCATTGGTGGATAAAGCCCGGAATCACAAACAGCTGTAAAAAGTTATTTGCAGCATCTTTTCTGGGGGATGGGGCATCCTACCAGATACCAAACATTCACCTGCTATTTCAGAGACTCCAACTGAAAAATATTTTTAAGATTCTAACTGTCCCTTGAAGTGTAATTGTTTGTATATCGGTTGCACTTGGTTCACTGAGTATATTTGCAAAGTAGTTTTTGAAATTTTTTTTATATGAGCCTGCTTGCTCCCATGATTATAGGAATGATGCAGATCTTCCTAAGATTCCAATTTCTTTTCATGTCGTACAAAAGACCTTGGTATTTTGTTATCCTTTCCGTCACAGTTCTGTGTAAGCAAGCATTATTGGGGACATCGACTTCAAATGAGGTGGCAGAGTCAGTGATTGCTGAAAGAGTTTAATTAGAATTCATAAGAAAGCTGAGAGCTAGAGTCAAGATATTTTAATCCCCGAAGAATTGTTAGTCCAAAAACTAGCTTATTAGTGACATACATAAAAGATGATTGTGTCGTAATTATATAATAACTAGCAGGGGCGCCTGGCGTTGCCCGGTCATAAAATACACTTAAATACGATATTTTAAATTACACTGATTTCATGTTTAGTCAATTATCTCTATTATATTGGACCCAATATACAGTCATGATTTCAAAAATAAAAAAAATATATATATATATAATTTGATTGCCATCAGCTAGAATCGAAACTGAAACCAAAACATAACAAAACATAGTTTCATGATTAAAATTATGTCTACAAGTTAAGCAAAGACTGACGTTCATTTGTACTCAATATGGTTGGAGTGTGAAAAGGAGTGCGGATTGTGTCAAATACCAGCTGGTTTCCATGACAACACGGTTTTTGATAGAAAAGATGCAAGCAAGGGCGGTTGGACGGTTCACAGTGATTTTGAATTATATAGACTATAGAATTTAAAAAAAAATACCCCCCCCCCACCAACACTGAGCCTCCCTCCAAAAAAATAATTATTGACTTGAAAATAAAATTAATGCAATGGAATATAATGGACAAGCATTGTAAGGAGAGAAATGATATGAGAATGATGCGGTGGATGAGTAATGTTATGACCTCAGAGGATAATTAAATCTGAAGGGTGTAGGGAAATATGTACAGAACAGAAGACTTAGATGGTATGGCCACATTGAAAGAATGGATGAGAGTTCTTGAGCTAGTAGATGCAGAATAGGGGGGGAGGGACAAGAAAAACATAGCCGGAAGTGATTAAAAATGAACTTGAAAGGAATTAAGGATAAATAAAGGCGTCACACTTTAAAACAGCTGTTAAACTACTATTACTATTATTGATGGTGGTGACGACGACAATGGTGGTGGTGATGATGATGATGATGATGATGATGATGATGATGATGTAATGGTAATGATCATGGTGTGGTGGTGGTGGTGGTAGTGATGATGATGATGATGATGACGATGACGATGATGGTGGTGGTGGTGGTGGTGGTGGTGGTGGCTTGCAAAAAAAAAAAAAAAAAATGTTTTACACACTTGTTCTTATTAATTTGCCTCCCATTCAGCTTGGCAGTATTAAACACAAGGTCGGTGTTTTATGTAGGGAACATCTAGCTCCCCCAAAATGGGCACTCTGGATTGAGATCAAAATAAAAATTGCCGCAGTCAAGAAGGACTTCTCCTTCACTGATCAAAGAAAGAATAGTTAAACTGTAACATATCAGCAAGTGAAGTTCGCCCTCGCATCATTTTGACAACCTTGGAGTTTTCTTGAATCATCAGCTATTTCTTTGTCGGTTGATGAGGTACCGTCCGACTTGGTCTTAGGAAAAGAACCATTCCTAACGTTGTTCTTTTGCCAATCAACTGAAGCGTCATTACTGAGGAATGCCAACGAGTTCATTTGCTGCCATTTTTTTTTTTACCTTTCCAGAGTGAACTGAATCCACTCCTTCCCACATTAAACTGATTAGATAATTTTTTTTTTCTTTATTCAAATTTCTACTAGCAATTCTGGGCCACCTTACTTTTAGAATGCAAAACAGCAATAAATAATTTCAAAAGTACATCAAAACTTCTGTCTCTCTACCTCTCTTTAGCCATCACTCTACCTTTCTCTCTCCCACGTCCCCCTCTCTGTCTCTCCTCAACTGCCTCTTTCTCATCTGCCCAGCTCATTCCTCTCTAGCCTAACATACATACGCACATATAAGTCTTTTATATAATAGATTCCTTGAGGAACGAGCCAACATTTTCTTTCTTAACTAGTAAATAAAATAGCTACAAAACCAACCCTCTCACAACTCCTGGCCCAGTCGACCTCCAAAGAATGAATAATTATTTTTTAAATTTCCAATATTATTCATCTGATGCAACGCTGATCAAAAATATACCAACTTTGTCGTTTTTTGTTATTAAGTTTTAACGTTTAGCTGGACATATATACACACACATAGACTAATACACAGACATCTTTCCTTTATATAATAGACTAGCATGGATACCCGGCGTTGCCCGGGTGGACGTGAAATTCGGTTTGGACAGAGCTGCTATACAAAGGATATTGAGCATCCCCCAGAAAAGAATGGAAGAAGTAGGGGACAACTTCCCCACCAGATATTTCGGCAGCCTGTATGCTGGACCCCCCCCCTAAAAAATAAATGAATCCAAACAATTTTTATTTCAATCAAATTGCAGCGAGTACCCATACAACCGAAAAAAAAAAAAAAAAAAAAATTAGCCACGGTAGGAAGGCTCGAGCCTGAAACGCGAAAGAGGGAAAAACATTACTGGTAAATGCTTTTTCCCACAACGACTTATGACGTCATGATCCTTCAAAATAACATACTTTCTACACGCACATGATTTACGAAAATGACATCTCGAAAAGTGCCCCCCTCCCCTTGTAAGAAATGGTTCAATTGACCACCACAGAATTAATTTTTTTTTTTTTCTAATTTTCAGATATTATGAATCCGAGTAATTGCTCTTTCAGATGGTACAAGTTTTGACGCAGTCCGATTCAGCTGACAATAGTTTTAACAGCCATACGAACACACAAACAAACATTTAAAATTTATATAATAGATAATGAAATTAGTTTAGATCTTTGCAGATCAAACACACAAACGCTACGCATAGGTTAAAAAGATAAAATACTTTCGTTTGTTTTCTGGCCGTGTGGATAAAAGTGTTTGTATTCAGTTGAGTTTTACGCCAGGGTTCAAATCTAACACTACACTATTGTTTTTTTTTGGGGGGGGGTGCTTTTTTTTTGTATAGGATTTCAGTTATATCATCATCATAAATCTGAATAATAGTTTTCATTTATTTTTTTAGTTTGATCATTTTAAATTAATTTTTTTTTTTCATTTGAACGAAAAAAATGAAAAATTTTGAGAAACCCACTGTTGATGGGTATGTCATTAAGTGTAATATTATTCTTGATACAAATTATGTTTTCATCCTATTAAGATCGCTCTGCAATTTTCTAAATGCTTCTGCAACTGACCAATTTTTTTGAAGTGAAGAATCATTCCAGAATTTAATAAATTTCTTCTATGCTTCTTGATTCTAAATTATTCTGTGTTGGCAAGATTTGAATTTCCAAAGATCTTTGTTTCATGTGTTTTGTTTTATTTTTGAATTTTTTTTATTTATTTTTTTTTTTATTATTTTTAAAAAAATTTTTATAATAAGCATACAATGAATTTGCAGACTTTTGTGCCTCCAGCACAAAACGGTAAATAGACTCACAGGAGGTTCTCTATGACCAATGCTTTAAGATCTTGAAGTTTTCATAGCTGATAGCCTTTCTTGATTCAGAAACGAAAAATATATTCTCCATACTTTCACATCCCACCAAGCATCCAAACCCACTTCCATATATTGGAATGGCACATCCTCAGGTTTCTTCCTCATTCCCAAACTGTCCCAGAGAGTCACCACTTATCAAAGCTCAAAAACAACTTAAAGATAAGGATTAATGAGTGTTACATAGCTGGTGAGACAATGTGACGATCAGTAATGGTGGAAATTGGGAAGAATTTGATTATTTTAAAAGGACGGCTCAACAGCAATTTGTTTACATTGGACTTGATAAAAAACAATGTCACAGTCAGCTGCGATGCAGTCCTGTAGTATTGTGTTCCACAGAGAGTAGTTTGGAGAAAGAAACTCTGCTCATACAGACAATTAAAATAAAATAAAAATAAATGAAATAAGTATTTACTAGGAAAAAACAAATTCAAGAAATAAAAATATTTTAAAGTAATATTTTAAACCAAATAAAAATAAAAAAGTAAAATAAATAAAAAAGTAAAATAAATAAAAAAGTAAAATAAATAAAAAAGTAAAATAAATAAAAAAGTAAAATAAATAAAAAAAGTAAAATAAATGAAAAAAAAGTAAAATAAATAAAAAAGTAAAATAAATAAAAAAGTAAAATAAATAAAAAAGTAAAATAAATAAAAAAAGTAAAATAAATGAAAAAAGTAAAATAAATAAAAAAGTAAAATAAATGAAAAAAAGTAAAATAAATAAAAAAGTAAAATAAATAAAAAAAGTAAAATAAATGAAAAAAGTAAAATAAATAAAAAAGTAAAATAAATGAAAAAAGTAAAATAAATAAAAAAGTAAAATAAATGAAAAAAGTAAAATAAATAAAAAAGTAAAATAAATGAAAAAAAGTAAAATAAATAAAAAAAAAGTAAAATAAATAAAAAAGTAAAATAAAATAAATAAAAAAGTAAAATAAATAAAAAAGTAAAATAAATAAAAAAAGTAAAATAAATGAAAAAAGTAAAATAAATAAAAAAGTAAAATAAAAAAGTAAAATAAAAAAAGTAAAATAAATAAAAAAGTAAAAGTAAAATAAACGATTACAAAAAGTTTTGTTTTGAATTGAAACAATCGAGAAAAAAATTATAATTTAGAAAATTAAGAAAAAAAAATTAATTTCCTGCCTCTCTTCGAACAAAGATGAGAAAAATATTTTTGCAATTCTGAAATTCAGCAGCAGTTCAAGAAATGCAAAGAATTGATTTGATGTGACCAGTTCACAACTTTGATTTCATACAGTTCCAAGTCTTTTTAAATCTAGTCTGTTTTTTTTGTAATGCGAAAATTTAAAAAAACTGAAACATTCACTTCTTAAATTGTTCCACTAATTCAGGAGTCAAAAACTTCCAGCCTGCATCCAAATTTGGTCTCAAGTGAATTTTGTTTGGCTTACCACCTTACTCAGGGCACAAACAAAATATAAACAAGCCAAATCAGAGTTGAGGGACTTAATATATTACATATAATTATATTATATTGAATACTTATTTCTTAAAACGCACGGTCCTGGATATGACCTTAAACTATGTCCAGTGGTGAGGCCCCAGCTTGTAGGCTTTGGGGAGTGTGGAGCCACCCTTTAATTACCATTGCTCCCAGGTCCACTCTGACCCGGAGTGGTAACACCTGTCAGAGTCCCAACTATGGGTTAAATAGAAACCGACGTGAAAACAACAAGTATATTCTATTAAAAAAATTTTTCTTCAAAATCTTTGGATTCAGCATTAAATAACCCAAAAAGGGTTGATATGCCGTAAAACAAAAACAACCAACCAACCAACTTAAAACGCACATAAAATTTATTTTTTATATTTAATTGCATTGTGATCCCTCATAACTGTATATTCGTTCATTTGTCACTCATAAAAAATTTTTTCCTAAAAGTAAAGGCATTATTAAATTTAAATAAAAATTTAAAAAAAAACTTTGTTTTTTGGTAATTCCCTATAAGCATTGGACTTCGATAATTTTCATCAGAATGCACCAAAGAAAAAAAAAATTTTTTTTTTTTTTACATAAACGTCACCACTTCTCAAGGCCGATAGGCCACTCAAGGATAAGGGTTAAAGAGTGTAGAGTAGTCAAAAGGACAATATAGTAATCGATAGTAATGGAAGTTCAGTAAATTTGTTAACTTAAGTGGAACGGATCATTAGAAATTTGTTCACGTTGGACTTGAAGACAACAATATTATAGAAAGCTGGAAAGCAGGAAAACGGAAGACAATTCCACAGGCGTGCAGTTACAATAATGATTCAAATCGTACTATGAAAATTAGTTGCAGAGCTGTCTTGCACACATTTGTACAAAATGTTCACTCCAGAGAAGCCACACTCTACAATCTATCTTTCCCAGTTTCCTAACTTTCTTTTGTTTTTCCTACCTACCTATCTACCCTAATTCGGTTCTAGATGTAACGTTAAACTGCCGCGTGATTAGAAAGTATTTCTTTATACTATAAAAAAATAAAAAATAAAAGAAAAACTTTATGGGGGTTTGTTATGTATTTTTCAACATACAAGCAGACAGTTGCTCTTTAGTTAATAGATGACAATAGTACATACCTATATATATTTTAGTTTTGGAGAAAGATTTTTTTAAATACAATAAAAGACATCATGGTTGCTAAAAACATGTGAAGTCTGCTAGAATCATACATGCTTCCTTTTATCAATAACTAAAAATAGTTTCAATTCGATTTCAAACTGAAATGCAATAGAAAGGTGAAGAAAACCTCTTCTTGGCATTTGTAGACATATCAAAAGATTTTATTTCAAACTTTAAACGTGATACATGAGAGATAATGCTATTTCAAACAGAATCACAACCAATTAAAGAAAATCTTATTTTTAAACTGAAGAATTACAACCTAAAGAAAATGCCATTTTAAAGAATTAAATTAATTAAAGAATTACAATCCAAAGAAAATGCTATTTCAAACTTAAGCATGATAGACAAAAGAAAATATTATTTCAAACTGAACCGTGATAAATCAGAAAATCAGAAATTTAAACATGACAGACCAAAGAACTTTTTAAATTGAAGTTTGACAGACTGACAGACCTTTATTACTGATACTTTGCTGCTTTCAAAAAGAGAAGGAAAAATAGAACCCCACCCACCCCTCCCCGAATTTCTTTCCATTCTCTTTAACCTAATTATTTGCCCTAATTATTCCATTATTTCTAAGTCCAATTTTCTTGTGACTTAATTCTTAAATTTCGACCAAAATTCCATATTTGGAATCAAAGGCATTTATTAGCATGCAACGACAAAAATTATTCTAACTTTTCAACCTTCATATCTGAGCACGCTTGAAAACTTTCTAGGTCAGAAATTTGTCAAACCAATTCAAATTTGACGAAAATATAAAAATATAAAATGTTGGCAAGATTATCCCCTTTCAGTGAATGACCTTTGTTTCACAAAATTATTTAAGCCATTAGATTTTTGTCCTAATATCTATTTTCAGATTATTGAAACAAAAATTAATTATATCAACTCATAATGATAACTTAAAATGCTTATATGTCATATTGATATTTGGTGTTAGTTTTTTCAAGTACTTCAATGGAATAAACTCTGATGAACTTGCTGTACTGGTGCCCCCTCCATGTAAATGCTTCTGACTGACCTGATAATCAGCAAATCAGCAAATTCTCACTCCTCTAATGTAGAGGTACCCAGATGGCAGAAGGCTTTCTACTCTAATAATTTCTTACCTTGAACTGCTTGCCTTTGGAATTTCATCCCTGCTACCTGTACTGTGACTGTACCACTGTTCAGAAATTTAAATGTAATATAAACAAACATCTTGTTGTACAACTCCCCACTTAGGATGGCCTCATATAAAAAATATTTTGTGTTCACAGGTTCTTGTGAAAATTTACTTGCTTTAGAAAGTGATGAAGAAAACGAATCCAAAAGAAGTAAAGAAAGTGAAGAGGGTGGGCAATTAGAGCCATTTTCTTTTAGCATTTGTTCCAATCACTTTGTGATTCAGTCGTCACAAATATTATTGTTTAATGCAAATCGGACATAAACGAGTAGGTAAACCAAACTAAATTGCTTTTTCCCAACTGTATTTTTTTTCAAATAATTTATGTTGTCAATTGCAATGATTATCCATTTCTGTACCGGTAGTCTCATAGAAATGACAGTTAGTTTTAGGTATGCATTAGATTCTTTCTATCTTTTTTTTTTTTTTTTTTTTTTTTTTTTTTGCAAAAGAAAGCATGACTTGTAGAGGCTATGCGTTGCCCAATAGTAAAACATGTTTAAATATGATATTTTCATTTGTGCAGATTTTAAGTGTTGGGACGATTAATCAGAATCAGGAATTGGAAAAATCAACAAATTTGGGGGTATCGGGAAAATTGGTGCCTATTTTCCGATGCCAAAACGATTCTTTTGTCTTTTTTTATTTGATTTTTTTAAAAACAAAATCTTCCATTGCTGGTAATAATAATAAAATAAATATTTATTGATTTTAAAATGCCAGTAAAGCTAATCCTCCACAGGTGTAATTTTAAGTTTAGGAAACTATCTGCATATTTAACATGCGTTTTCTTTTCTTTTTTTTTTTTACAGAAATCGGGGAAAATAGCAATTCTATAGGTAAATATTTAGAGATTTATAAAGAATTGGAATCGGTAATTGTATCGGAATCAGGAAAAATACTGGAATCGTCCCCTCACCAGCAGATTTCGTATTTATTATTATAGAGCCAATTCTCTACTGATTATTTCTTGTACCCAATATATAGTAATGATTTTAAAAGAAAAAAAATGATTTGAATGAATGAAAACCAAAACATTTAGCTCTCCAACGGTATTTGCTACCGTATAAACTAAGGAAAGATGGATAGCAAAACTTTAAAGATCAGTTAAGTTTATCACATAAATGTATATTTGCGCATGCATAGAGAAACACTTTAAATCAACTTATGTCTGCCAAGTTCCAATTTTTCCATTTTGACCCTTCAACAGCTATTTTTACCGGCTAAGAACCAAATTGAATTTGTTCTACAGGTACGAATCTCTACATATCAAGTTTAAAGTCTGTAGATCAAAAATTGACAGTAGTTTGGTAGAGACCGTTCTACACACAGACAAGATAACTTAGAGAGTGAGAGAGAGAGAGAGAGAAGGAGAATGTTGTAGTTGGCTTGAAGCATTATGCATAGTGTGTAAGTTTTATTTGAAGATTGTGACTGCAGAAAAATATATGTACAATTACATGTCTCCATTGAGTGGTTGTACATTTTTTCTTCTTTCTGAAAATGAGGTTTACTTCAATAATTCACAGAACATAACACCACAATGCCACCCTAGTTTGATACATTATGTTAATAAATAAATAATCTATAATTGAAAACTACTGAAACCTTTCAATATTCTCACTATTGTTTTATCTTGTCTTGTACCCAAAAGTGTTTTTCTACAAGACTGCATTGTCATAGCCTTCTAAGACAATTCCTTACACACTTACACACACACACACACACACACACGAATAAGATAGATAACTGAAAAAAATGATTGACATATTTACAAAGAAATCTAAAACGGTTTACCATATATACTTGTGTATAAGCCATTTCTGGGAGACGATTTTAAGGTTATTTGGGGGGGGGGTCGACTTAAAAAATGATTTGAATGAATGAAAACCAAAACATTTAGCTCTCCAACGGTATTTGCCACTGGTAATGTTTTTGGAAATGTTGTTAAAGAGCGACGGCGCTTGATCATAACATAGAAAACATCATTTTGTTTTTGCACTCAGTATATACTGATTATCCCAGTAATCACACTCCTTCCGAACCCCACTGCAGTGTGTTTGCCAGCATGTAAGCACATGCGCAGTTTTTCAGTGGGAGGCTTAATAATAATTGGAATAGCTCTCGCAATGTTCACTCTCTAGATGTAGCTATAGGCTTAAGTTCTATATGATGTATTTGATGATATGACGTTTTTTTAGTAGGTTACGAAATGTGTTTATGATATGTCATTTTCTTGTAAGTTCAATAAGTTTTAACAATTTAATGAAACCATTTAATGGCACTTAGCACATGCATTCATATTATTACGGTATATTACAGCTCGTGCAATGTATGCATTTATGTTATTACTGTACGTGACATAAATTATGTCTTAAAACAAAAACTGCGCCTGGAATCTACAGCATGTCATTCATCAGCATGTCTGATTAGCAACATTTTCGTTTTTTGCATGTAAGTGTGCAGTGGGTTAGTTCTATATATGAAAATTGAATAGACCACACTTGCATAAATGCACATATCGCTTGCGAATTCTAAGAAACAATTTATAATATGTCTTACAAAAAAAAAAAAAAAAACACTAAAAAGGAAAATATCTGTGCAAGAAAAAACCATGGGATTGACGATTTAACTTGTCTAGAATCTAGTCGACTTATACACAAAGTAATACTTAAAATGACACAATTTTTGGTCTTAAAATACACATCGACTTATACACAAGATCGACTTATTGACAAGTATATACGGTATATATTTCGCAGAAGTAAAAGGGAAATAACTCATGACATGATTACTTCGTTTCAATGTACAATAATATTTACTGAGTAATGTAAAATGTCTCCTTTCTAAAAAGTTTTCCTTACTGAAACAAGTATTTTCAGAAAGAAACTGAATAAAATATATTTGTAGCATCAACATAGTAGAAGGGAAAAAATGAAAACAAATGTTAGTTTAGCTCTTCATTGAATCGCTTGAAACGCCCCTAAAAACTGGACCCTTAATCCACAGTAGTCCCTAACGTTTCAGTGGCAATATGCCTTGTTTGGGAGTGATTAAAAATTAAAAACAAAACTAAATATTAAAAATAAATTTAGTAATATGAAGACTTTACTGCGGTTTTATGATTTATACATTCTTCAGAAGTGTTTTAAAATATTATATGTTTGTGCATCTGTTTGTGTGCGTGCGTGTATATGTGTGTGTGTGTGTGCGTGCGCGCGCTTGGCAACAGATTTCCTAATCCTGTGAAAATAAAAAATATTTCAAAACGAAAAACACTCATTTTTTATATCTTACCAGTTTATATTTATTGTTGAAATCAAGCAAATACATCGAAAAATGGAGGAACAACAAAAAAAAAAGAAAGAGCATGAAGGTATAAAGAGAAAAAGAAAAAAAAAAGAAGGAAATTAAGAAGAATGAAAAGAAATAGAGCATGTAGAAGAGTAGAAAGAAGGGGAGAAAACAAGTAAAAGAAACTGAAAGAAAAACGCAACAAAGAAAGACATGAAGGAGAAACAGGAGGAAAAAAAGGAAAGAAGCAAGAAAAAGGAAAGAGAAGAAGAGGAAGAAGAGAATATGAAGAAGAAACAGGAGAAAAAGAAAGAGAATGGTTAGAAGCACGAAAGAAAAAACCAAAAGAAATAGAGTGAGAATACAAAAAAACAGAGAAGATTAGAAAGAAGAAAAGAACAAAGAAAAAGAAAACACAACAAAGAAGAATGTGAAGACACAAAAGGAGAAAAAGAAAAAAAAACGAAGCATGAAGAAGAAAAGGAGAACACGAAGAAATAACAGAGGGAGAAGCACAATAAAAAAGAAGAAAATATGAAGAAGAAAGAAAAGAAAATGTGTAGAAGAAGAAAAGAAGGAAAACCTGAAGAAAAAGAGCGAAAAGACAAAAGGAAAAAGAATAATGAAGAAGAAAAAGAAAATGCAAAGAAAGGCAATAAAAGAAGAGAAGAAAAGTTAAAGAACAAAAAAAAAGGAATGAAAAAAAAGAATAAAAAAAGGAATGAAAAAAAAGGAATGAAAAAAAAGGAATGAAAAAAGAATGAAAAAAAAAAAGGAATGAAAAAAAAAAGGAATGAAAAAAAAAGGAATGAAAATAAGAAAAAAAAATCTCTCCCATGAAGTGATGATTTTCATGTCTAATTGACGTCGTTTTCACTTCTTTTGATATTTTCTGGGTCAATGTGGCAATATTTCTTCTCTCTGATTATTCCACTTTTTTTTTTTCATGTAGTTTAAAAAAAAAAAAAAAAACAATCCAAGAAAAAAAAAAAAACTGAGCGAACGCAGTTTTAATAAAACAGATGGTTTTTTAATTCAAATCAAAAGAAAATCTTTCTACGCAGCATTCGATTCGCATAATAGGTCTTTCAACAAAAAATACTAAAGTAGGTGACACCATTTAAATTTTATGACCTCACAACAATATCATTAAAAACATAGATGAAAAAACAAAACATATTATCATCTAAATGTATCTATTTATATAAAGTTTAGTATGTGTATATGTTTATATGTGCAGGATCCACTCCTAAACTAATTAACCAATCATTAAAAAATTTGGAATACGGCGATCAAAGTAGGCTATATTTAATTTAATTTGCTTTTGTGCAAATGAAAGGTATCTTTAGGAAAATTCAGATATTTCCAATTTTTGGAGAAATTTTAATTATAGGTATTTAGACATAAATTAATAAATATTCTCACAATTTCAGTTTCTTCAGAGGATTTTTATTAAGCTTTTACGAGGCATATGAGCAGAATCTGACATTTAAAAATTTAAATATTTCAGATTTGTATTAAATTAAAATCTCTGATTATTTGACATTAATTAATTCACTGGATTCCAATTTCTTCTGAAAACTCCTTCAGATTAAGTTGAGACGTTTTCTAGAATCAAAATCATTTCATGGATTTTGATTAAAATTAGAATACGGATTCTAGACATAAGGTTTAGTCGTAGTATTTGGATTTTTGTTTTAGATTATTGTTCTCATCTTGAGGTGTTATTTTCTCAACATTTCAGTTAATGTAACCTCTGACCTTCTTCAGGTGTATAATAACAGAGAGCGGATACACGTATGACAAAAGCACCTATATGCAAATGACCAAGCCAAGTACAAGGTGACGTCACAGCAAGGAAGAAAGAAAGATATTATAAAAAGAAGAATATGTGCGCAGACTGGGGATCACATTAGACATTGGCCGAGAGTGACAGGTTTGAACAAGAGACAAGGCTGAAAGTACCTGGAAATAAATGTCTTGTTTCGACGGACAAAAAGTGAATCGATGTATTCCTTGTCTTGGTTTCCTTGCAACTGTCTGCACCCAACAGGTGCATCCCGAGTGTGAACATGTAACGCAGACATTACAGTATCCTGCCAATCTTTCTGTCAAACTCAACAATAATTCTGTCAAATTTGGGAATCTACATGAAATTTTGAACAGAACCCTTTCTTTAATCTATGGGGTTAGCATGCAAAGACAAGTGGTACAATTGGTAAAATTCAGTTGTAAAAATTACACTCTCCTAAAGACTGCAGGTTCAATCCTCATTGACTGCAAATTATTTAGAACTCTTTATGGCTGATGGAACGAGAACTTGTTAACCCCATGGATTAAATGAAGGGTTCTGTTCAAAATTCCATCCAGATTCCTGAGTTCAACAGAAAGATTCCAGGGTTCAACAAAAAGATTCCAGGGTTCAACAAAAAGATTCCAGGGTTCAACAAAAAGATTCCAGGGTTCAACAAAAAGATTCCAGGGTTCAACAGAAAGATTCCCGGGTTCAACAGAAAGATTCCAGGGTTCAACAGAAAGATTCCAGGGTTCGACAAGATACACCTTGAGGAGATTAGAGGTTACATCGACCGAAACATTGTGAAAATAAAACTCAAGATGAGAACAGTAGACCAAAGAATCAAAATTATATGGATAACCAATTCAGAACCGTATTAAGATGTAGCATTATTAGAATTGTTTGATTTATTCCCCACATTCTTGTATATATATATATATATATATATATATATATATATATATATATATATATATATATGCACACTGAAATATCGTTCCGAGTCTGTCTCTGTTTTATCAGTATTTTTATGGCAAGTGCTCGTCTGAGCTCCAATCTATGCCCCCCCCCGCCAGCGAAACTTTCACAAATAACACTCATCTAGCTGAAACCACTATCAATAATTTCCTCCACCTCTTTATCTGTGCCTAAACCTAAACGTAGATTCCATAAACAAAGTTTCTTTCCTAGAACTACACGCCTGTGGAACTCTTATCTGTTTCACTGCTTTCCAGCTGACTACAATGTGGTCGTCCTCAAGTCCAACGTAAACAAATTCTTGATGAACCCGTCCCCTTTAAGTAATCCAATTTACCAAATTTCCACTACTAACGATTACTATATTATCCCATTGACTACCGTACAGTAGGATGTTCCATTCTTAGCAAAATGAAAAAGATAAGCAAATAGAAAAAAAAAAAAAAAAAAAAAAAAAGAGAGCAAATCAGTCTGAGCGTCCCAAAAAAATTATATATATATATATATACACACGGTATATCTTCCTTCTCCGTCACAACCTGACTATCACTGCAATCTCTGGTTGGTTCATAATTTCTTTCCTTTCTCTTTCTTGTCAGTTTCCAATGTCACTCTGACCTTAGTCAATGTCACACTGACCTACTGAAAAAATCTATAGCCTTATGTACACTACAAATGCTGCATATGGCATAATCATGTTGACACACAGGTTCTCATTAACGTACTAAAGTTAAGCAACATTTAACTTTGTTAGTATCAGATGGGTGACCATCTTGGAATATCATGCATTGTATGTGCAAGAACGGTAACACCTACTAGCAAAAAACTAGTCCTGAAGATGGCCTTAACATGCATTTCAGAATAATTGACTAAACCACACCTGTGAATAATTTACCACCTGAACAGAAGTTCTGTTCTCAAGCAGATTGTGAAGTTTTTTAAAGTATACTCATCAATGGATGAATGAAATGTTGATTTAGTTATATAAGTTTGGCATCTTGTACATACATTTTATCTCCAGACTTGAAATTATAAATTCTTTTGCATAAAAGCTAGGAGAGTGTCCGACATTGACCATGTTAAAGGATTATTCCTTCTAAATCAAGGCTCTCCAAACTACGGCCCGTGGGCCAGATCTTGCTTGCTAAAGTTTGTGATTCAGCTCACAGAGCTCTTATGGAAAACATAAAAATATCCAAAGAAATGTTTTTTAACGGAAATGTATGAAAATAGTGTGGTGTTTTTTTTTTGTTTTGTTTTTTTGTTTTTGTTCAGAAAATGATAAAAACAAAAAAAACAAAAATGAGGTTTTGGAGAACCAGTTTCACTAAAAAGCAAAGTTAATGAGCAAAACATTATAAAACATGTCCAGGTCATTTTTTTTTCTTTCTTTTTTTTGTAATTTGGCCTGCATAGCTATTAAAAAAAAAAAAAAAAAAAAAAAACAATATGCCCCCCTACCCTGTTCAAAAACTTTATGTACTCCTATTCAAAAGAGTTGTATTCTCTAACCCGACTGATAATCAAACATAAATTGTTTCAAACACAAGTTCAGACTGACCATACAATTTTACATAGCCACTTGGACTGAGGGCTGAGGTCATGCATTTCATGGAGGTGTTTAATTCTCTCCCACTGCAAGGACTTAGACACCAGGACCAGAAAGTGGGATTAAGAAATGACCAACCCTGAGGAGGGTTACTCTGACCTGAAAAAAATGCCTGGACAGCCACGTTGGCATACCCTGGTAAGGGCGTCTCAGACAATTAGCAATAAACTAACCTCTTTTTTATGAGAGAAGGCAAAGCCTGAGAGAATAGGCCTCCTAGAATTGCACAAAAATAGCATCACACCGCAATCAACAGCAACAAGGTCCTTACAGTAATGCTCTAATCTCTGTTGATTTGGGGGATGGAGGAAAAAAATCCTTAGCCGATGGAGAAAGATGAGAACGATACAATGGATGTGTATGGACGTTTTAGAAACAGGTTTCGAATGAAGACGATGGAGGAATTAATTCTGGATTTTATAGGCAGATGTGACCTGAAACAATGAATGTGAGTGCTTCGATCGATGTAGAGCAGTTAAGGTAGCAGGGTCAGTTGGTATAGGAAGGCCAAGGAAAACATGGGGAGAAGTGAAAAATGCTGAATTGGAGAGAAAGAGGGATGAATATAGACCTAGCCAGAGATTGATGAATAATTAAATCTGGTATGCAGGTCGTGCATACGTCTTTTCCAGATATTAAATGGTGAACAGAGTGCGTGAAGTTCTATCACTTTTCAATTTCGTTCAAATATCCAATACAATAAAAAACAAAGATGATTTGATTTGCGTTATTCCGATTATTCAGCCTACAAGTTTCATCTTGCTTGTTAATTTCACGTTTCGACCGATGTAGCTTCCGACTTTCTTCAGATGCATGCTTTTTAACGTAGAAATCTTTGTGTGAAACTCGGAAACCTATAGAGAATATATAATCCATGGGGACAGTTTGTTTTCATTCTGTTATCCATGATTGGAATAGAAGCGTTTATTAATTATCATACTATTCATAGTTCATAGTTACAATCACCTGTGTATGTGTGTATATTATATATATATATATATATATATATATATATATATATATATATATATATATATATATATATATATATATATATAATTCTTTTAACTTTCTTGAAGTTATACATTTGGATTTTACCGTCACCGGATTATTTATCTTCCACCAGACTCTCCATTCATGTGTAATCACCTTTTTCTTCACTATATTCCCTCTGCTTCACTTTTTTTGCTTTCAAGTAAGATCTTTGACTTACTTGTTGTTTCATCAAATACATTTGCATGCAAAATCCGATCCCGCATTTTGCTAATTCCTACCTTCTGATGAGAAGGAAAGTATTTCTTCGAAACTCTGTGGATTAAGGACTATCCACTTATCTAGTGTTTCCTTTTCAGATTAAATATGTTTTTAACTCATTTCAAAGTGGTTTTTAACATGTTTTATTAACTGTTTGCTCGTATATATATATATATATATATATATATATATATATATGATGATTGCGCCGTCTTGTCAGACGAGTGCCACTCCCTCAGACATTTAAAATCCATGAGCCCAAATGCCTGAGGGAGTATCTATACAAAGATGATGTTACAGAGTCTTAGCTTTGTACGACAGCTAAGTCTCTCTCTCGGTTCAAAATGTTGAGATCCAGCAACAAGCAAGAGCAAGATAGCCAGCAACAAATTAAACTGCAGACCAGCTTAATGCGGGTACTGGTCTCCCGCTTTATGGTTTTTTAAATCAGAGATTTGCTTCTCCTAGAAAGGTTGCCTTCACTACGGCTTACGGGAGCCCTCTCCACCCCAAACCATATATATATATATATATATATATATATATATATATATATATATATATATGGTAAAACTGGTAATTAGTAAAAACCTGAAGAGAGTGCTCAATACTACTGCAGAGCAAATATGTGTTTTATTTTTTTATTACCGTTTTATCTGTTTGGCTACATATGTTTCAGATGTTGGACCATGTTTACGATCTAACAGCCTCGTCAGTCCTTACAGAAGTGGTTGTTAGTATTAGGAAGAATTGTTTAAGAAGCTCTAAAACACATGGCCAAACATACATTTATAAGTTCTACATTATTTTTCAAGTCTTATTTTTGCATAAGGGTATAGTACAGCTGGTAACGAATAAAACTGTTTTGGTTTCGATTTTAGCTGATGGCACCCAAGTATATTTTTTTAATACTTTTGAAATTACTACAATATATTAGGTACAATATAATAATCAATAAGGTATTCGTTCTATAGTAATAAATCCAAAATTTGCATGAATTAAAATGATATTCAAGCCTATTTTAGGATTGAACCAAGCTGGGAGGGCACTACTATATATTGGATACAATATAATAATCAATAAAGAATTGGCTCTACGGACTCTGTATAAATTAAAATACTATATTTAAGTGTTTTATATGACCGGGCAAAGCTGGGTGACCTGCTAGTATATATGTATGTGTGTGCATATAAAAAGCTTGATCCATGTCCAAGTAACCCACATTTAAAATTTCAAGTTTTTAGACCCAAAATTGGCAGAGCAGTTTGGTAGAGTTTCAAAGGTCGAATCGTTTAACTTTGACTCCTTAAGAGCCAAATTTCTGGCCGAAAACCAATTAAAAAGACTTTCCCAAATCTCATTACTCCTTCTGTCAAATCTCGAGTCTCTAGACCGAAAATTGATAGAGTTATTTGGTAGGGAATGTACACAGACATACACACAGATATTTTTACATTTATAGATATATAGATATATGCATATACGCATATGTTAACATATGCATATATACATATATATACACACACACACACACACACATATATATATATACACACTGACACACACGCATGCATGCATATATACACAAAAAAAATGTTCATTTGACAGTGGTTACCGGGCAGTAGGTTGACTATTACTTAGGTACAAGGGCAAATTAAAAAGCAATCTATTAGCTGCAAAAATAAACCCTGCTGCCCTCGAAGATTCTGTGATTGATTGTAATGAATGGAGGCCTGCATGCTTCAATGGCATTATGAAAAATGCAGCATCAAACATTGTCAAACTGCACCAAACTAGGGAAAGAAATAACGTATCATCTGTAGTCCCAGCCATGTACTCGAACAATACACACTTTTGCACTATTTGCAGACTTCTTTGTAGATCATTTGCTGGACTGAAATGTCCTCTGCGACTCACATACAGGGTTAAATAGACGAAGTTGCAACGAACCTCATACGTCGAAATCGACTGGAGAGTCCATGATGACATATATATATATATATATATATATATATATATATAATTAATTCATTACTCACACAGCATCAGCCATATAGCGTTATGGTGAGAAGCTTTGACTATCAGGTTTCGATCCTGGCTTGAGGCAGTTGCCTGTCTAGCAGCATTGATGAGCTGCGAAACAGTACTGTATGTGGATGACTATATATATGTATATATATATAATTTAAAGGAGATTAGAATAATAGTCTAAAGAGCTAAGTGTATTTTAATGTAATAGTGAAATTACTAGTTTAATTAAAATACAGGAAATGCTCGTTGTAATTTAGATATATAATAAGCTCGATAGTTAAATGTCCTAGAGCTAATTCAATATTAAGTAATGTGATTTATAATTTAAAAGTTTTAAAATTTTTTAAATTTAACAATCAAAATTTAATTAAATTAAAAATCAGTTTCATAAGAAGGAACAACAACAAAGTCAATTATCTGTACGATCGTTTCGGAAATCCGTGCTTTTTATTTGTGGTATACATGAAGTCACGTAGAATAATTATACATAGTTTTTTTGGTAAGCACGGTCTCCTCATCAGCAAATTTAGGAGGATTTCTATTGAATTGAAAAGACACCAAAAAAGGTTTATTTTTGGTGTCTTTTCAATTCAATAGAAATCCTCCTAAATTTGCTGATGAGGAGACCGTGCTTACCAAAAAAACTATGTATAATTATTCTACGTGACTTCATGTATACCACAAATAAAAAGCACGGATTTCCGAAACGATCGTACAGATAATTGACTTTGTTGTTGTTCCTTCTTATGAAACTGATTTTTAATTTAATTAAATTTTGATTGTTAAATTTAAAAAATTTTAAAACTTTTAAATTATAAATCACATTACTTAATATTGTATATATATATATATATATATATATATATATATATATATATATATATATATATATATATATATATAAAACACACACACCTTTGTCGGTTTCCTCTCTACATAGATTTGATTTAATTATAGCCTATCATAATATATATGTATTCTCTTAAAATTATAAATCTCATTTTGAGCCACTTTTCGCTTTTTATCTCTTGATAAAGCTCAAGCAACAGCTGGGCGAAACGTTACCATCGGATTTATTTTATCTTTCTTATTGTTATAAAATCAGATATAGCCATTGAACACTAAGCCTAGGTATTTCTTATCCTAACACATCAAACACAAAGCTAACCTGTGAAGAAACCGGAGGAATCGGGAAGACAAAGAATTTTTACAGAATTGGCAAATGCAAGAATATTTTTTTTCTTTTTTTTTTTGTGTGTGCTTTCTGAGAACAAGAAGAAGATGGTGTAAAAGACGAGGGTGGGGTAAAAGACGAGGGTGGGGTAGTCGGCTGCTGTAATTGTACCAATAAGATCAGTTTTCGTAAACTTTCTCATGTAAGAAACATCTTTCTCTGATTATAAATACGAACCGACTATTTGAGACGTCATCACTGTTCTTAATTTTCTTCGTATTTATATACATTTTTTTTTTTTTTAAATATTTTTTGTTTTCGGTTAAACAGTTGGCATATCTTTAAGCAGAAAACTAAAACTAAAAATTATAAAAGAAAATGAATAAATAAGAAATGCAGAAAAAGTGCATGTGTGTGTGCGTGTGTATATATATATATATATATATATATATATGTATATATATGTATATATATATATTATATACATACACATACATATGTACATATACATAGATATATATATACATACATAAGCATATACACATAGATATACACACACACATATCTGACAAAAAAAAAAACAGGAAAATATACGAGGAAAACCAGAATGTATATTCTTAAGGTACGTCCATTCAATCTACGCGTTTAGTGCTAAAAAAAAGCTAATTTGTTGAAGTGTGATCTAATGACAAAACTTCCATACAGATAGGGGAAGGGGGAAGAGGTACTAACGAATTTCCAAAAATAATATGTACATGTAAATTTTCTATTTTTTAAGCGAAGATACTATGTATTTGTGCACGAGTGTATTTGTTTGTGTGTATGTGTGTGGAATTTAGTACAATTAAGTTACGTGCACACACACACACGCAGTTTTATTTTTTATTACCATTTTATCTGTTTGGTTACATATGTTCCGGATGTTGGACCGTGTTTACGATCTAACAACCTCGTTAGACCTTACAGAAACCTGTAAGGTCTGACGAGGCTGTTAGATCGTAAACACGGTCCAACATCCGAAACATATGTAACCAAACAAATAAAACGTTAATAAAAAAATAAAACAAATATTTGCTCTCCAATAGTATTGAGCACTCTCTTCAGGTTTTACTAATTACCAGTTTTGCCAAATAAATATATATGCTCAAAACTTTCAAAAGCACAACATAACCGAATTAAGATAGTAAATTTGAGATAAACAAAGAAATTGATATCCTATCGGATAAAAGTATATCAATAATGAATTATGATACCATGCACTTACTGCAGTTTCAGGGCATCACCAATGATAAAACTATTCGACTGATTCAATTAATGCCATTCATCGATTTCTGATTATTGGTGATGAAAGAAATCGAAATTCAGGAAATCTTGTTTAATACATGCCTAAGAATTTAACTTAATGTAAATCTGAAATATTAGAATTTTCAAATGGAAGGGGGAGGCTGTATCCATGTTATGCCCCCCCCCAAAAAAAAAACATTAAAATACTCAAAATAAAATGAAATTCAGGGAATATTTTTAAATAGCAGATGTTTAAAGTTTTAAAAAAATCGGATGTATTTGAATTTTCACAAAAGGCTTCCATCCCCTTCTTATGCATTTTTGTATGAAAATAAATTAAAACAAATATAGCCACTTTACCCTCCCTAACGCCTAGCAATTATCTTCCAAACTTTTTAATGATCGGTTAATTAGTTTAGGAATGAATCCTGAACACAGAAATATATAAGTAAAACCAAATACCCAACTTTATAGAAAGAGATATATTTAAATCATAACATATTAAATATAGCCCACATCTGGACACCTTATGCCCAGATGACATTTTCAAAATTCATAATGATAGGTTAATTAGTTTACGAGTAACTACCTCACGTACAAATATAAAACATCTCTAACTTTATAAAGATAGATATAAATCCTTTTTCATTAAAGTCTTTTTGGTTCTTGTTAAAGATAGAGTTCACGGATCGATATTTTTTAATACGTCGTTTTAAGCAAAAACGGTACTTACTTGTCATGTCAAAAAAAGTAATACATACAAAAAATTACGAAAAATTCATCAAGTAGAACAACTGCCATTTTTAGTAAAAAAAAAAAAAAAGAAAGAAAAAAGACTATCACTATAAGGCTAAAATGTTGGTCGCCATTAAAATGTTATCTAAAATTCGCGTTCCGAGTTATGTGCCCCGCATATGAACTCTTCATCGTCTACTTTATAACATCTAAGAAAATACAATTTCACCCAATTTTCCGTAAAAATTACTTTTAACTACAAATAACTTTCTACTCGATTAATTTTCGTAATTTTTAGATATATTACTGTTTTCGATATGACAATTAAGTACGTAATATTGTTTTTGCTTAAAATGATATATTTTAAAAAAAATCGATCTGTCATAGTTTTTTTTTTTCTAGTCATTTGATAGCCTCTTGTCAGATATTTTCCCGCTTTTTCTAGATGTGTGCGCGCGCTTGCACGTAATAATGCGGAAATGATAAGATGTAAGTTAATTTATAAAATTCCCCAAATACTGTATGAAAATAAAATTAAAGGACCTTCTTTCAAGCAAGAAAAAAAATCCATAGAAAGTGTTCAACTTTTATATTAAAATTAGAATCAGAAACAATCAGTTATACGTTAAGTTATTTTATGGAGTTATTTTTTGTTTTGTTTTGTTTTGAGAATAAAAATAGTACAAATGAAGAGATATAAAATAATTTGTATTTAAAGAAATAAAAATGAGAGAGAAACAACAAAAAAGACTTTTACCATAAAAAAAATAAAAGACACAAGATAAAAAACAAAACCCAAACAAAAAATACCCAGAATTCTCTACATAATTTGTCACGCAAAAAGGCGACATGCGAACAGAAATTTCTTATCACAACAAAATACGATCGTCTGCTCAGAGATTCCGGCAGGCAATTTTTTTGTTTGTTTATTTTTATTATTTAATTCTCATTTGTTATTTCTTTCTTATTCCCCTTCCCCACCTCTCTCTCTCTCTCTCTCTCTCTCTCTCTCTCTCTCTCTCTCTCTCATTTTTTCTACTCTTTCTCTTTTTTGTTTTCGAACTTATTTTTTGGTTTATTCCCCCCCCCACCCACCCACCATCATAAGTGAATCATCAAATTGACTACGATCTCAAGTCACAGACAGTCTGCAACATTAACATCATCGCTCAGATTACCAAAAACTCTATCAACATTCCGTTTTCTTTTTTCTCTTCTCCTCCATTAATCGTTCTCTTTGCAGATGGCGTCATGCAGAGAAATAGTATTGTATGCAGGCGAAAGGATATGTTCGGAATTTCAAATTTTACAAATTCCAACGAAAAACATCTCGAAAAGCCATCAGGTGTTAACAAATATCATATTTATTCACTAGAAGTTGTTCTCACGCATGCCATAAGTGATCGCCCACTGGCTACGACAGATGGCGTTCCCTGGAGCCTGAGTGACAACAAGTCTTCCCAAATTTCTAGTAATCTCACTATTTTTTTTAAATGGAAATTGCTCTCGACAAAGCATGAAGCCACTTGATGTAAAGAGCTAAAAACACGGTTCGTACAGATTTTCAATGTCCATTTTCAAGGACTTTTCAAGACCTTTAAAAGTTTTTCAAGGCGTTCCCAAGACAAAATCCAAGTTTTCAAAACAAAATATGATATATAAACAATGATATAATAAACAAATAAACTTAATTGACAACAGGAAAAGTCATTTTCGTTTACATACAAAACAGTATACCTGTCGACAATTATATTTATATACTCTGATCCACTTATATTTGGACAATCAAGCGCGATTGTACATTGGTTTACGCTGTGTTCGTTGTACTTTCAAATTTTGAATTATCGGTATTGCAAATACAAGATTTATATCCCTTTATCACGAAACTACCCGATGTTATTATATGCAAGACATCAGATAGTTTTATGATAAAGTGGCGTAACTACTGTATCCACAGTAATGCGACGTAATTTCAGAATAATGAATTTAGATTTTATATTCTATATTAAAAAAAAATATTTTATTAATATTTAAAAAAGTTAATAGTATTTATTTCGATTTTATATTTAAAAAAAAAAATTACTCGAGCTGAGATCAAAACCAAAACCTAAAGACAGTGAGTCAAGTACGATAACCATTAGGCCAGCTTAACATGATCTTTAAAAAGTGTTTTCAAACTTACTTATTCTTAACAGAATGTGAATGATTTGTGCATGCGTAGTCGTGAAACAGTTGACAAACAGATAAAAATCTGAACCTCCCCCATGCACCAGTTTTTTTTTTCAGTTTTGACCCCTTAGCATCTCTTCTTCCAGATGTCTAAATACCCTATATACGGAATTTCAAATCTGTAGACCAAAAATTTGTTGCGTAAATAAGTTGGGAAGTGCCCCCCCACACACACACATATATTCTCACTTTTATCAGAGAGGCGGTAGCACTCTCTATATAGGGATGGCCCGTACACGCCTATATACGCCTACAAAACAAAACTATCCAAATCTCAACTAAAATCAACTTATAAGTTTCAAAAAGCACATATTCTTACAGAGAAGTGTCTTACGAATCCAGCGAGTGTCAGAACGTCGGTTAAAATGTCAAAAGAGAGCAAAAAAAAAAAAGGGTACAAAAATGGCCAATTGTTCTTCTTTCTTCTTCTTTCTTCTTTCTTTTGAGACGGTGTATCTCGGTGTACGAACGGTCTCTGACAACAGTTCAAGCATCAATCGACTGCTCTTTACACGGAGAAGTGCAGTGACCCATCGCTTTTTAGCTAACTCCATAATTAAATAAGATTACGTGTAATAACAAGTTTTAAACACCATATACCCAATGTAGACAGACCACTTCGAACACGGAACTTCTCTCAAAAGGGACAGCTCCAAATAATACACCGGATGCTCACAGACGTTCCAGTTTGCCAGTGGTCTATATTTCTTGGACGCTGAATATTTGAGGTGAACGTTAAGGTTTTTTCTTTAAACAGTAACCCACCAGCGTTAATGAAACCACGAAATCTTTATCTCAGTTGATCAAAACTGTTATAAGAGTAACTTATCATCAAGTACGACGTCAAAAAACAATGTTATAAAAACAAATAATTCTTCAGATTTTGGACTGTAAAATATGTACAAAATGTCAATGCTGTGACCAGGATTCGAACCTAAGTTAGCACGGCCACAACGTGGGGTCCTAACCTCTAGACGATCACGGCTAACACTGACGTCTGTCGCTCTTGGCAGAAAGACACATGACTACTGTCAAACTATTGAAAAATAAGGAGGAAACTTGAAATTCTCACGCATGCACAAAAATACACTATAGCAACCATTGTTAAATGCAGCTGAATCTCTTCGCTCGCTAAGAAAAGTAGATCAGACCAGTTCTTCTAAGAACTCACCAAACGCCAAAGGAAATAAGTTAAATTAACCGCAAAAGAAACTGCAAGAAAGTCAAGAAAAATTTAATAGTGAAGGTATCAACATTTTAGAACTTTATAATACTCTAACTGTTTTATCAGAGAGGCGGTAGCACTCTCTATGTAATATAGAACCGATGGAGGACCAAGAGGCAACTCCTAAGGCCCAAAACCCAAAGACCTAAAACCCAGCAGGAAGCGACCTGCTATTAATGGAGGCGGCAATGAGCCGCCGCCTAAAAAAGACAATACTATCATGAATGTAAGTTTAAAAATAAGACTGTAAGTAAAAATACTAATTAACAAGAATAAAAAAAGCATTGGAAATGCAAAAGAATATAGGGATGGTATGCCAAAAAGTATACAAACAAGATAGCTATGAATGGCTAGGCACATGGAAATAGAATTGCATCCAAAGTATAGCCCTATAGCTTTTTACAACTGTAATGATGGCACGGAATGAAGATTGGAGAAAAGCTATAGGGCTATACTTTGGATGCAATTCTATTTCCATGTGCCTAGCCATTCATAGCTATCTTGTTTGTATACTTTTTGGCATACCATCCCTATATCCTTTTGCATTTCCAATGCTTTTTTATTCTTGTAGATATATAGATCTTATTTTTAAAACTTTTTATGGAAATCGTTTCAGACTAGCCTGGAAGCCACTTGATGTAAGAAGCTAAGAAAAGTAAAAAGAATACCATTTCAAGATAAAACTGGTGCTACCAGATCAGGCTGTCTGAAGATATTGGCTTCCTGAGACGAAATGCATACTTTTTGTTTTTCTGCTTTCTTTTGCAAAACTTAATTATGTTCTGCAAAACCAAAAACAAAAAACAATCCCCCATTTTTTCCTTCTTCCCATTTTCCTTTTCTCTTTCTATCTCCCCCCCCCCCCACTTCCTGACTGGTTTCCTACCTTAAAATGTACCAAATGTTAATGTTGTAACCCTTTTCCCTCTCCCATTGCAAAACTCATTCATGTTCTGGAGGGCAGGGAACAAAAACGATAAAATGCGACTGGGGACAGCTTGTGAATTTCATACTGCCATGGAACTTCCTCCTTTGGAGGAAGCTGGTTAAACCCGCATAGGGTCATTGCCGTTCCCAATGAACGATGAACAACAGCAAACATATGCACTCTCTGGATGTAAATATTTAATGGTTTCATGAATGAATATAAGATAATTTTATTATTCTTGTTTAAATGCGTTTCTCACAAAATGTAAAATAAATGCACTTGCTGGAACGTAAGAAAATAAGTAAATTCCTATCATTTTTACAAATGGAGTCAAGCGAGGAAAACAAAAATGATAGACGTAATAGATATATTTGGAATTTCACAAATTCCAATTAAAACATCTCCAAAAGCTATCAGGTGTAATAATTATCATTATTAGCAGGTATATGAGGCCTCTAGATGCAAATATTTACTTCTTTTTTTTTTTTTTTTGGTAATTGCCCAGACGAAGCATGAAGTCACTTGATGCAAAAAGCCAATAAGAATATAAAATAATTATTGCAGAAACAGGAAATGTCTATTGGTTTTAGTCTTTAAAAAAACTAAGGTTATAGGGAGGATAAAAACAGTCAGCAGGAACAGAGTTCCACAATTTGTAGTTCTTGAAAAGAAGTTGGTAGAATAGGAAGCTGTATTATAATGAGGTATTGATTTATGGAGAATAAAAAGTGAATCATGGGAATTTTTTTTTTTTTTTTTCGGCAGCTACGTAATTCTTGCCTCCCTGATTTTGTCTTTTACTCTTTGCATTCCATGGACAATGTTTCTGACAAGGGGAGAAGAATTGACGTTTTGGATTTGGTTGTTTTACGCCATATCAACCCTTTTAAGGTTATTTAATGCTGAATCAAGTTATTTTGGAAACAGTTTATTTTTTTTTTGCTTCAAGTTCTTTATATCTTCAAATATTTATCTGTAGAGTTTGGTTTTGCTTTTTTACGGTTTATCAACCCTTTTTGGCTTATTTAATGCCGAATCCAGTTATTTTTGAAATAGTATTCATGTTTCATCAAGTTATTTTGTAGAAGGTTTTTATTCTTCAAGCATTTTGTATCTTCAATCGCTAGTTTGCAGTGTTTGGTTTGGTTGTTTTATTGTGGATTTTATCGGTTTTGTTTCCTGCCCTGCAGAACATGAATGAGTCTTGCAATGGGAGAGAGAAAAAGGTTACAATATTAACGTTTGGTACATTTTAAGTTAGGAAACCAGTATAGAAGTGGGGGGAGATAGAAAGAGAAAAGGAAAATGAGAAGAAGGAAAGGGGGGGTTGTTTTTAGTTTTGTAGAACATAATTAAGTTTTGCAAAAAGGAAGTAGAAAAATAAAAATGTTAAGTGCATTGCGTCTCAGGAAGCCAATATCTTCAGACAGCCTGATGTGTTAGCACCAGTTTTATCTTGAAATGGTATTCTTTTTACTTTTCTTAGCTTCTTACATCAAGTGGCTTCCAGGATAGTCTGAAACGATTTCCATAAAAAGTTTTAAAAATAAGATCTATATATCTATAAAAGTGAGGATACATGTGTGTATGAGTGTGTGTGTGAGGACACTTCCCAACTTATTTACGCAACAAATTTTTGGTCTACAGACTTAAAATTCTGTATATAGGGTATATAGACATGTGGAAAACTGTTAATTGATTTTCATCTGGAAAAAGGAATACTAAGGGGGTCAAAACTGAAAAATTGGTACATGGGGGTGGGGGTAGGGGGGCCTGACTTTTATCTGTTTGTCAACTGTTTTACGACTACGCATGTGCAAATCATTCACATCATGTTCAGAATACTTTTTAAAGATCATGTCAAGCTGGCCTAATGGTTATCGTACTTGACTCACTGTTTTTAGGTTTTGGTTTTGATCTCAGCTCGAGTAATGTTTTTTACTTACAAGAAGTAAACTATTTAGAAAAAACATAATACTCGCATGCACATGTCTTAATTTCTTACCGTTTTTTTTTTTTTACTTCATTTTTTTTTCTTTAAAGAATTTATTGTTATGTTTAATACCGGGCAACGCCGGGTACATTTTCTAACAATAAAATAAAATAAAATAAAAAAGAAAAAACAGCTCAACTTATTCAAGGCAAGAATTTGTTTTCCTACCACAATTGAAGAAAAAAAAAAAACTTTCCTTTCTTCTTCCGTGTCCTAACGTCAGACAGAAATTCCATGAATAGAGTTTCTTTCCAAGAACTTCCTATACGTGGGATACATTACCACAGGACTGCTTTAATGCAGACTAAAACATTTAAATCCAATATTAACAAACATTTGTTATAAACCATCACCATAAGTAATCAAACTTTCTCCATTGTATTCATTATTTTCAATCCTCTCATAACATTCTTCATCATTCAACTGACAATCTATTTCTCTCATTATCCCTTATCCTTAAGTGGATTTTGGCCTTGATAAGTGGTGACTCACTACTAATAAACAAAATCAAACTTTGTTCATTCCACTCATGAATTTCAATCCTCTCGTAATATTCTTCATCATTCAACTGGAAATGGACTCCTACTCCCACGGTTGGAGTCCAAAAAAGAGTCTCAAATGAAATAGGTCCTGCAATGTCAACCAAGCCCCAACCTCTGTCCCATCGCCACAGTGCCACATCCCTGGGTCTGTTTTACAGCTACTTTAATGGAATGTGCTCTGGGGTACACACAGCACCTGTGCCCCCTCAGTATACATACTCCCGACTAACTTCACACGCAATAAAATTTTACCCCTTCACTGTTAAGGTCTCTAGATGCCAGAAAGCCTTCTACTCTAATAATTTCTTTCCTTGGACTGTCACACTTTGGAATTCCCTACCTGTTTCCTGCTTCACTGACTGTACTAACCTGTGGAAGTCTAAATGTAATGTGAACAAACATCTTGCTGCTCAACACCCCACAGTCTCCTGTGAGATGTAATCCCAAATAGAAGGCCCTTAAGGTGTAAAAAAAAAATCCATCTTAACTTTAATCCTTGGGTGGATTTTGGCCTTGATAGGTTGTAACTTATTTGTAAATAAAAATATGATAGAATATAAGAGTACCCAGACTAAAATTGTATCTAGCAAAAACGGAAATGAAGGAATAAAACTGTTTTTCTTCAAATTATTATCTAACACAAAGTTATCATGTGAATTTCTGAAAGTTGGACCTCAATAGCATTTAAGCTGACACATCACACTTTGAGTCTGATTAGCCAATTTGCTATTTGTTACCGTTATACAGTGTTATTTACATTATAGAAACATATTTTGCTACACACACACACACACACACACACACGCAAAATCTTAGGAAGATCACTATCATGCCAGTAATTATAGCAGCAACTGGACTCATGAAAAATAATTTTAAAACCTACCTGGCAAATATACCCGGTGAACCAAGTGCAAGAGAGATTCAAACAACTGCATTTAAAAGGGTGGTCGGAATCTTAAAAAGTTGGAATATATGAAGTAGCAGGTGAATGTTTAGCATCCGGTAGAATGCCACATCCCCAGCTTGAAAAAAACTGATTAGAAAATCAAAAAAAAAAAAAAAAAAAAAGAAAAGCAGTAGGTCATGAGAACATATACCAGAAAGAACAGTTGGAAATAAGTCCTGCACCATCCACTATGACTACGAAATTCCTACAGCTACCTAGAAAACAAAGCTGTTAAGCCTAATACAATGACATGGGACAAGAGGGAGAAAGTAGTAACCCTAGTTGAAGGCCCTAACGATGCTGGTCTTACCAGCGCTGAAAGGGGGGATATAATGAAATACCATATAATAATAACGATATGAAAAGAAAGATCTACATCATTCCAGTAATCATAGGGGCAACATGAAAAAGAATTTCAAAAATTACCTGGCGAATATACCCGGTGAACAAAGTGCAAGAGAAATACAAAAATTGCACTCAAAGGAACAGTTAGAATATTGAAATTGTAGGTCAATACCTGACATCCAATAGGATGCCCCATTCTATGAAAAAAAAAAAAAAAAAATATATATATATATATATATATATATATATATATATATATATATATATATATATATATATATATATATATATATATATATATATATATATATATATATATATATATATATATATATATATATATATATATATATATATATATATATATATATATATATATATATATATATATATATATATATATATATATATATATATATATATATATATATATATATATATATATATATATATATATATATATATATATATATATATATATATATATATATATATATATATATATATATATATATATATATATATATATATATATATATATATATATATATATATATATATATATATATATATATATATATATATATATATATATATATATATATATATATATATATATATAGAACATCTAAATAAATCGCAATGGACCAGCGGATAAAGAGGTCAGGCTCATTACCCTGAGGTCCTGATTTCGAATCTCGCTAGATTCAGACACTCTGATGAGTTGTAGACGACGAAACACATATATATATATATATATATATATATAAAAACAATAGACATATTGTTAGAGTGCAATATATTGTCAAGAGGATGTGAAAGTATTAATGATAATTTTTTTTTTGTCTTGCTTGATAAAAAAAAAAAACAAATTGAAAAAGATTGAAATATCTTCATTTGTCATTTGACGATGACGATACCGACAACTAAAAAACAAAAACAAAAAAAAAACGTGCGTATGGGCAGGGATGGCGAAGGAGGACATATTAGTTTTTTGGAAATGCTACAATTTGCTTTAGGCCGAAAGACGGTTTGGAAGACAATAAAAGAGTGGAATCGCAATAATACGATGTTGTCTGAATGGAACATTCCATAGCGTGGTGGAGGGCGGCGGGGAGGCAATGGTAAGAAAGATAGATAGAAAGAAAGAAAAAAAAAAAAACCTCGGCAGGTGTGGCTAAGTTGTTAACGACACGATCTGAAAACCTAGGCGTGCCGAGTTCGAATCCAGGTCGCTCCAATGAAATACTTTCATCAAATCAACACCTGACCTCATTTCTAATCTTCAAGAGAGGCGCTAAAAAAACAAAACAAAAAGTTGGGGAAGAGGTTTAGTAAATAAGAACGCATATTGATGACTCAGACTGAAATGTTCGGGTACCGTCGAACTCTTAGTATATTTTTTATACTGATGAGTCACTACTTAATAAGGCCAAAGGTCATTCAAGGATAAGAGTTGCTCAGATTGTTCATTGGACGATGAACAATATCACAAAGGGATTGGAAAAGGATGAACAAAAACTGATTACTTAACACATATTTTGTTGACCATGAACAAAGTTTCTTTCCTTGAACTATCCATCTGTGGAACACAATATCGTGTGTGGGCATGGCCTTTTTCATGTTTAATGCAAACAAGTTTTTTGTTCAGTCATCCTCTTAAATTATTAAACTCTACCCAAATTCTACCATTGGAAGAACTATTTTAAAATATAAAAAAAATGTGAAGTTGTATTTATACTGCAATTGAGGTATTACCTACATGAATTCTTGATTTAAGAAAGTAAATTGTCCAATTGTATCAATAAACGACTTTCCAATTAATGGAACAACATTAAGAAGTTATGTCAAACAAAAAAAAAGGAAAGAGAAAACACGCTGTTATGGCCGTCTGTGTGTGTGTGTGTGTGTGTGTGTGTGTGTGTGTGTGTGTGTGTGTGTATGTGTGCATGCGCTGTGAAGTATGAAGTAGTAGTACTAACAATTCCATAACAGAAATACGGTGTCACCGTCGGCCTGGCTCGTCACTAAGCAAGGACCTGGAAAAATGGACGGGCATTTTCATTTGCATACGTACAAATACATAGCGATTATCAGTTGCCGATAATTGTTGGAAACATTTCGATGCAAAACCTACCTTAAAACACTGCCAAGAACAGCAAGTACCTATGTGTGTAATTTCATAAAAATCGGTCAAGCCGTTTTTGAGTCTATAACGAACGAACTCACAAAGACAAAGTTGCATTTACATAAAAGTATATATATATATATATATATATATATATATATATTGGTTAGTTGCATCCAATTGATCAAAGGAAAGAATCCGTCCACACTTTTATTTATTTGATTGATCTTTTTTTTCAAAGAAGTTGCCATATATCAAAGCCCACAGGCCACTCGAGGATAAGGCTTAAAGAGTGTATAGTAGTCAATAGAGACGTATAAACATAAACAAAAAAAATAGAAGCAGTGTTTAGAGTAAAACAAAAAGGACAAAGCAATCAAGAAAAATAAGAACGGCAAGTCCAAAAACTTGAAAAACTCACTTTAAAGATGAAAATCAGAAAAAAATCCACACTCCAAAAAACAGTTGCATAATGCTGAAAGGCATCATACACACACACACACACACACACACACACACACACATTGTTCCAGATTATAGAGTAGAGGAATAATATATATATGAAATACTGATCCAATGGGTCACTTGTGGTCTAGTAACCATCAAAAGGTCTAGTAACCATCAAAAGGTCTAGCTAAGGCACATCAGTTGAAAATCATTCATTTAAAACAAGCTAAAAATGAAACCCAAGAATTCTTATACTAAAAGATGTTCCCTGTGTTATATGCAATGCGCTGTTGTCGCTTGACCCCTTACTTGAATGAGATAATAAGTATGTTTTTTCTCCTGTTTATCATCCAAACAATGGAGGGCGATCAATCGCGGGGGGGGGGAGGCTCAAGGGGAGAATGGGAAGAGGCAACGGATGTTGTCTTTTGAGCAAACACAGACTGATGGTTGGCGAGACACACAAACACACGCACAGAGACAAAAATGACAAGAGTTTCTTTAGCCAACAGGTGTCAACGTCTGACAAGCCGAAAAACAAATTAGGAAAAATCTGCTATTTTTATTGACAGACAATTCCTGCTGGCATTGGCAGTTAATGAAGACAATATTCGAAATCAAAGAAAGAGCCTGCGATGTTTATAGACATAATTTTAAATTAAAGATTGAATCTCAAGACTCGCAGACATCATCATCATCGTTATTATCATCATTGAAATCTTCGTCATCGTCATAGTCATCATCATCATCATCTTCCTCTTCATCCTCGGCATTTTCATCATCATCATTGACATCTTCCTTCTCCTCATCATCATTATCGATATCATCTTCATCATCACTGACATCATCATCATCATCACCACTGACATCATCATCATTGTCGCAGTCATCATCATCATTGCCATTATTATCATCATTGACATTTTCCTCCTACTGATTATCATAATCATCATCATCATTAATATTTTCCTAATCATCATCGTCATAGTCATTATCGATTTAATATCCATTTTACTGGCACGTGTTGGGCGTCTTCTAGAAATTGACTTCCAAACTAGCTCCTCTCTAGTCTCATCTTTATTCATCTCTTTTCCTCCTATGTTTTCCTTGGTTTGCTCCTGTGAGCCGACCCTGCTCCCTCAAATGGTCCACATTTACTAACCTATGGATTATCATGCATTTTATCAACATAGTCATATTATCAAAACTTTCTTTTCAGCACACATCTCCCGATATTGTTCAAATTTAATTTTTCTCTGAACTCATCAGATTTGAATCTGCTTTTAAGATTTGCATTAGACATCCAGGATCAGTTAAGTTTGGAGGACCCCAGAAAATAATCAATGCACAGGGTGGAATGATAAAATTATTGACCTAGAAAAGAAGACATAGTTTCATTTCCGTCGGATGAAAACCGGGTTTTCTCTTTTTATTGCAGACCATCTACTAGTTGGTCATTTGTGTACAAATCTAAAGAACGATACGAACCTTGAATCATATCTGAAAATGACACAATGTTCAACGAGCGAGATCGGAGATGCGCCACAGCACAACTCATGCTCTCTACTGATCCAAGTTATGACAGCAGGACCATTGCCAGCATTCTTAAAATGACAATCCAGGTGGTTCAACACTTAAGGACACAGCTCAACTCATCGGACGACCTACGGTTATGGTCTTTGGTGTGGTTTCAAGTGAGGGACACATCATGCCAACTCACATTTTCAAAGTCAGCTTGAAAGTCAACATCAAAGCGTATCTGGATGTGCTAAAGAATGTGGTGGTCCCCTGGTGCAATTAGGTGGATGCTGGAAGATCCTGGGTGTAGCAGCAAAACTCGGTGCTGGCCAATAAGTCCAAAGACACCCAGGCTTGATTTCAGAAGGAGTGCTATGACTTTGTACCCATCTCTCACTGGCTCCCCTTCTCCCCGAACTTGAACCCGCTGGACTACTTCGTTTGGTCATACGTCGAAAACATCACTAACATGATCTCCTACAACACCAAAGCCAGTCTGATTGTTTACATTACATTTAAACTTCAGTATATCAGTACAGTCAGGGAAGCAAGTAACAGGAAGGGAATTACAAAGTCTAGTTGTTCGAAAGAAGAAGCTATCAGAGTAGAAAGCTTTCTGGAATTTAGGGACCTCAACAGTGAAGGGGTGTGATTTTGTTGTTAAACAGGTTTGTCAGGGATATTGTTACCATATTTTTGGTTTAATAATGAGGTATAATCCCACACAGTCGGGCGATTCTATTTATAAACGATGCTGCTAGGAATTGACGAATCGAATTAATTCACGTCCTGCTACCAACCAATCAGAAACCAGAATTGCTCCATAAATATTAAACCTTTTCTGTAGCAATTTCGCATGTTTTTTCCGTCTCGACACGGTAAGAATATTTTGCTCTGTGGAACTGTCTACTGCAAACCAGTCACCTCTCAAGACTTGCGTAGAACAACGAACCATCGGAAACTGTTCTGAAACTAAACATGGCTTACACTTCTAGAGATATGTATGTTGAGGAGGTGCAAGCGTAACAAGTTCATCAGAGCACATTCCATTAAAATACTTGTAAAACAGGCACAAGGATGCAACATTGCAGCGATGCGACAGGGGTTGGAGCTTAGCTGACAAAGTGAGACCTATTAAATTGGAGACTCTGTTTTGGACCCTATCCAAGAGGAAGAGACTAGTGGTCAGTGCACCATCCCAGATGTGGCAACAATACTTCATTATGGGCGAATGGTGAAGAAGTAACGTTCATTCCCTCTGACTGCTAGACTTTGGAATTCCCTGTATTGACTTGCAGAAATTTAAATGTAAAGTGAACAGACATCTTGCTACTCAACTGCCTACATACTGTTACGAGAGACATGATCTGAAATAGTAACCCCATACGTCCAAGTGGTAATATGCTTTGTTTAAGGCGAATAAGAGTTTTAAACAAGTGAAGTATGCATGGTCTCCCGTGAGTGCACAGTGACGAAGGCATAAAAAATAACTAAGTTCAGCATTTATCTCAATACCCCATTTAGCCTCAAAAGTCCCCAAGGGACGTTAAATCCTGGTGAAAATGAACAAACGGTGTGGTTTTAGGCCTTAACATATGTAAATTTGAGTTCTGCACCATGCAAAAGAAGAAATAACTAAGTCCATCATTTGCTCTCCCTCCCCATTTAGTCCCAAAAGTCCTCAAGGCCTTAACATATTTAAATTTGAGTTCAGCACCATGCAAAACTGCTAAATAGACATACACAGAAAATTTTGGACAAATATGGTAAAATAGTCTCAAAAAATGGAGGGTTTTTTATTATCCTTAAAAGAGCCCCTGGGGCACACTCAAGAGTTATTGCAAAGTATAGACAAACAAAATTATATAGAAATCAGTTAGTTACAAATTTTCAGAAAGTTTTATAAAGATCCAAGGCATCAATTTTTTTATTTGAATAAGCACAAAAGTGTGTGTGTGTGTGTGTGTGTGTGTGTGTGTGTGTGTGTGCGTGTGCGTTTTCCCGGAAAATCCATTCTGTTACTCTTTTACTCATATCATGTTTAATGTTTGTGCAAAATCTCAAAAAATCCCAAGGTGAGAATTGAGAAAAGTGTGGACCGACGAACGGACAAGGGTGAATTTACAGGTTCACCCTCCTTTTTGTCAGGAAGGGCCCAAAATATATGAATACTAATCTAAATAATGAGTTTAAAATTGTTTTGCTTTAAAGTTGAATCGAAAATGCATCGCAAATCACACTCGATTCTTATTTGAGTGTAGGAGAGGAGGCGGCATTCATCTAGGCCAGAGTTCTCAACCGGGGTCCATATGGACCCTAGGGGGTCCATGGAATATTTCTGGGGGTCCACAGACAAAACATAACAAAACTTATCATTATTATTATAGTTGTTGTAGAATACTTTATTTGCATTAAATTAGTTTTCATTTAAAAATAAAGCTTAATTATATAATATTTCTTTGATTATTAAAACCTCAAAATTTATATTAGTGAAAAATAGAAGATTGTCTTATGACCAATAGTTATGAAGGGGTCCACCAAGATAAAAAGAAGGGAAAAGGTGTCCATGAGTAAAAAAAGGTTGAGAACCACTGATCTAGACACATAAATCAGAATTGTATAAAGTAATGAAATTGATTTTTGTTGTTGTTGTAATTGTTTTGGGCGTGACATTTCACAGACTCCATATTTTTTTGGAAAGATGCCCAATTGTCATCTCAATTATCATTAGACCTAAATTTACCGATGCTGCTCACTTAATAAAATTGTGATTAATGAACTTTAAATGTTGACGTGATCAACTCCAATAATCAATATCTATATAGAGTTACAATACACGCAAACACATACATTACTATTTTACACATATACACTGAATATGAGAGATGAGTATTGGCTGAAGAGAGCTTGATATGGATATCTTAAACGGTCCTAATTATCGGGCTTGAAACCGACGGTACCGATGACTTGACTCATCTAACAACTTTCTGTACACAAAATGCAAAATATAAATACGCTCTTATATTTCGGATTTTCCTTTTAATTGAGCACTCTGCTGGATTTCTTTTTCCAAAACATATATATATATATATATATATATATATATATATATATATATATATATATATATATATATATATCATAATTTAGGAATTTAAAATTTGTGATGTGAAAAAGTTAAATTTCAGATATAGAAATTTTATTGTATGCAAGACAAAGAATACAGTATAGTAAAATATATTTTCTTAACCCATGAGTTTTCGATGTTTATACATTTCCTCGGAGGAAAAATAATAGCAAATATTATAAAAGGTTTGCACCTGATTTGCTAAAGGTAATAAACATAGAAAATTCAATTAAATGTTTTTGAAGTTGTAAAATCATTTTAGCTACATAGAATAAGGGAAACTGGATATTGATGCAGCAAAAAAAAAAAGGATATTGAACTATATATATATATATATATATATATATATATATATATATATATATATATATTTCAGTCAATACGTAGAGAGCAGCAACAGCAGCAACATGGAGATATACTTATTATAAGTAAGATACAGTAAAACGTTTGTTTCATTTGCATGGAAAATCATCAAGGTAATCTATTATATAAAGCACAGGTGGGTATGTCTAGTAAAAAGTCAAAAACTACAAAACAAAGATGCACAAAGTTGGCATGTTTTTATCAGAATTGTTCGGGATAAATAAAATATGAAAATTTTTTTTTTTTAATTCTTGGATCTTAAAACTGACGCAACTTTGGTCCTTGGTGAAAAACATTCCAATAATATTCTCAACTCAGAAACAATTATCTATTCCTACTAAATTCCCGATTCTGATACAATTACTGATTTCAGTTCTTAATAAATCTCAAGATACTTAACTATAAAGTTGTTATTTTGTCCTGATTACTGTAAGAACATATTGAATGTGCATATATTTTTGTGAAAGGGGGGGGGTCTGTAGATTTTAGGTTAAAATCAATAAATATTTATTATTTTATTATTATTACCAAAAGTGGAAGATTTTTTCTTAAACCAAAATCAAATAAAAAAGATAAAGAAATCGTTTTTGGCATTGGAAAATAGGCACAAATTTTTCTGATTCCGAAATCCCCAAGAGTCCCAATTCTGATCAATCGTCCCTATACTAATACATATATATATATATTAAAATGAAGCTAGCAACAAATATATCTTTACAAAATAATCTTATCAAAATAGACAAAGCTCAACACTATTAAGAGGTACAATTAAATATATTAAATAAAAGATGAGGAATAAAAGTTACATATAACTTTATTATATCATCAGATCAATAAAAAAAGAATAAGAGAGAAAAATCTCTTTAGGTCATGGCATTTCAAAGCTAAATGCACCGCATCAGGAAAAAAGAAGGGCCAAAATATAAATATAGATAAAAGCTGGCTTAAGAACATTTAGATTGAAAATGAAGGAAGTATATTTTAAGATATATGATAGGAAGAATATATAGGAATGAAAATTTTAAATATAATTAGAAAGGCGGTATTTAAGCATACTTGAATGGGAAGGTACCAAAAAATGGAAGGGTAGCATAGAAGTAAAAAGAAATCAGGGGTTACTAAAAAATAATGGGGACCATTAAAAAATGGAGATCACTTAAAAATAATAGGGATCATTAAAAAATAATGGGGATCACTAAAAATAATGGGGATAACTAAAAAATAATGGGTACCATTAAAAAATAATGGAGATCACTTAAAAATAATAGGGATCATTAAAAAATAATGGGGATCACTAAAAATAATGGGGAGTACTAAAAAATAATGGGGACCATTAAAAAATAATGGAGATCACTTAAAAATAATAGGGATCATTAAAAAATAATAGGGATCATTAAAAACAACAATGAAAGGAAGAATGAAGGAAAGAGAAGAAAGCAGAAAAGGTAAAAAAAAAATCGAAAAACTAGAAATGGCGATAGAATAAACAAATAAAGGATACAAAACGCTCTGATTGATATAATCTATTAATTATTAAGCTTATTTTACCTACATTTATGAAACGTATCTTGAAAACTTAGTAATATCTATTTTTACTATATGAATTAATCTCACCCTTATATATCTTTCATAAAAAAAATTTCTTACAATTATTTTTTAACCAAAATGTGTCTTGCATGTGAAACAGAAAAGAGGATAACCAACGTGAGAGAAGGAAAAATAATTTCACGTTTATTTAAACTGTCCTCAGCCTTAATGAAACTTTTGGAGTCGCACAGTAGGGTCGAGAAGTATCATTCAAGAAAAGGAGAGTTTTGAAAAAATTGATTTTTGTTTCTCCCCCCAAACAAGAACGCCGCCATTGAAGGCTCAAAGGCATTCCAAAGAGTGCTTCAAGACTGTAGAAGAAAAAAAAATTGTTAACTTCAACAAATAAAACGTAAATGATTTGTTCATGGAAAAGGTCACAGATGAGGAGATGGACAGATAAAGACCTAAGGAGACAAAGACTGGGTGGAGTCTGCGATGGTGGAGAATTAATAAGGTCAACATGACATTCATTATCAAGATAAGAAAACTCGAATGAAGAGACGTTATATACTTAATGTCTACGTTTATTTGATTGGTTGTCTGTTATGACATCAACCATTTTGATTTTAAACAATTATTGAACGAGATTTATTGATCAAAAGGATATACATACACACACACATATATATATACATACATATATATATACACACACATTCATATATACACACACATACATATACACACATACAAACGCATACATACATATATGTATACACACGCACAAATATATATAGTCGCTATGTTCCAAAATTCATAATGATCAGTTTTTGATTGAAAGGATATACACACACGCATATATATAGACGCACACGCACATATATATATATATATATATAAACACATACACACATATATAGGCACATAAATACACACACACATTTATATACACACAAACACCGACACATGCACATATGTATACACTCACATATATATATAGTCGTTATGTTCTAAAATTTATAATGATCAGTTAAGATGAATATTATATATACACACGCACACACACGCACAGAAGTGAAAGTGACCTTGTTTGTTTGCGTTGCGGCACGGTCTCCACCAAACTACAGCCAATTTTTGGTCTACAGACTTGAAACTTGAAATATAGGAAATTCAGACCTGTGGAAACAATTTGATTTTAGCTAGTAAAAATAGCTGCGAAAGCAGACAAAATTAAAAACTTGAAACTTGGCAGACATAGGTCGACTAAATGTGTATCCTCTAAGCATGTGCAAATATACATACATAAGTTTAACTGCATTCATTTTTTTTTAAGTTTTTATATGTATATAAGACTTAGCTCAGATGATAATACAGTTATACGTTTTGTTGTCGATTCTAGCTGATAACACGGAAGTCATATTTTTTTCATACTTTTGAAATCAACTACTACATATTAGGTACAAGATGATAATCAATAGAGAACTGGCTCTATTTATAATAAATACAAAATCTGAATGATTTAAAATATATTTACGTGATTCTTGTTGGCCTGCAAGTATATATATATATATATATAATAGCAGTTCAGCCCGGCTTTGCTCGGGCCCTATGTACTGTTCATAACTTGCCCTACGTGTGAATACACTTTATGTAAGATTTCAAATCTTTAGACCAAAATTTGTCTGAGTAATTTTGTAGAGACCGAAGAGGTCAATTATTTTTAATTTTGACCCCAATTTTGACCCCCTTATCATTTATTATTTTGATCTCCAATCAAAATAAAATGTTTTACCCATATCCAAGTTACCTACATCTAAAATTTTAATTCTTTAGACCCAAAATTGACGGAGGAGTTTGATAGAATATGCAAAGGTCAACTCTTTTAAATTCGACCTTTTGGCAGCCAAATTTTCGCCCAAAACTGATTAAAATGCTTGTCGCGTGGCTGAATACCCGTTATGTATAAATTTCAAATGTTTAGACCCAAAATTGGCTGAGTAGTTTGCTAGACAGCACAAAGGTCAAATATTTTTAACTTTGACCCCTTGGCAGCTCAAATTTTCGACCCAAACCAATTAAAAAAGCTTGCCCTATTTTCTGAATACCCTTTATGCCAAATTTCAAATTTTTAGACTAGAACTTGGCTTTGTAATTTGGTAGAGACCGCAGAGGTAAAAAAATTTTTTAACTTTGACCCCAATTTTGACCCCTTAACATTTATTTTTTGGGGCTCAAATCAAATAAAAAAAAGTTTGATCCATGTCCAAATAACCTACATTTAAAATTTCAAGTGTTTAGATCCAAAATTGGCAGAGGAGTTCGGTAGAGTTTTCAAAGATCAAATCATTAAACTTTGACCCCTTTACAGGCAAATTTCTGGCCAAAAACTGATTGAAAAGATTTTACCAACTCTTAATAGTCCTTATGTCAAATCTGGAGTCTCTAGACCAAAAATTGACAGAGTTATTTGGTACACAGACACACACACACACATTTTTACTTTTATAGATATATAGATTAAGACTTTTTAGCCTGTTAAAAATGGGGAAAGTTATAGCACATTGACTTATTGTGTATGTTTTATGCCAAATTGATGATTAAATATGGTTAAATTAAATAAATCCCTAACCGTCCGTGCATAGAATAGATAAAATAATACTTAGTTCGTTGCGTCTTATGATAACAAAGGTCCATACAAAATTCCAGCTAAATCGGTCCAGTAGTTTTGAAGCAATAAACAGACAGACGAAGAGAAATATAATGTAGGTAAGTGTTTTCTTTATTCAATTTTGCATATTCGATTGATCGGTTTTGGGATTAAACTCAGCTTGCTGATTACATAGACCGAATCATAAAACAAACGGACACAGAACGTAGAATTTACACCGACACAAAAATGTCAACATCCTTTCGACTGCGCCGACAAATAAGATCACTATGTGCAAATAAAAATAAGCTAACTCCATGGAGAGCCCAAAACGAAAATATGAGTTGCAAGAAAATCAGACTTGGAAACAGTAAAAATCAGGTCGAAGATGAAAAAATAAATAAAATAAATGTAGATAAAGCGATGATGATGATGATGATGATGGGGGTGGGGGGGGGTTGAAACGAGAGAGAAAAACCACTTGTTTCCATGGTGACTATATAAGGAAATTTAAATATTAAAATAATCAACTGTAAAATTGACAGCCGACCAACGAGATTAATGGCCTTTGTCTCAAAACCTAATATAGACAGTCTCACTTTGGGACTTAAATTAGTTGCTGGCGGCTGGAAAGAGCCAGGCGCAATGACAAGAGGGGGGGGGGAGAAGAAAAGAGGGAAGAGGATGTAATGCCCTGTGTCCTCCCCTCCCCATGTCTGGAATAACTAAGAGTAGACCAAAATAAAATACAAAAAGTAAATTATTAAAAAAAGGTTTCATTCACAATTACATACCTGTACAAACGAGTTCATATTCAATGATTTTCGTCACTTTGCTAAATAGAAATGCTATAGCGCAGTGGTCACCAATCACTGATCCACTAATGACCATTGGTTCATGAAATGGACCTTTGTTATGATAAGGTGCAGAGAGCAAAGTACTGTGGTATTTGTTTGATGCACAGTTAGAGATTAATTAGTGATGGGACGATTCCAATATTATTCCCGGTTCCGATACAATTAGCAATTCTGTACTAAATTATGATTCTGATACAATTACGATTAATTAGGAAAGAAACTTTGTTCATGGAATTTACGTTTAGCTTAAGGTACAGATAGATTATAAGGAAACTTGTTGGTAGTTGTTGTAGCTTGACAAGTGTCTGCTGCGAATGTTTTGCATGGTGGGTGGGGCATAAATTGAAGCCCAGTTAAGCACCTGCCATGAAAATAACAGTAGAGCAGTGGTAGACTCGCTACGTCTAAGTAGAAATATTTCTAGACTGAGGTAATTTTCATTTTTTGCCCCAATTCAAGGTAATCACTTTTCATGGACTGGAACTGGATCTTCCTCAAAAATAAAAGCCGACCATGTGTCTACGTCTGGAGAGGCAAAGCATATAGGGACACCATTCAACCATAGTAGAACTTAACCTGACTTGCAAAGTCATGTTCAATACTTGTTACTACTATCCTGTTAATAACCAGTTACAAAAGATGGTTGACTAAGATCAGTTTCTACAGATATGGCACCGCACCAGGGAAAAAGATAGAATGCAATGTTAGCCGTGAAGCACCATCTCTGACAACATCAAAAATGTTGTGGCTAACCAACTTCCAAGTAGTGCACTGCAAAACATTGCAACCATGAAGCCGTAAGCAAATCCGGAATCAGGAGAACCAAGCACACGTAACTACGGAGGATGTTGAATAGGATGAAATTAATTTTTATTAAATTTTGAATACATTGAATAATTGCTTTAAGAAATTAATACGATTTGATGTCAGTTTTTATTGTCATCTATAACTTAAAAATTGGGAATAAATTCCTATTAAATCATCTATTTAGATAATCTAGCCTTACCCAAGTTCCACCATGACTGATTTTGTCTCACTATCTACCTAAAATTTAAACCTTATCTTTGAGTGGCCTACAAGCCTTGATAAGTGATGACTCTCTACATCAAAAAAACAATAAATCTAATTTATAAAACTCACTATGTCTGTCTGTCTGTCTCCATATTTTTAAACTCTATCTCTTCCGAAACGAAAGGTCGCAGAGCGGCGCTAGGAACCTCAAATGATTGGATTTTTTATGGGTCTTTAGCCGGTTAAAATAGTTTTAAGGGGTCAAAATTGGAAAAGGCATTAGACATTTCGTACATTCAGCTTAGTTTATTTTTAATCAGTTCATATGCATGTCATGTTGGCACAGTGGTAACGTCACTAGCTTTGAATGCTAGTTTTGGTTTTGGTTTCAATTCTAGCTGATGGCACCCAAATAATTTTTGTTTTTACTTTTGAAATCACGACTCTATAATAATATATACGAAATCTGGACGAATTAAAATATCATATTCAAGCATATTTTATGGCTTTGCCCAGGCATAAAATATGCTTAAATAAATAAAATTTTTGAATAAAATGAAAAATGGCTAGTCAGAATCAAAGTTTAATTTATTAGCTTAAATGCTATTTAGGTCTAATTTTTTAAATCCGGACGCCATAATTTTATATATCAGAAGATATAAGCAAAACTCATTTCATTGGATTCTCATCCACCATTATTCAAAACTATTTTTTTTCATTTATCAGTGTTAAAATTAAACACACTCAAAATTTTTGTTTAAAATAAATTTGTCAAACAAAATTATTCTGCCATAAAAATACTTAAAATATCGAATTGAAACAAAATAAATGTGAGAAATAAAAACAGGATACAAAAAAAAAAAACAAAAAAAAAACAGCCACAGCAGCAAATGATGGACAAATGTTGGGCATAAAATGGATGCCAATAAATATTATACAAATTAGTTTTCATTTTTTTTATTTTTTTTTATTTTTTTTTTTTTGCTCCAAGACAAACAAATTTTACAAGTGAAAAAGATGGAGCTAGAACAATTTACAAAAAAAAAAAGGCAACAGGATGCTAATAATGAAATTTTTAATTTTCATCCTCTCCTCCACAACCTACCACCAAAATAAATGGTTTAGATTCATGCTGATAAATGGTAGACGAAGGTTGCTTAGTGGTTAATGACATTAACTGATAACCTGGGTGTACTTAGTCCAAATCCAGTTCGCTCCACAGGAACAGTGTCACTTAAAATGTTGACAACCTGTAAATACCTGATGTCTTTCTAGAAAATAATTCTAACTAGAAAGATATCAGGGGAAACCAATACCAATAATAAAATTATCTGATCCATACGAAATAAATGAACGAAATGGTTATAAAAAAACACACACACACACACACATACATGCAGATTATAAGAATTAGAGATGCACACGAGTTGGTATGACATATTTTTAAAAGCTGAGTGACAATGGACAACCCCTGCAGTGGTGTGTCTTATTTGGATTCATTGAACAACTCTTCTCATCTTGAGTGTTAGCTTTAAAATGTTTCGGTCAATGTAACCTTCAACCTTTTTCAGGTCTATCTTGTCAAACACTTGAGATTTTTTGTCAAACTCAAGAATGGAATTCCAAGCAGAACTCTTTATTTAATCCATGGGGGTTACATGCTCTGATTCCATTTCATAAACACTTAGACAGCCAACATACAGAGTATATAACTCTGTATGTTGGCTCCTGATTTTTCTATAAATGCAACTCATTAAAGATAAGGCATAAAAAAATTGTTATAACAAAAATAGGTTCTTTGAAAAATATAACATACCAGTCATTCTATTATTATGTTTTTGTTTTTTTTTCAAATCATTATTTATAAAATTAAGCCAATTAATACATTGCATATTAAATATATATGATTAAAAAAAAAAAACGAAACCACAGAAGCGAAAAACAGAAAAAATTGTAAACATAGAATAAACTATACTTCAGGATAACTACTATGAAATTAGAAGAAAGTATGAAAGCTCAAAAGGCAAGTAAGGACCGTAACTCTTACTAAAAGAATAAGAATAGTTCTCCATTGGCTGATTTTTCTTTTCAGGTGGCCTTTTAATAATGTCTATGTGTTAGAAAACGGCTAAATCTAATAAGGTATTTTTTTTTTTACTATATTGTAACGTTACTCTATTGCAAATAACAGAGTACAACAATAGCAAATAAAAATTGGCTAATCAGAATAAAATTTAAATTTCTCAGCTCATATGTTATTTTGGTTCATTTTTTAATCCAGCTTATATAATTTTATAATTTTCTTTATAGATAAAATTGCAGGTTCGAATTCTGTCATTGTTAGCTACACTGATGAGTCTAATGATGAAACATGTGTCTGCGGATGAGTATTGTATCTACAAATAAATAAATTAATAAAATGAACAATAATTATCTATCTCTCTCTCTTTCTCTCTCTCTATATATATATACTATTATATAAAAGTCACTTTGTGTGTGTATATATATATATATATATATATATATATATATATAAAACTACTTAATTTACTCACAAAAAATTAATATACGAAAGTATAGATTTATGCGTAAACTTTAAGTATTTACTTCAAAAGTGCTCAATACGTAGGTAGAGCTAGTTAGTAAGTTATAAAATGTATATGGCGCTTAAGCTACACTGAATATTCCGCGTTTAATCCACTCTAGGAGTCTTCAGGCTTATGCGCAAATTCTGTGGTTGTTTGTCGTTTTTATATGCGCATCTTCTATTGAAATTTTAGTTGGCCAATCAGCTTTCTAGTATCCACCGCGCCCTTCCTATCAGCCAATGAGAATGCATTTATCGGACAAAGGCCTATTTGACCTCTGGTTGACCTGTTCCTTTGTGTGTGTGCTCTATTTAGCCTGGATATTTAGCTTCTTGATCTGTTTTAAATCTAGGTTAGTGTTTTTTTTTATTTTATTAATGTTAGTTTATATATAAATATATATGTGTACACACATATATATACATATATATATATATATATACATATATGTGTGATTGTTAATGTATATTCATGTTTATTTAATTTATTTATTTGTTTATTTTCAATTGTTTTTGTTAGTTTTAAAACTATTTTGTATCGCTATCCTAGAGTAAATTTTATCTTGTGAACACAGTTGCTTGCTATTTCTCTTCTACAGTTTAATAGATGTTGGGGTTCTTTAAAGTACAGGATAGCAAATTTTTCATGAAGGCATAATCTACATGGGTCGTCTAGGTCCTTACATGTGGTAGCTTGTTTTATTATTTTCCATTCGACTACCGGCAAATGTCCGCTTTCCTTGAGTTCATACATATATATAACTACTTCATTTACTCACATAAAATTAATATACGAAAGTATAAATTTATGCGTAAACTTAAAGTATTTACTTCAAAAGTGCTCAATACGTAGGTAGAGTTAGTTAGTAAGTTATAAAATATATATGACGATTAAGCTACACTTAATATTCCGCGTTTCATCCACTCTAGGACTCTTCAGGCTTATGCGCGATAACCACAAAATTTGCGCATAAGCCTGAAGAGTCCTAGAGTGGATGAAACGCGGAATATTCAGTGTAGTTTAATCGCCATATATATTTTATAACTTACTATATATATATATATATATATATATATATATATATATATATATATATATATATTCGTTCGATTCTAAAAAACTATAGGTCTAATGCTTAATACTTTTTAAAATTGCCACTATTAAAAATTAACAAAATACATATATCGCTAGTAAACATTTCTAAGCAAATGCTGTATTTATTTCATCGTTTTATTATAAATTACACGTATATCATTGAATGAGATACTCTCTAAAAAAACATCAGAGAAAGATTTTAGATCCAAAGTAAGAATAGGAAGTCATACCTACGTAATATTTCTCTCTCTATATATATATTATAGCGAAGTATGTTAGTTTGTTGCTGCAACAGTGCAAATGAGAGTGTGGAAAATTATCAGCAGCAATGGAGGATGGTGACTTGCAAAGAGATTAGCAGCAGCAGAAAAATGCACATATGCAAAATAGGAAATGTGCATGAGAAAAATAAAGGAAAAAAAAAAAGAAATAAGGAGAGCACGCGCTCGGAAGAAGCAAAAGTGCGACATTGAAGAAAATGGACGTGTAAAGCTGAAAAGCGATAAAATAGTTGGCTACAGCCAGTGTGAGGTCGGAGAAGAGAAGTGTACACCAAGCGAGATGGACTATGGCGAGAGACTTTTAAGTGGTGTCGCAAAAATTATAATAATAATAAAAAAAATTTTCTTGAATAAGAAAAAAAATACCGATCCGGATTTTATATTTATTTATTTCCTCTTGTTTGTATCTAACGACAACGTTACATTGCAATAACATAGTACACCAATAGGAAATGAAGTTGGCTAATCAGAATCAAATTTTAATTTGTCAGCTTAAATGTTATTTAGGTCCATTTTTTAAATACGGCGGACATTATATATATATGTTTCAGGCAAAAAGATATTCAAAAATTAAGAATAATTTAATTTCAACAAGGGTCGTTGATAGTTCGCAATCCAAGAGAGCAAAATATATTTTTTTAATTATTCTTTATGTAAATAGTCATATCTTGCTCCGATGTGCAGACCGTTTCATTCATATTTGATTTCATCTGGCAAGGAAAATTAAAATCCCAAAATTAAAAAGGTTCCAGACCTTTTCAAATTTTAAGGAGAGAAAATATGTCATGACTGGGGTGAAGCAAAGGGTTAAATTAATTACAAAAAACAAATTTCCGTTAAATGAGTGGGGGAGGGGGGGTTAAAAGGATAGTTTTAGGGAAAAGATAGAGAGAGTCTTCTTATCACTATAAATATAAAATTATAGAGGGAGGGGTATGAATACATATTTTATATATATATATATATATATATATATATATATATATATATATATATATACATTATATATATACATACATATATATATATATATATATAAAGTCCCAATCGATGCAGACATTTGCTCTCATCTCCACCCACCCCCCTTTTCGAATACTCTGTCCTTTTTCATCATAATCTACTTCAAAGGTCAAATAAGTTTAACTAATAAACATTAAAAGTAAACAGCAATTTTACCTCCCACCCACATGAAAGAGAAGAACAAGTAACAAAAAAATTAGAAAACGATAAAAAAAATTTTTTAAATCAAACAATTCTTTGCCCCCCCCCCCATTGCACACGGAATTTCTACAAATTAAAAGATGTGAAACTAAAGATCAAACGACGAAATTCTAAACAACAGCAACAGATAGAAAAAGGGGAAAAAAAAAGATCAAAGTCAACGGAAGGGGTGTAAAGAAAGCGAGAGAGAAAGAGAGAGAGAGAGAGAGAGAGAGAGAGAGAGAGGGGGTACTAAACATCAAAGGAGAATGCCTGAGAAATGGAGGGTTCGAAAGAAGGGGAAGATAGGAAAAAGGTAAAAAGGGAATGATAAAGAAAAGAAGGTGAAGACGGGAGGGGGAGAAAAGGTATAGAAATAGAAGAACGAAGCTGAAAGAGAAAGAGAAAGAGAGAGGGGAAAAATAAGATGAAAAATAAAGATAGATAGATAGATAGAGAGAGAGAGAGAGAGAGAGAGAGAGAGAGAGAGAGTTCATGAAGGGGACAAAAAACTGAGAAATAAGATGCGAGAAGCGAGGGTCAAGGCGGTTGAGAAGAAAATTACAATAACGACAAAAAAGGAAAAGGAAATGTGAAAGAATGACCGGAAAAGGGATAAAAACTTGAAAGATAGGATAGAATGAAAGGTGAGAGAAAGAGAGAGAAAGGGAGAAGTGAGAAATAAAGAAGGGGTGATAGAGATAAAGAGGAGATAGGGAAACGGGGGGAGAACGTGGTGAGGAAGGCGAGAAAGAAAAAGAAATACAAGAAAGAAGATAAAAGAAAACAAAATAAGGGGAGAAAATAGAGAGTGGGGAGGGGGGAGGGGGACATCAAAATCAAAGCAGAATGAAACACTGGGGGAAAAGATGCAAGAGAATATGAAGATAGGATAGAGAAGGGGATTAAGAAGAGGCAGATGAAAATAGGGTAGGAGGAAAGAGAATATATATATATATATATATATATATATATATATATATATATATATATATATATATATATATATATATATAAGACTTCTTAACCAGTTAAAAATGGATAAACGTTACAGTCCGCTCACTTAGAACAAGTGCTTTATGCCAAACTTTTAAAGTAAATGTGATATTGTGGTGACCAATCCCTATTAATCCCTAACTGTGCATTAAACGGATACCATAATACTTAGTTCGCTGCACCTTATCATAACAAAGGTCCGCACAAAATTTCAGCCATATCGGTCAAGTAGTTACCGAGAAAAAGTAGAACGGACTGCCAGACAAATAGAAATATAAGAGCGAGAGAGAGAGAGAGAGAGGGGGGGGGGGATAAAGAGGAAATAAGACAAGAAAGGGGGGGGGATAAAGAGGAAATAAGACAAGAAATAGAAAGAATGCAGGATAGGAAGGAAGAAATGAAAGATAAATTTAAAAAGAAAGACCGGAAAAAAAAAAAAGGAAAACGAAATAAACGAAAATAAGAAAAAGAAAAGGCACAAAAATGTACGGAGGTAGATAATAAAAAAAATTTTTTAAATTAGATTACATTTTTATTTTTTATTTTTTTAAGAAAAGGGAGGAGAGAAAGAACCATAGAATGACGGAGAGATACGAGATCAAACGGATAGGGGGGGAAAGAGAAAAAAAAAGATGAACACGGAACAACTAAGGAAGATGAGAGAGATAGGGGAGGAGAGACAGGGGGAGAGACAGGGCGAACGAGGGAGGGGGGAGAGAGAGATGAGAGAAGGTGTGATGTGAAAGAGGAAAGACACGCAGACAGGTTAATGAACGAATTATTAAAATGATTAGGCCCTCTCCCCCTCGCCGGTGTTTACACCTGCCGTGCAAATCAATGACTAAATTCTTTTCTAATCGCCTTTCGTTTATTTACTGTTTATGATCTTCATGGAAATCTTCAATTGTCTCCGCCTAAGCTGTTTTTAGTACACTTCACCGACCGGACCGGCTAGCTGTAGTGAGGAGAAAAGGGGAGGATGAATATCTAATGGTCCGCTATGGGGAAAACACAGGTTTTGGATAGGAAAGACGACACAGACGTTGTTTTGTTTTGCTTGTTTATTTTTTTGGTTTGGTTGTTTGTTTTTATTTTTTGCTTTGTCTTTTTTTTTTTTTAATCTGTTGTTTAGAGTAGAGAAGACGGGGGGGGGGGTATGGAAAAAGAAAGAAAAAAGAAGGGAGAAATGAAAGGGAACAGAAAAAGGAGACAAACAAAAAAAAAACAGGAAAAAGGAAAAAAAAATAAAAAGAACAAAAAAGAAAGAAAAAAAGGAAAGAAAAGAAATGAAGAAAGGAAAAAAAAACGGTCCTTATACAGAATACGGGCCGTACTGAAATAAAGACATTATTTAGAAATCCATTCTTAACATAGGATGAGGGAAAACTTTTTTATTTTGAAGTATTCAAATAAACAAAATATACCATAAAAAATTGAATTTAACTTGAAAATCCTATCGAAAAAGCATTCCATATTTTTATAAGTATCAATAAGACAACAATGATACGGAAAAAAAAAATGAAAAAAAGAAAAGGAAGAGAAAAGAAAGGGAAGTTAGAAAATCAAAAAAGGAAAGAAACAAAACGAAAAAGGAAAAGAGAAGAAGAAATTAAAGAAACGAGAACACAAAAGAACCAAACCAGAGAGAAGATAAGAAAGAAGCGAAGGGAAGGAAAAACAAGGAAATGGAGGAAAAAAGAAAGAGACGAAAGGTAAAGAAACAAAAAAAAAAAGGAAAGACAAAATGATTGAACGAAAGAGAGAAAAGGGGCGGGGACCAAAATAATTCAAATAATAAAAAAGCAGAGGTGATATATAGATTCAAAGGATAAAACACTGAAACGAGACGAGGATCGATTAAATTGCATCGCAGTCAAAATTTGGTGCAAATAAGGAAAAGGTGGAGTGTGTACGGAGTGGCGGGGGGGGGGTATTAGAATTTTAGGTAAATAACTTTTAAAAGAAAAGTTTCCTTTGAACACAAACGGGAGAAATCGACTTAGTCCACCTCACCCCCACGCCTCCACCAACTAATATGATGGGGAAGATGATACCCATGGGAAAGAGGACGGTGGGAGATAAGGAGAAGGAGTGTGAGGAGGAAGACAAGACGGAGGAGATTTTTTTTAAAAAAGTGAAGAGGAGGAGGAGGAGAAGGGTTCGAAGGAAGAAGTAAAGGCGGGAAAGGGACCGAGAAGAAATAGAAAGAGGAGAGCTAAGAACAGGAGAGAGAGAAGAGTAGGATAAAGAAGGAAAGGAATGGGGAGAGGGAAGAGGTGTGGAAGAGGAGCAATGTGAAGAGAAGGAGGAAGAAAAAAGAGGCGTTTTTGGTCAACTTGATTATTTTGTTTATCTTGGTTATTGCATACTTCATTTGCAATAAGAAAAAGTAAATAACGGTCTCATGGTGTATATATATATATTCACAAAGGAGTCACCATTTATCAAGGCCCGGAAGCCACTCGAGGATAAGGGTTAATCCGTGTATAGTAGTCAATGGGACAATATCGTAGTAATCGCTAGTGGAAATTTGGTAAATTGGATTACTTAAAGGCTCATCAAGAACTTATTCACGATGAAATAAAGAAAAACTCTCATATCCAAGAAGCTACTGTTGATTTTTTATATCCCAGGCATTTCTGCTTGTGTGGTAATAAAACTTCTCAAATGCACTTGTGCTGTTAAGCTGTATACAGTGTTAACTTTAATTAAAATTGCCTGTCCTTTCTTTAATCAGATTTTTTCGATTATCGATACTTAAGACATTCCGATCCAAAACCTATCTAAGAACACTGCCAGATGTATAAAGTACATTTATGAGAGATTTCATAAAAATCGGCCCAACCATTTCGGCATCCATAGAGAACGAACTTACACACACGTACACACACTTTTATATAGTACCTTTTATATAATAGTAGGCATATACATATAATTCACCCCTCCCCCATTTCTTTCGAGGATATCCAAGAACTGCAGAGAGTTCAAAGCATGGCAATACGAATGGTCGATGAGCTGTAGACAAAGCTATCTGAACAACCACTAGATTCCGTCAACCTGTATTTGCTGGTGCGAAGGTACCTTTGTTGCCATCACATCTACACCTATAACATCACGTACATTAACTATAATGTATGTGTGTGATCTGTTCTTCACAGTGACTCAGCAGAGAGATGCTTGTGAAAACTCACAGAAGCTGTATCTGCGATGATTGAACCGTCAGAAGACTTCTTTATTCAATCCAACATCGGCACAACAAGTGCCTTGAACCCCTAGCAACCAACATATTGGAATACATCCACCTCATCATCAGATTTAGGGAGTTCCCTACATGGCAGAGCCAATAAGGACGAAGTGACTGCATGTGTCAATGCGAACAGAATCCCTCGATAATCGGGCAACTAAGTGCCATGTATGTAGGCATTGTAGCACTTAAGTGTCCTGATTATGGCCAGAATAACAAGATCATCCAGACCTCGACCATACAGACCCATGGCCCTGAAAGACGATTCACTTGTCAGGTGAAGCAAACCTCTGTAGGTGAGCACCTCAGGAAAATGTCTCATCGGAAAATCCAGACCAATCAAAAGCTGACACAATGTCGCATTCAACAGGGATAAATCGTATTTGGCTATTTTCACTTAACAGCAGAATTGAGACTGTAGTCGCTAATGACTGCAACATCAAAAACATACAAACACTTCCCACAGTTGTGGTCATCTACCAAAAGTCTCAGATTTGTGTTCGATATTCTATACTTTAATTAGCAAAGATACATGCGCTTTGTGCGGGACTTTGCTGTACGCTCGGGTACTCACTTCGCGAGGACCTTTGCAGTAAGAACTGCACCAAACATGACTTTAACATTTGATGTTGACCTTGAAAAATGGTGTGCATTATTCCTCGGTTGGAGACCATTATCATTTTAGGTTTGGCCATGATCGGTCCAGTGATGAGGGCTATAAGAGAGTATGTATTATATACTATGATCTTGACCTTTGACCTTTACTTTGGAAAATGATATGATACATACCTAGGTGGGGGATCATCATCATATCAGGTTTGGTCATGATTGGTCCAGTTGTGGGCTGCAGGATAGTAATATATACATAGACACACACACAAAAATAAATACGGCATAATCGTGTTGACACACCGGTTCTCGTCAGATTACCGAAGTTAAGCAACGTTGAGCCTGGTTAGTACCAGATAGGTAACCATTTTGGGATTCTAGGCGCTGTATGTGCTCTCCGGTTATCTCAGCATTTGTTTCTAGTCGTCCTGTACTTCACCTGTCACTGGTATTGAACAATGTCGTCTCAGGAGAGGTATGATTGGAGATTGCGCCCCTCCTGCCACAAACATTTCATGTGCAAGCAACCCTTCGTGGGTATCCATAGTCTGTCCAAGACTGAAGGAGCCTGCTATGTATATATATTATATATATATATATATATATATAGATTCTAAGAATATTTCTTCAGGATTTATTTAATCTTTTGCTGAATTTTTTGTACTTGCCCCTGTCGTAATAGTAAAGACGAAGGTAAATACGAACACAACTACTATGGGCATATTATACTTTCTATATCTATATAATATTCTGCGTGTTCCTTCCTTAGTTAATCCATACGTTATGCTTTGAAAAAGGCCAGATATGATTTTTGAAGGCCAAATTTAGCTTTAAAAAGGCTAATCTGGCTAACTTGGACAAGAATATGAAAGTGATCTGCCTTTCACGTAGTCTCGTTTTTTGAATATCATTATAATAATATCTGATCATTGTTCTGATGGTGTGAGAGAGAAACTTGTAATTTCGACGTGAAGCATTTTTTTTTTCATTGAAGAAACAAGTCAGCAAAACATTGCGTGAAAAGAGGAACATTCGAAAGGAACAGGGCAAAGAAAAAGAACATTGTCTGCCAACAGGTGGTGGACTGATAAAGTAAATTAAAGATTGTCTCTTACAATGTGATTTTTTTTGTATTGAACTATGTAGCACAATATTATTTTCTCAGTATTTATAATTTGTACTTATTAATTTATCTCATTTGGATGAATTCTTTATATTTAAAATACAATGAACACTATTTTCATAGATGTGTTAATGAACTCATATTTGCTGTATGTTGTTGGTTTTTCTGTCCAAAAAAAAATGATTTTTTGCCCATCCAGAAAACTATCAGTTTTATCAAAGCGTATTTGTTAATCTATATATATAAAAGCGAAAATATATATATGTATGTGTTTGTGTGTCTGCTAAAAACTTTCGACAGACAACACACAAACTCGGTATCATATTGAAGCTCCATCCTTCGTTCGAAAAATATCGAAAAATTGGCCAAAAACGTTCATTTTTTTCACCCCGAAATGGGGTCAACAAAAATGGTCATCTTGTGATGACCGGTTCTACGCATGCCTCAGATGACGTCATGACCTGATTTACTTTAAATAATTGAAAAACTGACTAAATTTCATGTACGTTGTGTTAACTCAGTTGGTTAGCGCGTTGGTTCATTATCTAAACATTTTGGGTTCGAATTGTGGTGTGAGATGTCTTCTTTTTTTTTCTTCGATTTTTTAAATTTAAATATTGAACCAGTGTTATTTAAGCCATTTTTCACGTAACATTTGTTTTTCTGTTTCTTCTTTCACTTCGCTTATCCACACCCCCGACAACACACCTAAAAACACCCGGATACCAACCGATTTTTTAAATTTTAATATCGAAACAGCTTATTTAAGCCATTTTTCACGTGTTCGTTTTTCTGTTCTCATCGTTCGTCTGCCTTACGTTAGTTTTTTTTCGATGTTTTGATTACCCCCCCACTTAAGTTTTAACGTTGTTTTCTTTTTTTACTTCGCTTATAACAAACAAACCTGGTCATTGACCTCGTCGTTGTCGTCGTAACACTCTACGACTTCCGTGCGTGCACCTTTCAATTTGGTTCTTACTTAAATAAATTCAAACATCTTTCAATAACTCATTCTGGCTGGCCGATTTTATTTTCAAACTTCGCCTCAGGGCTTCGGGTTCGATCCTATCCCGCCCCCCCTCCCCGGTTTCTTTTTTATTTAACACCACACACACCTCCAAACACCCAGGCAACACCGGGTACCCCCGTTAGTCTATATATATAAAAGCGGAAATATGTGTATGTATGTTCGCTTTTTGTGTATGTCCAAGAAAATCTTTTTCCGAGAAGTGGTCAGTTGGCTCACAACTTAAAACTTTTTATATCACATATAAACGAGTTAACAATGGAGGTCGCCTGTCTATTTAATTTGCTCGACTTCGAAAAGATAAATATTCAACATTTTTTGCTCGCCGCATGTGGATTAGGCTTTTTCGTATAATAAAAGCGACACTAATTCTGGCGGTATTTTTCCGGTCGTGATCGCTGGAAATATCCGAAAGCAATCAGATTTGATCCATGTGAAAATATTTTCCTTATATCAGACAATTGCTATTTAATTTGGACAATCCCCTTTTTATGAGGAGCTGCTCCCCCCCAACATCTTGGGAAAATAAAAATAAAAAAAGCGTTCTTGCAGTAAATGAAATACTACCCCACAGTCAAAGTTGACCTCATTAAGTCATTAGAATGTGCACCTGCCAATTCTAAATAGTTAAATAAATTCAAACGTGTTTCCGTTAGTATTTCACGGTGGCCCAATGGTTAACGTCACATGTTTTTTTTTCACACTTTAATTCCAACTTTGCCTCAAAGGTTCGGGTTCGATCCTCATACTTACCGACCAAAACTTTTTTTTTTATTATTTTAACACCCCCCCCCCCCCGGAGTTTTGATTTACACAAAACCACACACACCTCCAAACACCTGGGCAACGCCGGGTACCCCCATCCCCCGCTTGTCTAATATATAAAGAGCAAAATGGGTGCACGCGTTTATGTATGTCCACGAAAGGCTTTTTGGGTGGGGGGTTCTCGCGTCAGTTAGATTCCAGGAGAAGTTTTCTTATACTTCCTAGATCGTAATATATCAGATTCGCAAACGGACATTGTCCCTATCTTTTTTTTTTTGATCGAGTTTTAAAAATTCCCTCTGTGCCGTTGTTTCGAGTGTTTGTTTGTCTTTTTCATATAAATAAAGCGAAACTAATCGAACGAAAATGCCTGACGCCTGGTCTTCCAGCTGGGTAGTATCTGTTCTGTAATTGCTCCTTGGTCAATGTAAGGGAAACTTTTCATACTGAGACAATTACTATTTATTTGGATACTGCCAGAGCACCCCCTTTTGGAGGGGGGGGCTGCTTTTCCCCCCTACATGAAAAACGACCTTCGTGGGAGGTTTAAAAGAAAAGCAATGCCATTTCTGCAAGTCATCTTTTTGATTGACTACGTTTTAATTTGAACACTTTACACTTCCGGTCACGTCATGGAGTAGCGGTAAGACGTCAGAATTTCTTTCACTTTCTTTTCTGCTTTTGCGCCACAGGTTCGAGCCTGCTTGCCTACTACCACTCTTTTTTTTTTAGTCTTTTCACACCTCCAAACACCCGGGCACCCAGGCTAGTTAAATATATTTCTCATTCTGTAGAATTTCCATGGGTCCTACAAGAATTAATTAATCTACTTTTCTATCCGGTTTTGAAACTGTTCAATGCAAAATTGAATGCACCGCGCAGTCATTCTTCAAACGATTATCTCTGTATTTGCTAATCTGTTGCCAATATTTTAAACTGAACTAAAATTCTCCACTAAAACTTATGCAGAAATTATCGGGAGAAACAAATAAAGAAATAACCAGATGATCCCAGAATTGGAAAAAAAATTAATTACATTAGCATGGAATATAATCCTAGCACTTTGTCTACTTATGTATATAATATTACATTAAAGCAATTTCATATTCATACATATTTTATAAGCCTTTTTTTCAAAGATGAGATTGTCTGATTGCCAAAGAAGCAATGCAAAAAAAAAAAAATGCAATTTAAATTTCATCAGATGCTTCTTATTTTCTACTGTCTCTGGTCCTGCGCCATTCAAGGAAGTCCCTCCTCCCAGGCTTTACTTTCTCCCTCGAAGAAGGGGTGAGTTTATTGCTAACTGCCTGAGACACCCCTGCTGAAAAATGCCGACAAGAGCTGCCCAAGCAGTTTTGTAGATCAGTCCTCTTCCTCTAGGGTGCTGGCTCTTCAAATCTTACTCTACGACCCTTGTATCACATCATCCTGCAGAGTAGAAAGATAATCAGCTTCATCTAGTGTTGCCATTGTGTCACATGCGAAACTTGAATTAAAATACATTTTCTTGGACTTCTGGCTAGGATCAATGACAGCCCGCCGTGGAACAGGGAAAAACCAAAGGTGTTTCTCACAATCTTGGCTGTTGTGTGGATGATGGTATGGATGTCACACCAAGAGTGTACCAAGGGATTGGATCTTTTGCTTATCAGAATCTGATTATATTCTTTAAGCACCAGCTGAAGGTCAAGATCAGATGTGACAGAAAAAGATTACATTTCTCAGAATTTGAAAGACAGTGGATAAGAGTGGCAAGCTTGTGTGTGAGAAGAGGAGTCAAGTACTTGTTCCTTGCCTAAGCATGGTGCATGTGGTTTCAAGTCCTGTCGAACTCCAGTCCTTTGTGTAAATTTTTAAGTTTCTAGCCTCTTAGTCTAGTGAATGAGTCTCTTCCTTCCCTTCCTGGCAATAGAAAACCTCCAAGATGCCGACTTCCTATTTTTATTTCTTTTCGTCTTTGACTTTTCTCCCCACTGACACTCATTTGGAAAGGACTCCACTCACTCTTCAGCTCTATCCTCCCTTGTTTCTTATTCTCCCACACTTAGATCCCATTCCCACTTAGAGATTGACCCGCTTGTTTTCGGCAAACCAGATCTATTAGTTACAAAGAGTTGGAAGGGCCTTATTTACCAATATGTTTTTTATTTTTTATTCCTCGCTCCCTCACAAATAAAATTAAATCTGTGTATATATTTATGATTTAATAAAATTTTTTCAAAGTTGGGTTTAACTTTAATAGGACAGCTTCTAAAGTGAATATGGTATTGTGATGACAAATATTTCTAGTTATGAGTAGGATAAATAATTTTAAATATTTATGACCAAGGATGACCAGCGACACCCATTATCCCCACACATTTAATTGGCCTTGTGCCTAATTAGTTCAATTTGTAATTCTTTTTATATTTTGTGCAAATAAATATTTCAAAGTGTAGTATTTGTCATGTCTAAAAATCGTACAATGATATCATGGGGTCATTATTCACAAAAGATGTCTTTAGGATGGAAATATTTCAAAAACTCTCCGAAAGATTTTGTAGATAAACCCTCCATAACCAAATGGTACAAATAATATTGTGGGGTCTGCGTTTGAGCTAGATGTTCATCGGGATTTTATCCTTGGATTTCAAAATCAACAGAGATTAGAGCATTCCTATAATGATCTGGTCCCTGTTGATTGTAGTGTAATGCTATTCTTGTGCAGTTCTAGGAGGTCCACTCTCCCATGCTTTGCCTTCTCTCTTTTAGAAAAGGTTAGTTGATTGCTAATTGCCTGAAGCGTTTTTACCAGGGAATGCTGACAATTGCCCAAGCACTTTTTGCAGGTAAGAGTGCTCCTCCTCAGGGGGCGCTGACTTCTCTATTGCACTTCCCGGCCCCAGTGTCCAAGTTTTTGTGGTGAGAGAGAACTAAATATACCTTCCATAACCAAATAGTATAATATTGTGGGGTCTGCGTCCAGAGAATTGAAATATGTTACAAATTCCTATATAGACAAATCCTCCATAACCGGATATATTCTGAAACTAAATCAACCAATAAACTTAGATAAGTATGTTTCAGTTTGATTCCACCGGATGTCAATAAAATAGAAATATGTTTCAGTATAACACAACAATATTCCACAGATAAAGGATAAAACGGTGAAATTTCCACGGGTCACCCTAATAGCCATAATAATGTCATTATCTAATGTACTTTTGCTTTTAATTCCAAGAGAAAGGACTTGTCCTGCCTTGATAGAGTTCAAAATAGACTTCGTAGCCTCGTAGGAGATGTCCTTTTCTCCTCCTTGCAACCTCTATCTCACAGAAGAGATGTTGTGAGTTTGTCTCTGATGTATCGTAATTTTCATGGAAAGTGTTCAACTGAGCTTCAATCTATGGTCCCCCCTCCCCAAACTTTCACAAGAAACACTCGTCTAGCTGTAAACACTATCAATAATTTCCCCCACTCTTTATCTGTGCCTAAACCTAAACGTAGATTCCATGAACAAAGCTTCTTTCTTAGAACTGCACGCCTGTGGAATTGTCTTCCGTTTTCCTGCTTTCCGGCTGACTACAATATGGTTGTGTTCAAGTCTAAAGTAAATAAGTTCTTGATGAGCCGTTCCATATAAGTTATTAAATTTACCAAATTTTCATTACTAATGATTACTATATTGACCAATTTCTACTGTACACTCTTTAACCCTTATCCTTGAGTGGCCTCTGGGCCTTGATAATGTGGTGATGCCTTTGTAAAAAAAAAAAAAAAAAAAAAAAATGTAATTTGGAGCATCGCATTTTTTTTTTTTTTTAGGACGACAAAGATAACGCCATATCTTTGTCATGTGCCTACGTTTTTTTTTTGTTTTTTTTTATATTGTAAAAAGTTATATACACCCATTCTTAATTAGGACACACAAACAATAAATGATAAAAATAAACCACAACATTTGTCTGGGAAAGAAAAGAAAATTCTCTTTAACATCATACGCACAAGCAAAAAATATGACCCCAACCGGAAGGGAACAAAATGTTGAGTTTGCTACTGTACAATCTCTTGTAAGCTACCGCCTCCCCCACAAGAGGCGGCAATGTCTGGGAGGAGAGTTTCATGACAACAGAGCAGATACTACAGTACTCTACTCAAAAAGAAGAGAAAGTAATACATACACTACCAGGGCCATAAAAGTAATGTCTCCTATTTTTTATTCTGCCCAAATGGATAGGAGGGGATTGCAAATGGCATTATTATGATGACCTGAACTTATGCATCAATAACCTGATAGTTTCATCCTTCTGTTGCAGACATTGACGGTGTTAGACTCTAAGAAATCAACCTCTATCATGGACGTGTGTCAGAAGCAGAGATGTGTCATTGAATTCCTTTCGTGTAGCCTCGTTTTCAAATATAATATATGATCATTGTTGCAATAGTGTAAAAAAAAAGAAACTCATGATAATTTTGACGTGCAACGGTTCTTCGCCCAAGAAAGAAGTAAGCAAAACATTATGTTAAAAAAAAAAAAGAACATTTGAAAGAAACAAGGCAATTAAACGGAGAGCACTGTCTGCCAATAAGTGCTGGACAGAAGGAGTAAATTAAAGATTATCTCCTACAATGTGATTTTATGATTTGTATTGAACTATCTAGAACAATATTACTTTCTGTGTAGTTATTAGTACTTATTAATTTATCTTATTTGGATTTAAAATACAATGGACACTATTTTCATAGAAATGTTTAATAAACTCATACTTGATGTGGTTTTTCTGTCCATAAAGTTAATTTTTTGTGCTATCCAGAACAATATCAGTTTTATCAAAACATATTTATTGATAAAATATATTTTTCATTCTGTAGAATTTTACAGCTCTTGAATAAATAAATATTTTATTAATTTTTCTTCATAAATACATATTTTATCTTAATTAGACTCATCAGTGTAGCTAACTATAAAGCTAAAAATCACTTTTGGCTTCTATGGAATGCGATTGGCTACCGATATTACCTTAGAAAATTAAAAGGAAATATATATATTTAAGATTTTATAGTGTTTATATTTCCTGATAAGGGGAGCAAACTGGTTAGGTGCAAGCTCAATGCTGAACGAACCTTATTAGAATGATGTCATCCCTAATCGAAAAAATGATAACTGCAATGACTACAGTGAAAGATCTGGATGGAAAATTAGTTCTTTGGATTGGGTTTTTTTTAAATTGGATTTCTGACGAGAAAATCTTCTGCAAATGGAAAGGCTAAAACAAAGAAAAAAAAAAATTGCTAAAAAGTTTCAAATTATTTCACTGCTTTAACTCTACCAGACCGAGTTACCGATGTACCAGTAATTTCCGAAAATGCTATATACCGAGTTACCGCTAAACTGGTATTTTTTCGACTACATGTTTTTGTGTTGTCAGGGAACTAAAAATAGTTACCCAATCGCTGCTTAGCTTTGATTTAGCACAAGTCTAACGTTCTGTAAATGGCTTCTTTTATTTTGGTGGAGTTGTGAGTTGTTTTGTAGACTAAAGTAGCCATGAAGCGAGCTCGTGACGAACCAAGCACTTTGACAGGTAAAAAAGCGAGACCAAGGAGTTTGACGGTGCAACAAGTGTTGGATGAAGTGACAAATTCTGATTCAGACGAAGACGAATTTGATCAGTAGTATGTTTCTGAAACAAGTAACGCTAGTGATGAATATATCGATGAAGGAGAAAGTGATGATAATTCTGATGATGCAAATGGACCTATGAATCAAGGAAGGCTCCACCTGTTGGGCAGACTGGCACACGAAGGCTGTATTCTGGCGGCAAAAAATTACTAATGCGTTTAAATTTTTTTCACAATTTTGCTCAGGAAGCAAGGCACAGGAGCAAATTAGGTTCAGTAGCTCAGGTCTGGTAGAGTTAATTCATTTCTATGAAAGATTTGTCTTTAGTCAATCTTCAAGTGCATACCTGGAAAGCGAAGTTATTATATGCCTGACACGGTGATATATGAGACGGGAGACAGAGAGAGGCAGCCTTAGTAGAAGTTGGTGTCCCAATGATGGTAGGTGAAACAGATCTCCGAAGGAAGGGATAACGAAATAGCAAGGTATTTATTTACATAATAAATTCCTCAAAGACTGAAACAACTATATGTGCCACTTTTTTTTCGTTAAAAATCTTTGTAAAAAAATAAACAAATTCATTTTTTCGATTAGTCATGCCTTGATGTTACTAATTATGCACAACTAAAAATTAAACACAATTTTATGTACATCTAATTAATTCCTAAAAGACTGAGACAATTATTTGGCATGCTGTATT
>NC_136507.1:18390610-18410610 GCF_053919585.1 Euprymna scolopes | reverse complement strand
AGGAAGAGAAAAGGACATCTCCTACGAGGCTACGAAGTCTATTTTGAACTCTATCAAGGCAGGACAAGTCCTTTCTAGCAGCTCCTGCCCAGATGTGGCAACAGTATTCCATCCTTGGACGTACCTGGCTCTTATATAGATAGAGAATAGCATCAGAATACATCATATTTATGAGTGTGTCTTGTGTAGTGTTTTTTACTTATAGCTGGATATACAGAAACAACTTTCCTTTATAGAGGACTAGCAGGGGTACCCGGCGTTGCTTGGAACCATTTAAAAATGACAAAAACTAAATAGAAGAGGTTAAATGTATGTATAATAACATCTTTATATTAAAACTTCTATCTCTGTATCCATCTCTCAATATTTCTCTCATTCCCTCTTCCTCGTTTTCCACATTCCCCAAAACTCTTCACCTCCCTTCCCACAACCCATTCCTCTTTATTGAAAATAATAATTATACAAGTCAGTCACCTCTTCTATATGATACATAACATTGAAAATGAATGAAAAACTGACCCCACCCTGCAACAAAACATAGCCTAGTTGACCCCAAAAAATGAATATACATTTACCATTTTAATCTCAAATAGTATTTATCCAGAGCAATGCCGATCATGAATATACCAAGTTTGTGGGTGTTTATTTTTGTTTTTGTTTTTTTGTAGAGTAATTTTTTTTTTGTCCAGCCTATTCCTTTTTCTGGACATACACACGCTAACTTTAGTCGGTATAAGGGAAGTAGCTCTTTGAAAATAGATCAGAGTGACTTTCCTTTAGTTAGTGTCCGGAAAGCAAACTACATGATAACATTAAAAGAGTCGAGCACATCTTGATGACATTAAGTGATACAAATGGCTATTGGACACTAAGATAATAAATTTATTTTCTTTAAATTTTAGATAATATACATTGGGGATTATGCCTATTAAAAATAAAACCCAACTTGTGGGTAGTCGAAGTGTACTTTTCAAGTTTTAGCTGGACGTGCAAAGTGTAGTGGATAAAATACTTGGTAAAATCCAGTTGTAAGTTACATTTTTCTATAGGTTGAAAATTCAATCCTTAGTGTGGGTAATATTGAAAATAGAATTGCAGATTATTTAGGATTTCTATTCCGTCATAACTGACGGAATAAGAGCATGCTACCCCTGTAGATTAAATAAAGGTTTTCGTTCAAAAGTCTGTGCAGATTCTCAAGTTTGGCATAAAGATTTCCAAGTCTGACAAGATGCATCTGAAGAAGATGTTTCAGCAACCAAAATGTGAAAATAACACTCAAGATGAAGACAGTAGTCCGATGACTCCAAATAGTATGCAGTTGAATAGGATTTTTATTATAAAGAAAACAAAAGTTAGAAAACTTGAAAAAAAGAAAATGATTTATGTGATTCCCGAGGTCGACAGAAAGACTCCTGAATTTGTCAAAAAGGTTTCAGAGTCCACAATTAAACTAAGATTTGTTGTTCAAGATGCAGAAATAAAATCAAATAAATATTCTTTTTATTAAAATTTGGAACGGAACTCTCTATCTAATCCACAAAGGTTGTTCCATCAGCCATGACTGGGTAGAAGTCCTAACTAATTCGCAATTTTAATTTTAGTGTTGCCCACTCTGAGGATTGAACCTTTTAACCTCGAGAAATGTGTAGCTTAACCCTTATCCTCGAGTGGCCTCTGGGCCTTGATAAGTGGTAAGCTTACGAGTGAATTTTACCAAGTACGACAGAATTCTGTACAGATTTCTGAATTCGACGGGCAAAATGTCAGAGTTCACCGAGGTACATCTGAAATAGGTCAAAGGTTACATCGATTGAAACGTTGTGAAAATAACAATCCAGACTGGAACAGTAGTCTAAATAATCCAAATACTAAGAGTTTAAATTCATTTAAAAAAAAAAAAAAAGAAACAAAATGTAAGATTTTATTACTTCATGAATTGAAAATCGAAAACTCATTGTAAAAATACTCATCATTTAATTAAGAAACAACCCAGACAATCTCCAAAAGAAACCCATATACCAAACAAAGTGCTCAGTCAGTAACCTTGTATCAAACTAAGTCAAGTACAAGCGTTGAGTAATATAAAGAAGAAAAACCAACATGAAATTTAAACCCTCAACTGCTAACTTGTGTACTAACGCCAGAAGACATAGTTTCTGTGGCTTTTATCATAAGTTGGTTGGTTGTTTTTGTTTTACGGCATATCAACCCTTTTCGGGTTATTTAATGCTGAATCCAAAGATTTTGAAGAAAAAATTTTTTTAATAGAATATATTTGTTGTTTTCACGTCGGTTTCTATTTAACCCATAGTTGGGACCCTAACAGCTACTACCACTCCGGGTCAGAGTGGACCTGGGAGCAATGGTAATTAAAGGGTGGCTCCACACTCCCCAAAGCCCACAAGCTGGGGCCTCACCACTGGATATAGTTTAATGTCATATCCAGGATCCCCATTGAGGGACTTTTACCCTCTGCAGTGGGGCAGTCGGCGTATTCTAATGCCCCACCGACAGGGCCGTCATAAGTTGGAGAGTTCATTATTATATGTAGGATGGACACCCCACAACACATAGACAACTAGCCTTTATGTAATAGATTATTTACCAAAGTATGAATCGACTTTGGTATTTTTTTACGACCTGCCCCAGAGTAGTATAAACACCCACTGTCACCCCATGTTAAGAACGGCTTTCGGTATAACCTCTCCCAACCTCGTGTTAAGAACGACTTTCAAGGTTTGGGGGGGGAGGGTATTCCGAAAACTGTTCTTAACATGGAGAGGTTGGGGTGTTTATAATACGCTGGGGGCACGTCGTAAAAATTTACCTTGACTTTATCTAGGTTTCTAATCTGCGTTGCCTCTTACTCCTGGTCATATTATTACAGGTTGGTTTGGTTCGATTTAGTGACATGTCAACAATTTTAAGATCACTTAAACAGAATCTCTACGTTGTAAACATTTCATTGGTTTGGTGCCGTCTGTTCAATGGAATATCAGCCCACTTTTTTACTTAATGGCGAAACACAATCTCTATTGTAAACGGTCCGTTGGTCGCTTTACTTTGTTTCTCTAAGTCGGCGGTGAAACTAAAGAGGACCACAAAACAAGAAAGGATACGCATTCCTTTTGTTTCTCTACTCTCGTCAATTTTTACACATATTCTCCATGTTATGCGACCTTTAATTCGATGAGGGTTTTCTTTCCGCACGCCATGACTTCATTGTTACACCAAGAATAAAGGTCAACCTCATGCTGTTTTCTAGTTCACTGTGATCTACATTTGCACTTGTCCTAGTTTGGAACAAGGTTATTGACTGTTAGGTGAAAGTACAGAATAGGTAAAAGAAGCCCCTCCCTACGTTTGTTTGTTTGCTTTGTTTTGTTTTCTAAATAATAACGTTATTATTTATAACTAGCTGGGGGGGAGGGGGGTAACTCGGTCGTAATATATATATTTTAATTCATACAGATTTCATATTTATAATATATAGTACTGATTTGAAAAGTTAAAAAAAAAATGACTTGGGTGCCATCAGCTAGAATCGAAACCAAAACATTTATTGCCCCAACCGTGTCCCCTACCGTTTGAGCTATCGACAGATAAATAAGAAAGGTTTAAAATGAAACCACTTCAAACTATGAATGAATCTACGCATGCGCAAAAGTAATAGAAATATGTCGGCAAGTTGAAATGAACATTTTGCATTTCAACTTGTGCACATATGTCTGTACGCGTTATTCATAAATCCAAACAAGGATTTTACTCGTTATAAACCATCCTTGTGTATGATTACTATTTCCTGTTAATTTCAGTGTTATGTGACCAGAAGTTCAAGAGTTAAATATTTTCACACAGACATACATACATCTACTGCTTTATTTATATAGAAAACCATTCTTAACATGAGGAGGGACAACTGAAACTGAAGTAGAAACAGTAATCGCTGGAAAAAATACCTATCTCACTGCCGATGTAATCCTCTATCTGCATAAGAGTTAAGTACATCCTAAAATGGAGTACTGTTGCCACATTTGGGCAGGAGTTACTCGACGCGTCCTAACCTGATTTGATAAAGTTCAAAACTGGCTCAAAACCGAGTAGGTGAAGCCGAAGCCCTTTACTCTCCTCTGCAATCTCTTTTTCACATAGAGACTTTGCGAGCCTGTCTCTGCTCTATCGTTATTTTCATGGCAACTGCTCGCCTGAGCTCCAATCTATGCCCCCCCCCTGCCGGACTTTCACAAAAAAATTCGACTAGCTACAACTACTATCAACAATTTCCCCCACTCTCTAGTTGTACCTAAATGTAACCGCAGATTTCATTAACAAAGCTTCTTTCCTGGAACTGTGAAACACTGTTCCGCTGGCTTGCTTACCGGCCGACTACAATATCGTAGCCTTCAAGTTCAATGCAAACAAGTTCTTGCTGAACCGTCCTCTTAAATAATCAAATTGTACCCAACTTACACCATTAACGATTACTACGCACAGTCATTTAACCCTTATCCTCGAGTGGCCTTCGAGCCTAGATAAGTGGTGACTCCCTTGTACAAATAAAGTTATTTTGGTAGTTAACGTTATTGTATTTTTAATTTCAGTGAATAATAGATTGGCAACCAAATAATGCTTAAGTCATGCAGAGGCGAGAAACACATACGCAGACACGAGAACTGATCACAACTTGTTACTAGTGCAGTTTAAAATCCATAAGCAAACTAATCGCTGTCGTTTTTGGAGTAAATAAAAGAAAATCAATGTAAAAAATGGAAGGTGCAACCGGAAGTGTAGTGGAAACAGAAATCGTAAAGATAACCCAAAACAGTTCACTACGTAAGCTTTCGATATTTGGGGTTTGTTTTAGAATCCACAGAGATGTGAAAAAGTGGTCAAAAATTCACAACAAATGTTATCAAAGGCGAGATAAGTTACTCTTAGGAAATGTTTTTCGTGGTTTTACTCACTTTAAAACGTTTATTCGGTTCGAAAAACAGATAGTGCAGAGCGTTGTTACATAAGAACAAGAAAATTGGCCGCGACTTGACTCCTAAGTATAAAACATTTAGTTTTGAAAATTACTTAAGACAAAACATATATATATATATATATATATATATATACACACACACACACACACACACACACACACACAAAATACTATTAGAAACCTATGCAATATATGTTACCGTGACATGTATTGAAAGTGATTTTGAAGCCTTGAAACTGGCTGATAGAAAAGTCATTTTTTGGTTAGAAATAAAGATTTTATGCCAAAGTCGAGTATTACGGTTCATTTGTGCCGCTCCTGAAACAAAGAAGACCAGTGATTTTTCGAACGCGCCAGCGCGCCGCGCCACTATTATATTATTGAGTAACTCTCTTTTTTGTTTTGTTCTAGTTTCATTTTTTTTTTTTTTTTTTTTTTCTGTTTCCAGACTCTGCACTTTTCTGAATTAGGGCATCATCGAAGTTACTTTTAAATGTAACTTTCCTCTTTTCTTTTCTTTTCTTTTAATATATAATTACACAGAAGAAGAAAAAGGCAAGAAAGAAAACATGATAGGAAATAAATTAGAACTCAGAAAGTGTAAGAATTCTAGTCAGACACACACACACACACACACACACACACACACACACACACACACACACACACACAAGCCCGTGACTTTTGATACGCTCTAATACCCCCTCCTCCGTCGCACGAATTAAAATAATTCAGAAACTGAAAAAGGGAAAAAATAAAAACCAAGTCATAAAACACCAATTCCTTTGTCCTCTTAAAAAAAATCCTTTTTTTCCTAAATTAATCGAAATGGCCTGTAACGCCGTTGGTTAACAATTAGTTTTAAGCGAGTCTTCTGAAGGTTGATGGTTCGATCCTTATTACAGGCAATATTAACTAACAATAACGTGGCTGACGAAACGAGAACAAGCTATCCCCATCGGTTCATTTCGAAAAGCAGTGTATTAGTTCTCAAATTCAAATGGAATATCAGGTCACCAAGTTTAAATGGAAGGTCACCAAGTTCAAATAGAAGGTGCCCAGGTTCGAATTTAAGGTCACTAAGCTCTAATCGAAAGTTTGCAAATTTTAAGAGATACTCCTGAAGAAAGTCGGGGGTTACATCGGCCTTAAATATGTGAATATATGTGATAACTAAGATGAGGATAGGCGTTCAAATAAACAATGTAAATATTTTTTAAATGAAATGAAAAATGTTCTCGCACGGAACGATATAAACAGAAGAAAAAACAGTAAATATATTTAAAGGATTTCTGAAGTTTTTCAATTCATAATTTAAAAATAGCAGAATGTTTTTGTTTTTTGTTTTAACTTTTCGGGTGGCTTGAATAGTCGTCACTCGTCAAATATCATTAAATATAATTCGTTCTCTTAATTTGGGCCAGAAATTACTTTATCCGCCAATTTAAAGGCTCTAAAAATCACTTAAGAATGTCGAACATGCCGAAGTAAGTAAACACTAATTCCGGACATTTTTTAACAATAACCTTTGCATCGTCTCTGTGTGTGTGTGCGCGCGCGCACGCGCGTTCGTGTGTGTGTGTGTGTGTGTGTGTGTGTGTGTGTGTGTGTTTCTCGCCTATACATAACTTTAACCATTAATATTAATCGAATATTGAAATTAAGAATAAGGGGGAAAAAAAAAAAAAAAACTAAAGCGAATTATTACTTTACAGACCATGCTGTTTTTTTTTTTTTTTAGACAGGATTTTCAAGTTAAATTCAATTTTTACGGTATCTTTCGTCCATTAAATTGTTAATTGAAAGTACAGAATAGTTAAAAAACGCTCTTCCCCGCTAATGTTAACAATGAGTTTCTAAATAATATCCTTATTATTTCAGCACAATCCGTATTCTGTAGATGTGCAAAAAGTTTTAACGACTATATTAAAAAAAAAAAAAAAAGAAAAAAAAGGATGATTTTATTTGGAATTATTATTCTGTAAACCGAACAACACCGGGTAAATACAGCCATTTATTGATAAACTAACAAAAGATAGATGTCCTCGTGACCCTTTGATATGTGAAAGTGATTTAAAACCTTTAAACTGTCGATCAGAAAGTAATTTCTAGTAAGAATAAAACTTTATAGGCCAAAGTCAAGCATATGTATCACATTTTGCGTGATATGCGTTTGAATTAAGAAAACTATATAATAAAATGTACTATTTGGCGTGGCACGGTTCTATGAATATACAAAAGAAAAAAAGAACTTTAACTACTCATAACCCCAAATTAGGCCCAAAACTAAAAATTTCAATTTTATATATATATATATATGTGTGTGTGTGTGTGTGTGTGTGTGTGTGTGTGTGTGTGTGTTATGAAAATATATATGGCAATTAAGCTACACAGAATATTCCGCGTTTAATTTTCGTGAGAATTCGTCGGGCTTATGCCTTAGTCCTGGCGAATTCTTAGGAAAATGAAACGCGGAATATTCTATGCCATATTTTCAAATCTTACTACCTAGCTCTACTTATGTATTGAGCACTGTTGAAGTAAATACTGAAAATTTACGCCTAAAATTATATCTTCGAACATTAATTTGTGAATAATGAAATAGTCATATATATATATATATATATACATGTGTGTGTGTGTGTGTGTGTGTGTGTGTGTGTGTGTGTGTGTGTGGTTTAAAATATCGGTCAATATTAACAAAGAAAAATAAACTCTCTCACACACGCACAGAAAAAAATGATAAAAAGAAAATGTTTCGATTTTTTTTTTATGAGTTCTGTATTATTCAGATTATTATTCTAATATGGGTTGTTATTTTCACAACATTACGGTTGGTGTAACCTCCGACCTTCTTCAAGTGCATTTTTCAAACTTGGAAATTTTCTAGTCGAACTTGGGAACTTCAGTGGATTGAGTTTAAAATTCCGCCCTAGATTCTCAAGTTCGACAAAAAGATTCACAACTTTGAAAAGATGCACCTTAAGAAGGCCGGATGTTAAACCGACCGAAATGTTGTAAATATAATATAAAAACCAAGATGAGAATAGTAGTCCGAAAATTCCAAATGACACACACACACACACACACACACACACACACACACACACACACACACACACAAATTAATTAATCCATTATGATCGATAAATTAATTTAATATCATACCGATAGATTTGCCTGTTCTTGTCTGGTTAAATTGCAGCCAATGTCCGTGTTTCTTGGTTTTTAAATAAGGCATTATATTCCACCCGAATTGTGTTATAAAATCTCTTAGCGACTGCCCACCCTTTTGTAAGGATGAGGAAAGAGAAGAGAGAGGGAGAGAAAGAGAGAGAAAGAAAGCGAGAGAGAGAGCATCCGGGTAGGTTTGGAGTTGAGACGACAAAACTGATGAAGACGACGACGATGATGATGATGAGGGGTGGCCTAATACCCGTACACAAAAGAACAACAACAACCAACTATTCAACAGATATTCGGATGATGTAAGACAAGTAAAACAAAAAAAAAGCAAGAAATTCCTCGCATTCAAGTCTTTTTTTAACAGCTTGCTTTTATCTCGATCCTCTAGCTCTCTCTCTCTCTCTCATATATATATATATATATATATATATATATATATATATATATATATATATATATATATATATATATATATATACTAGCGGGGAAAAGCTCGGTGTTGTCCGACATTCAATAAGGAACTCCCAGACTACCATTATATTACATAATATGTATGTACCCGACTGAATATTTGCCGATCCGAGATGACACCGAAGGTCACAGGGTTTAATGTGAAAAATCCAGGATAATATTCTAGATGGAAGAAAAAAATATTGGATCAGATCCATCTTCCTAAGAAACGAAATGACGGGTGCGGGTAAAGGGTGTTGGGACCCACTTCGTCATCTCAAAAAGAGGAAGCAATTCCTAGGAGAAAATCATTTTTTAATCTAATCCAAAAGAACGAACAAGCGATCCTGGAAGTCAGGGTAGTTAACCTTTCTTCCAAGAAGCCCGGATGTTACACGAGGCCGGTTATATCATCTAGCCCCTCTCCCTACACACACGCGCGTCTTCTAGAATGCATTCTGAAATTTATAAAACTATCCTAGGCGACCTATAATAAACAAACCTCCATATTGCCGAAGGAGGAGATGACGTCTGGGATGATCGCCTCTCATGACAGAAAAGGACTGCTTTAATTTTTATCCGAAGTGAAAAATAATCGAACTCAGCAACTCAGCACTCAGCACATAACCGTATTAGCTTTTTATTTTATTTATATATTTTTTTTTTAAATTTTATAATATTTAATTCTTAGATTCTATAATATTCTATTCTAAGGATGGTGGCCCAGGGATATATTCAATATTGATTGGATGTGTGTGTGGGGGGGGGGTAATTAAAATGACATCAATATAATAAATTTCAATAAATTTAGTCTTGAATCTCCATCCAGGAACACTAGGCGTTTCGCGGAACCACGTGCATTCCTGCTCCTTATTGATGTTTCGGGTTTGTATTACTGTACACATAGATTCGAAAAAGTTGTCAAAAAACAAATATATAACAAATAAATGTTATCAAAGGCAAGATAAGTTACTTTTCTACCAAACTGGATATAATTTTCGTGTTTTTATTCGATTTAACATGTTTATTCAGCTCAAAAAGCATACAGTGTTTACCGATGTTGGAAAATTCAAAATGGCGGCCGACTCTCTCTTTAACACGGTAAGTTCGGGAAAAGGTGTTATAAATAATAAACTAGACAAAATACTATTAAAAAACCACCGAATATATGTCAAGTTATGTCACGGTAACATATATTGAGCAAATTTCTAACAGTATTTTGTCTAGTTTATTATTTATAACACCTTTTCGCGAACTTACCGTGTTAAAGAGAGAGTCGGCCGCCATTTTGAATTTTCCAATACATCGGTAAACACTGTATGCTTTTTGAGCTGAATAAACATGTTAAATAGAATAAAAACACGAAAATTATATCCAGTTTGGTAGAAAAGTAATTTATCTTGCCTTTGATAACATTTATTTGTTATATATTTGTTTTTTGACAACTTTTTCGAATCTATGTGTACAGTAATACAAACCCGATGTTTCTATTATTATTTTTTAATTTACATAATTTTCGAGTCATAAAATCAAGTCATATTTCCTTTTCATATTGATATCTCACTATGCTGCACATATTTTGATCAAAATAAAATATTTTTAACTCAAAGGTTCTGAGTGGTGTACTTTCAAAATATATGCAGGAGATACCAGGGCGGGGTGGAGGTATCTCAAAAACTGGCATTTCTATATGATAATAACGAAAAGATATTGAATTTCAAGTGAAATAAATGGGGCCTACGTAGTTCTCAAATAGTAATATATCCAAAAATTACGAAAAACGATAAAATAGAAAAATAATTAAAATAAAGTGAATCACTTACACTTACTAAAAATTAAATAAGTTGACAGGGGAGATAATTAGGTTCTGCTGCCTACGTCAGATACTGAACGTAATTCAAAATGTCGGACAAATTATATTTCTCATCTAAACTTTATCGCAAACAGTTTTTCATTGATAATTATTTCCTACCATATCGTTTTCCGTAATTTTTGGATATGTTATTTGCGACATGATAATTGCGTAGATACCATTTGTTTGAATTGAAGGTCAATATTTTTGTTATTTAGAAGCACCTCAAAACCATAGGAATGGTTCGTGAACAATCAGTATAGTGTAGTTACAGTCTGATTGATTGTTGTATCCCGTTTTAAGCCAGGATCCTCTGCATTAACATTTCCTTCTTAATTTTTGAATTATTTATTTTAATTATCTCCATCAATAATCGATTGGCTCGGGGGGGGGGGGTCACACAGACCGAAACCTTGAATTATAAAAGTCAAACAAACCACAAAAATAGATCTTAATGTGAAAAAACTTAACCCTCCCCCATAATTTCTTCTCCGCTTTTTAGTTATTTTAGTTGTTGTTATTATTATTGATTAATCTTATTTGGAAAAAAAAAAAGGGTCTTTTTTTAAATTTTTATTTCCCAAAAAATACAAATTTATAGTCTTTAAATTAAGCTGGTTAATCCGAAGAATTCGACTGGAAAAAGGCAAGGTTCTACTTTTTTTCTCTTTGTTTGGCGATTACAGCAAAACTAATTAACCGGCAAAAATATCCGCTAATTTAGTTTTGTGGTTCGTTTGTACTCTAGCGCGACCATTGGGCTATCTTTTTCCATTTCACTTGGTAATTCGCCCAAATGTTGGATAAAATCGATTCTTGCTGTGAGCTGTTTTTGCCCGGAAATAAAATTCTCATTTACTTTTTTAATTTATAAAAAAAAAATGAACTTTTATTTATTTATTTATTTTACCTATGGCAGCCAATTCCTTTTCGACTTTTCTTGCATTTATTTTTTCACTTTCATTTTTAAAATCGTTAAATTCCACTAAAAAAGAATGCTTAAAGTTTATTTTCTTGTGTCAAAAATTTATAGTTTGGAGTGCAAATAAAAATTTATAAAGCAACATGGCGCCAGCGATAAAAAAATATTGAAATAAACTTAGCTTTTCAAAACTTTAAAAATAAATTAGAATTTTATTTCAAGAAAAAGATAAACTTTATTACCATTATCAAAAAATATGAATTCATCGAAAATTTGAGTGAAAAAAAATATATATGTAAAGAGTACCCATAATAAAATTAAACAAAACAAAATTAGATTCTATTTTTTAGGCGATTACATATGTGAACAGTTTAAAAAGCTTGGCGGGAAAAAGAAAAACAATAAAGTTAGAATTTAGAGTGGAGGATCAGGTTCGTATAAAAAAAATTAACCTAAAATGATCTTGTTTCCGGACCATTCTGATGTTTAGGGTAGTTAACCAATTATTTTTACCACTATAATCGTAAGTCCAACTAGCAAAATCGCCTAAAAATAGTAAGATTTCCCCCCGCCTCCAATTCCCCCCCCCCCCACAAAAAAGCACGAGACTTAAGTCTCAGCAAAAGTAGGTTATAGTTAACTAAGTTAAAATTCCCCTGATTTACTACCGGTTTCTGCTCCATATACGGAACGACGGTGACACGGTCGTTGTTCGGTAAAGTCATTAACCAGAACGGACCATATCTTGCTATACACCGTCGGTGTTTAGCAAGATATGGTCCGTCCTGGTTAATGACTATTTTCCTCTCGGATAACGTGAATGCCCTCTTATTTTTTCCCATGTTAAGAATGGCTTTCTTGCCCGCTTGATCATGTCCAGCCAGGTGGACAACAGAAACCAGAACTTAAAAAGAACAGACAATCTTGAAAAATTAAATGGTAAACTATTCGTAAACACTAGCATGACCCGGAACTGATGAGTCATTTTTCGTTAATTTTATATGAGGAACTGATCCCTTACTTTAATTTCTAAGTTAATTGTTTTATTTGTTTTTTTTTTTGTTTGTTTTTGTTTTTAAACCTGATTGACCAAGCTTTTTAGTGTGTGCTCACGCGTAATCGCCTAAAAAGAAATAAAATTTTAGATAGATAGCGGGGAAATAAAGGCCGTTATAAACTCTCACACGTTTTAATGTGATTTTATCAAAAACACATCTAAAAAGATTTTTGTCTATTTAGGACTGGAGAAAAAATGAATTGAAATGTTTCGTCTGTTTCTTTTTCTTTACAAATGAATGTCACATGACACTAGCACTTTTAATTACAAAAAAAAAAAAAAAAAAGACTAATGATAAGTAAAAAGAAAAAAAAAATAACTTCTACTTAACTAGTATTTTACTTAACCTAATTTCGTTTCTACTTTTCAGGTCAAGACAATGTTAGCTGAACTTCGTTTAATTAGATTCATTATTTTAATAATGAAAACTGTTTCATCCGTTTTTTTATTTATTTATTTTAGCTACTTACTCTCATTCACCGCAAACAGTTCTAGGAGGTCCACCCACTCAGGTCTTGCCTTCTCTCTTTGAGAAGGGGTTAGTTTATTGCTAATCGCCTAAGACGCCCTCACCGGGGAATGCCGACAGGGATGCCCAAGCACATTTTTACAGGCCAGAGTGCCCTTCCTCGGGGGACGCTGATTTCTCAATCCCACTTTCCGGTATTTAAGTTCTTGCAGTGGAAGAGAACTAAATATCAACGAGTAAAGAGAGTAACCTAATTTCGTTTTTTTTTTTTTTTTTTTTTCAGGTCAAGACAATGACTAGATGAACTTCGTATAATTAGATTAATTATTTTAATAATGAAAACTGTTTCATCCGTTTTTTATTTATTTATTTATTTATTTATTTATTTTACTCTCATTCACCCCAGACAAGGTATGTTGTCACTTGGACGTAAGGGGCTACTATTTTGGATCGTATCTACAAGAACACACTATGTAGGGAGGTCAACAGTGAGATGTTTGTTAGCATTATATTTAAACTAGTGTCAGTGAAGGAAGCACAAGCAGGAGACCGGAAGGGAATTCCAAAGTCTATGAGTTCGAAGGAAAACAAAAGATTTCCGGTATCTAGGGACCTCAACAGTGAAGTGTCAAGTGATGGAATTTTGCGGTTTGTCGGATTAATCAGAGATATTTACGTCAAGGAACCACAAGTGCTACAAGTTCATCGGAGCACATTCCATTACAATACTTGTAAATCGGGCACATGGATGAAACATTGCGGCTCATGTCATGTTATAGGACAGAGATTTGAATTTTGTTGATAGTGCGCAGGAGGGGAGGGGGGGCTATTGGGTTGGCGTTTCTTTTGAATTCACGCCATAGGGATATTTTTTTCCGGCGTTCAATTAAAAAAAATCGATATCGTCGGCTTCAAACGCTAAATAAAGAGGACCAGTCTCTGATCGCCTATGTTGAACTCTCTTCGGCCTGTCTTTATATATGTCTCCTCGGAAAAGCGAGTCCGACAGAGGCGATTGGTCCTTTTTGTTTTGGATTTGAAATCGACAATACCTATGTTTTTTTTAACTTCTGTAAAACACACACATATTGTGACTCAGACAGCTGTTTAGTGTTTCGCTGTATCATAATGCGATAATACTTGTACTTGACTTAAGACTTTACTGCAGTTTCACGGTATTACCGATTTTCAAAAGTATTTCTCTTTGATGTCGGATATTTAGCAGAGAAGTCAACAACGAAGAAAAGTTACAAAAATTCAAATACATTACAAATAAATGTTATCAAAGGCAAGATAAATTACTCTTCTACATACCTGAATAAGTTTTGTGTATCTTAACGGAATTATAGGCGTTTATTCAGTTCGAAAGACAAGTAGTGTCGAAAAGGTAAGTTAAACGGGCAATCAAGATGGCCGACGAAAGCATGCTGTCTTCAGAGAGAATTGTTAAAAAGTGGAAAAATTAACAAAACACTAATAGAAATTCACCCAATGAGTGTCACAGTAAAACTTATTGGGTTGATTTCTATTTTGTTAATTGTTCCACTTTTGAACCATTATCGACGCTCTGGGGACAGCATGATGTTTTCGTCGGCCATCTTGATTTCCCGTTTAACTTACCTACTGGACACTACTTGTCTTTTGAACTGAATAAACGCTTAAAATTCCGTTAAAATACACAGATTGCCTTTGGTAACATTTATGTATTTGAATTTTTTGCGCTTTTCTTCGTGTGTTGGCTTATCTGCTAAATACCTATCTTTATTATTTATACAACTCTATCTTAAGGGATATTGAGCCCTAGAATCAGTGATTCACCATTAATGTTATAATGCTGAAATGAAATTCTGATTTAATCTTTTTTTGAAGTCTTGAAAAGTATTTAACTGTCTGGGTTTGTTTTACTATACACATAGATTCGAAAAAGTTGCCAAAAAACAAATATATAACAAATAAATGTTATCAAAGGCAAGATAAGTTATTTTTCTACTTAACTTGGAAGTTTTTAGTGTTTTTATTTAATGTAAAATGTTTAATCGGCTCGAAAAACATGCAGTGTTTATCGGTATATTTTGAAAAGACAAATGGCGGCTAGCTCGCTGTTGGGATACGTTAAGTTTGGGAAAATGAATTAAAACTAAAAATCTATACAAAATACTGTTAGAAACTCACTTGATATATGTTACCGTGACATAAGCCGACATATATTGATGGGTTTCTAACAGTATTTTGTATATTTTTTTCATTTGGACTAATTTTCCCAAACTTAACGTATCCAACAGCGAGCTAGCCGCCATTTGTCTTTTTTTTTTTTAATATACCGATAAACACTGCATGTTTTTCGAACCGATTAAACATTTTACATTAAATAAAAATACTAAAAACGTATCCAGTTAGGTAGAAAAGTAACTTATCTTGCCTTTCATAATATTCATTTGCTTTTTTTCTGACTTTTTCAAATCTATGTATATAGTAAAACGAACCCTATAATTTACTACAAACAAAAAGATTTTAGCACACAGAAAATAATTTAAAAAAAACAAACTCTTTAACCGAGTCTAACAAACTTACGCACAAAAATGAAAAGATATTTTTTTAAAACTACTAGTTTAAAACTTGCCAACAAAAAAAATATGGCGGTTCCGCCGGTTACCGTACTAAAAATTTAGAATAAAAGTTCAAATATAAAGATAAAAAGTATATAAGAATTTCGTGACGATTTCACATATAATCTAAATATTATCTAAACTTTCAATAAAATCCTAGTAAATTAAGGGAGATATTTCAAAGGTTTTACTTTTCATACTACAATTAAACTAAAACTGTTTTAGTACTCTCAACATTAAAAAAAAAAATAAGTTCGCGCAAAAACAATTAGGACGAAGTATTCCATTATATATATATATATATATATATATATATATATATATATATATATATATATATATATATATATACTTTACTGTAATAATGTACTGTTTTAAATCCTTGTTCTGTATTATGCAATGATATCACCTCCAAAACTAATCTAATTATTTTTTTATAATAATGCGAATGGCTAAACAATTTATTCGAAAAGAAATGGAAGAAATAGTTTTATGCGCATTTGGTGTCAAGGTTTTCGTTTTTTAGACGCGCCATGTGTTTCAACCTCGCAACTGTCCTCAATAGAAACAACAAAAAAGTAGGCTAACGCGCAGTTTTTGCTTTCAGTTTAAGCGCAAAAACATCACTAGAGATTAAAAATTGTTACAGTTGATTTGAAGTAGGTCTTAGTTTGTTAAAAACAAATTAGAAAACAAATAAAAATCGCTTAAAAATTTAGAAAAAATATTTAAAAAAAAAAAAACGGTTTTATATATATATATATATATATATATATATATATATATATATATATATATATATATATATATATATATATATATATATATATTACTGGCTGTATCTACTCGGCGTTGTCCGGCCGCCTTTTTCAGTTTTAGTTTGTTTCTTTTTTCTTTTCTTTTCTTTTTCTTTTTGATCAAGTTATTATTTTTATTATTAAACTACTGTTCTCATCTTGAGTGATATTTTCACAATATTTCGCCGATGTAACTTCCGACCTTTTTCAGGTATGTTATCGAATTCGGATAAATAGTTCCGTTCGAAATTCCGTGCAGATTCCCGGGTTCGACAGAAAAATTCCCAAATTCGACAAGATAGACATAAATAAGGTTGCATCGATCGTGAAAACAACACTCAAGATGAGAACAGTCGTCCGAAGAATCCGAATAAATAATCAATCCTCATCTAAAAAATTAGAAGCATAAGATTTGTTTCTGTGGTCAGTTGTACTCAAATTTATAAAAATGTTAAAGATTTTGATTGGATGTTCCCTGAATCTGCAGCAAAATGTTACGATAAGCTACGTTCATTATGTAATAATTGTATCTTTCCGGCGTTGCTCTGGAATCTTTCAGCTTTTTTTTTTTCTTTGTTTTTTGTATTTTATTTTCTACGAATCCGTTTTTGTCTTTTTTTTTTTCTAATTATTTTTAATGATTTTCTTTAGCGTTAGACTTAATTATTACGTTCTAGTTTTGTTATTAAATTATTAATTAAACTAAAACGTAAAAAAAACAAAAAACAATAACTAATTTTATTAAGGTAATGTTTATGGTAGTTACGGACTGTGTTGAAATAACAACGTTATTATTTAGAAAGCCATTCTTAACATGGGAACGGGAGGCTTTTAACTATTCTGAACTTTCACCTAACAATTTCATTTACAAAAGATACAATAAAAATTGAACTTAACTTGAGAATCCTATTTAAAAAATAGCATGGTCCATAAACCGCACAAGCGCATTTATTTATAAAACTATATTTAAATATATGAGGATTTGCTAAGGATTTTAAAGCCAGAAATTACTTTATATTCGACAGTTTAAATGGGTTCAAATTCCCTCCGAGGGATCAAGTTTTAAATAATTTACTTGTTTACAACGAAACCGAAATGGATTCTGGTAGTTTTAATTTGTTAAATTAGGTTATTTTTTAATAAGTTATTAAAATTAGTTTTATTTTATGCTACAATGTATTTTTATTTTGATACGTACTTGATTAATAGTAAATAATGAATGAGGTAATTTAATGAAAGTTACGTTGCGACGAGAAATACACACACACGAGAAATATTCACAGAATTTTTTCAAAATGAAATGTAAATAGGAATATAAAATGTTGGTCGCGTGAAGTTGATTTTGTCAAAACATTGTTAATTGTTATGACAAAATTAATTGACAAAGAGTCTCAAAAGGTTTTGTTTGGTTACGCAGTGTTTGAAATATATAAATTTTAAAACGGAATATAAATAACTGGTTGATCGAAAACAAACGAACATTATAAACTAATAGTACTACAAAGTGACTAAGAAAATGGAAACTATTGCGTATATATTTACTTAGTAAAACATTGGTGGCCCAGGACAACGACATGTCTAACACACAGACACTCACACTCATATAGTCCGATGAACACACACACAAGCACATACGCACACATACATACGATTGCGCGCATGCGCGCGTACACACACACACACACACACACACACGTACTCAAGATATAGATATTGAAATAGATTATTGATTTCCTTATTTAGATAAAAAAAAAAAGACGTCCGACTTTCAGTTTAAATATTTTTTATATAAAAAAAAGGTGTAAAAAAATTTTTTTTTGGTAAATGCTGATAAGTTATGTAAAAAATAAAGTTTCTTTTTAAACTATTTGCATTATTATTTTTGTTCTTACATTTTATTTTTTCCTGAAAAAAAAAAAAAAATTTTTTTTCTTTTTTTTTAAATTTGAGAATCAAAATTGACTTTTCTTACATCAAAAATATATCTACTGGCTTTGAAATAATATTTCATGCAAAAACAATTGACACAACTTTTAACCTACTTTTTACACAGAAAGTTTCCATGAATTTTAAAATAAACTTCGCGTTGTATGTATTTATTTTATAAGTTTTTGCCTAAATTATTGCTTCGTTATTTTGAATTCGTTTTTAGTATTAAAATATATATTACTTCATGAAATATTTATTGATAATTTTTTTATTTTTAGAAAAATAAAATATTGGATTTGCATTACTTTACACATAGATTCGAAAAAGTAAAAAAAAAAAAAACAACAAATATATAAATAAATGTTATCAAAGGCAAGATAAGTTACTTTTCTACCTAACTAACTGGATATTTTTTAGTGTTTTTATTTAATGTAACATGTTTATTCAGCTCGGAAAGCATAGTGTTTACCGATGTATTGGAAAATTTTAAATGACTCCCAACTTTCTCTTTGACACGGTAAGTTTGGGAAAAGGAGTTATAAATAAAAAAAAATAGACAAAATACGGTTAGAAACTCGCTCAATATGTTACGATGATATGGGTGGGTTTTTAACAGTATTTTGCATATTTTGTTTTTAACTCATTTTCCCAAACTTACTGTGTTCAAGCAATTTTAAATTTACCATTACATCGGTAAACACTATGTGTTTCGAGCAGAATAAACATGTTACATTAAATAAAAACACTAAAAACATATCCAGTTAGGTAGAAAAGTAACTTATCTTGCCTTTGATAACATTTATTTGTTATATATTTGTTTTTTGACAACTTTTTCGAATCTATCTGTACAGTAAAACAACCCCAAAATATTTTATCTGACACTGTTTACTGCGGACTTCGAGTCACCTATTCCTCTGCATCCCAAATAAATGATGAAGAAGAATATAAATATTGGTTTAAAATACTTTGAAAGACAAAACAATAGTATAACTGGGTGGTAAAATTAATATTAATCCTATTAAAAATAAAAAAGGTACTACTAGTGTATTTATTGATCCGTGCTGAAATAATAACGTTATTATTTAAAAAGCCGTTCTTAACATGGGGAGGGGAGGGTGTTTTATAACTATTCTATACTTTAACCTTACAATTGAATAAAAAAAACATAAAACTTTAATGGGTTTGTATTAATGTACATATAGATTCGAAAAAGTTGTCAAAAAACAAATATATAACAAATAAATATTATCAAAGGCAAGATAAGTTACTTTTCTACCAAACTGGATACATTTTTTTTTGTTTTTATTCAATGTAACATGTTTATTCAGCTCGAAAAACATGCAGTGTTTACCGATGTATTGGAAAATTCAAAATGGCGCCCGACACTCTCTCTTTAACACGGTAAGTTTGGGAAAAGGTGTTATAAATAATAAACTAGACAAAATACTATGAAAAAAAACACCGAATATATGTCAACTTATGTCACGGTAACATATAATGAGCGAATTTCTAACAGTATTTTGTCTAGTTTATTATTTATAACATCTTTTCCTGAACTTACCGTGTTAAAGAGAGAGTGTCGGGCGCCATTTTGAATTCTTCAATACATCGGTAAACACTACATGTTTTTCGAGCTCAATAAACATGTTACATTGAATAAAAACACGAAAAATATATCCAGTTAGGTAGAAAAGTAACTTATCTTGCCTTTGATAACATTTATTTGTTATATATTTGTTTTT
>NC_136507.1:18378110-18385610 GCF_053919585.1 Euprymna scolopes | reverse complement strand
AAATTAAGTTTCGTATGTGTTTGTTTACATTTACGTCAGCTGATATGTGTGCTTGACGATGAATGCCCTGGAAAAGTCACTTCTGATTAATGTTTACCAGTTATATATATATATATATATACAAACGAACTTGGCTGCGTTTTTGTTTGTTTGTTTGTTTGTTTGTTTGTTTGTTTTTTTTTTGTTGTTTTTTCGTTTTTTTTTGTTTTTTTCAGAATATTTCAAAATAGGTAAACATTAATCAGAATTGACTTTTCCAGGTCATTCATCGTCAAGCAAGCACACATATCAGCTGCCATAAATGTAAACTAACACGGACAGAACTTGATTTTAACTTTTATTTTATTTTATTTAGTTTTATTTTATTTTTGTATTCTACTCGACGCGATAACTTTTTAATAGCCGACGCAGACGCACGCGGCTCTTGACGTAAACACGTCGAGGAGTTTCTAGCGACATTCGAGCTAGATTCGATATCAGTTTTATTTTTAATCAATGTCGAGACATACCTAGCGAGTACGCCCTATTTGTAGTCAATCTCGTCGATATATAGATAAAAACAAATAGATTTTTGTTTTTAGGGGGTGGGGCTCGTAATAAAGTCGTTGATCCCTTTTTTTATACACGGATTTTCATTAATGACACACACTACAAAAAAAACTTTAAAAAGTTTGGTTAAGCAACTTGGCATTTCGGCTAGGAACATAGTGTAGTCTCTGTTCTGGTGTTGCTATTCTGTCTTCAGTCAGCGAATGTGAACTCCTTAGTCCTTCTTTTGTTCCAATCCAGAGTGCTCGTTTTTAGGGAGTTGGATTAAAATCTGGCCTTGTGTCTAATTTTGCCCTCGCGAGGAGGCAAGCATTAAGCAAATAGGACGAAGTTTGTTTATTTTTAACTTTTCAGCTTTAAAATAGCTGCCAGTGAAGTAACATTATCTTAATTTAGTTATATATTATTAAAAAAAAAAAAATTGGTAGAAACATACGGGCCAAAAAAAAACAATACCAAAATACTGAGGTTATTGTTTGGTCATTTATTTTAATTGAAACCGAATCGAATTGTTAGGACTAATTTAATTAGGTTAAGATAATCCTGTTTTAATGACAGTCATATTAAAGCTGAAAACTTCAATATAACAACAACAAAAAACTGTCCAGTCGGTTTAGCAAAAAAGTAATGAGTAAAAAAAAATAAAATAAAATGTGCTATTTAAGATGTTATGAAAATATATATGACGATTAAGCAACACAGAATATTCCGCGTTTCATGCTCGTGAGAATTCGTTAGGCCTGACGAATTCTCACGAGCATGAAACGCGGAATATTCTTTGTAGCTTAATCGCCATATATATTTTCATAACTTACTACCTAGCTCTACCTATGTATTGGGCACTGTTGAAGTTGTTTTTGTCAAATTATTTAATAGAATTTTTAAAGTTACATCATCTTCTAGTCATCAACCAAATGAGGTAGTTGTTAAGATAGAGTCGGCAGATCGATTTTTTGGTATTATTATACAAACACCGTGACAGCGTTAGGGTTAGGGTTAGGGGGTTAGGGTTAGGGTTAATTCGCTGTCACGGTGTTTGTATAATATTACCGATTTTTTTTGTTATATATGTTGTTTTAAGCAAACGCATTATTGCGTACTTAATTATCATGATCAAAATAGTAATTTATCCAAGAATGACGAAAATTCCTTAAGTAGAAAGATATTTATAGTTAAAAGTAATTTTTACGGAAAATTGAGTAATGGGTAAAATTGCATTTTTTTTTTAGACGTTATAAAGTTCACACACATTGGACATAACTTGGAACGAATATTTTAGATTGGTAATTAGCAATTGTTCTACTTCATCAAATTTCGTAATTTTTGGATATAATACTATATTCGACATGGCAATTAAGTACGTAATATTGTTTTGTGCTTAAAACGCATATTTAAAAATTCGATTTGTCGACTCTATCGTAACACGCACCCAAAATTCTAAACTAATTTTGTAAAAGTAATGTTTGAATTTCTATAATATCATAGCTTCCAAAGATTTCAAAATCGTTTTAATATAGGAGAATTTGCTAAGGATTTTATGATCAGTTTTAAATGACAGTTTAAATGCTTCCAAATTGCTTTCAAATTTCGATCACGGAGTAATTCCAGTCACTTTTATTTCAAAAACTAAAAAAAGGAAGGAGCCTATGCAAAAGAGGGACTACTGTACTGAAATAATAACGTTATTATTTAGAAACACATTCTTAACATTAAACTTAAAAACCCTATCTAAAAAGAAAGAAAAAAAATTTTTTTTTAAACAGCAGAATCCGTGTTCTGCATAAGAACCATGGTTCATTTTTAGCTCATTCATTTACGATGAAACTAAAATGCATAGAGGCGGATTTAATTCCCTAAATAAACTGATTTTAAATAAAATTTTTAACGTTCATTTCAGTACTTTGCAGTGAGTGCACTATTAATAAATTAATAAATCGATAAATAATCGATTACTAAGTAAATTAATAAACTTATCAACATGTAATTTACGAAGAGGCGAGAATCACAGACAGGGATATACGCTAGAAGTAGTCACACAATTTTATTAGGTTCTTATCTAGAATTCAACCTAATTAATAAAAAAAAAAAAAAACAATAAAAAACGGTGCTTGTGAATTTTTGCCACTGCGCTATTTGTTAAATATGTTTTTCAGGTTGAATACAAGCTTCACGGTATCTTTTTTCATTATTATTAAATTGTTAGCACAAAATAGTTACAAAACACCCTCCCCATGTTAAGAATGGCTTTCAAAATAATGTTATTATTCTAGCACGGAGGCAAAAGTGCACAAGTACAAAAAGAACAATAAATAAATAAAAAGATAAAAACTACAGAAAAACCAGTCACCGAATGAAATTCCATGTTCCAAAAATCGCGTAAATTGATCAATTAGTTTTATTTTCATAAAGAAAAGCATTTTTAAACAATTTAACGCGATTAATGCGAAATCGGTAGCATTACAATGCTTATCCCGCAAGTTTGAATTATTGTGGGCTTACCCACATTTTTTTTCAAGATGGCGATGCGAGACAGTCTCTTTTTGCTTACTCATAAATTGATTTTCTTAGTTAAAGAAAAAAAATATTTGATCAATTTACGTGATTTTTTGGAATATGACATATTCGTCCCGTGACGGGTACGTACACCACACCACAAATATTTTTCTTTATTTTCTTGTTTTTTATTTATTTTTTTAATTAGGTTGAATTCCAAATAGGAACCTTTTATTACTATAGATATAAGAATAAAATGGGGGTAGAAAGTCCAATTTAAACCTGCAGATTAGGAAAAAGTTGCATCGGAGAGTGTTAACCTTAAGTGTCCGCAGTAAAAAAAATAAAAGAAACTAATTTTATATATATATATATATATATTATTTTTGATTTTTATTACAACTACGAATGTAGAAAATGCGGCCGACGTTAACACTACTACTACTATCGGTGAGGAAAAGCGAGTAAAAATTAAAACGCCAATAATCAGCAGCAGTCTGGTTACGTCACAACAAGGCCAGGGTGGATGTCTGGGTAGATGTATGGGTTGCGAGTGGGGTAGACGGTTAGGGATCAGGGTGGGGCTCTGATAAGGGGAATGGAAGAGTGGAGAGTGTACTCGCGCAGAGACGGAAAAATAGGGGCACTTTTTCGTTTTCTTTCCGATGTGTTTTTTTTTTTTTGTTTATTTTAGGGAGGAGGAAGGGATGTATCGATAAAGATAAAAAGGAGTCTTTATTGAACTTTCATTGCTTTTCCCTTTCTTCCTATAATATCTAGGCTGAGAACGATTTATAGACACGCATACGTTCCATTTCTTTTATACATTAAAGAAACAGACCTCTCTCTCATATATATATATATATATATATATATATATATATATATATATATATATATATAGAGAGAGAGAGAGAGAGAGAGAGAGAGAGAGAGAGAGAGTACTGGGTTCTTCTGCGGAAAGCAACCATTTATTAAGTCGCCTGACGAGGACTTCTGGTTTCAACCGACCATTTCTTCGAAACATTAGCATGTCTAGTGTCGCCGCGACCATGTAAATTTGTTTATATTAATAAAAAATATACCTTGCTCTTCTTTTATTCAGCACTCTTAATAATAGAAATATAATATGAGGAAGATAGAAGGATCGATCGAAAATTATGTGCTTTTGAAGGAAACATTCTTGTGTTTTTTTAAGACTTTTTGTATTCCTACACATCAACAACACATAGGAAATAAATACAGAAAAGATATAAACATTTATATATTTTTCGCATGGATTTTTTATGCATACATATTTAAATATATATATATATATATATATATATATATATATATATATATATATATATATATATATATATATATATATATATATATATATATATATATGATTTATATATATTATATTTACATATATATATGTATATGTGTCATATGTATATAAGGATATATATATATATATATATATCATATTTCTATGATATTAAAACTGTACTTTAATCTCTCTCTCTCTCTCTCTCTCTCTCTCTCTCTCTCTCTCTCTCTCTCTCTCTCTCTCTCTCTCTCCTGTACTCTACTCTCCTACGTTTTTTGAAAAATAATAAACAATCAAATTGCATAACACGATTTCGTAAAATAAATTAGTATCCCAAGACGAGTGAACTCTCCTCCAAAACTGACCGAAAACAAATTACGCTTCGCTAATGTTCGCACAAACATTCCTATAAAATAATATTTGAATATGAGAAGTTATAAAGGAAATACGAAAGAAAACGTTTGATACTGGAAAGTTTCTGTGTGTTCAATATCAATCGGCGTAGAAAGAAGTGAAAAAGGAAAAGAAAACGCCTCATTATGGAAATAGAATGAAGGATTTCGAAATACTTAAAATATCTGGCAGTTTTTAATTCGCGAAGTTTCATGTAACTAGACAGTTATATCTTCCTCCGGTCGAAATTCTCAGAAATCGAGGGACCCCTTCCTAGGGGCTAGCACATACACATATATTCGAATATTCCATTAAAGTTCTTTACATCTCAAACCTGAGTTAGTAAAGAAGTTGAGGACATAATTTTACTTCCCCCCCCCCCAATTGACCATTTAAATATGTTCTAGTTCATCTTTCTTTTTGGTCTCAAGAATCCATCTAGTCTGGTGGAGTATCCGGCTTCTTGCAGTTACTTGAGGTAACATCACTCGGAGAAGGTGCACCAATGCACCATTCCTTGTAAAGCCAGTGTAGGTTAGCCATGCTAAAAAGATCTTCTTTGGGGTTATGAATACTATGCGATATTGACTATTTAATCATGGTTTACTTGTAGGGAAATTTTCCCCCATGCCAGGTTGTCCTGACAAACCACTGTACTCGCGGATAGTGCCTAGTAGGCATTCAAGTTCTCTGCTACTAGCAGGCATTCAATTTTTATATATATATATATATATATATATATACAATTGTGCCCGATATTATTCATACCCCTCGGATCTTTGAGATTTCTATAAGAATATTGCTCAAACCAGAAGGTAGACAATATTAAAGGGATTTCAAACAATAAATCAAGCATAAGCATTTAATTTAAACTCAACAAATAAATAAATTATGCAAGTTTGAAACATTATACAAAGAAAAACAATAATGGCACTAGTTCAAAATTATTCATACCTCTCTTACTAATAGTCAATAGCATGCCCTTTATTCTTAATAACTGCCTGTAACCGTTTGGGATATTTATCAACAAGGTTTTTACAAGCATCAACACTGATTTTTGACCATTCTTCAATGCAGTAGTTCTCCAAATCCCTCAAATTTCTAGGTTTCCGCTTTTTAACCTCAGTTTTCAATATGTACCAGAGGTTTTCGATAGGGTTCAGGTCGGGACTCTGGCTAGGCCATTCCAAAACATTAATTTGATTATCCTCAAACCATTTCTTGACTATTTTGGCAGTATGTTTTGGATTATTATCCTGTTGAAGGACCCAGTTTGGTCCTAAATGGAGCTTCTCCGCATCCTGTCTAATGTTTTTCTGGAGTATCTCCAAATATTGCTCCTTCTTCATGGTTCCATCTATCTTGACCAAACTACCTGGACCACTAGCCGAAAAGGAGCCCCAAAACATTAGGCTACCACCACCATGTTTCACCGTGGGTATGGTGTTCTTTGGGTTGTAAGCTTCTCCTTTCTTCCTTCAAACGTAAGAAGCATCCATATGGCCAAACAATTCAATTTTTGTTTCGTCAGTCCACAAAATACTTGAGAAAACGGACTCTGGAGAATTCACATGGGTCCTAGCAAACTTTAGACGTGCTGCAAGGTGTTTTCCGGTGTGCAATGGAGTCCTTCTTGGTCTTCTTCCTTTCAGACCATTTTCATGCAGAGTCCTTTGCAATGTTTGCCTTGATATTTTTATGCCAGAAGACTCCAGATTTTCTAAAATGTCCTTATTAGTGGTGGTTGGATTTGCATTAACACTTCTTACAATATTCCTGGTGGCTCTAGCAGACAGTTTCCTTTTCCTTCCTCTACCAATCAAGTTGTTTGTTGTGTGGTGGCTCTGGAATTTTTTGATGATGCTCTGTACTGTTGCTGTAGGGACCTCAAATTTCTTGGAAATTGACTTGTAACCTAAACCATCCTTATGTGAATTCACAATTTTAGTCCTAAGATCATTACTAAGCTCTTTTTTCTTCCCCATTCTAATAATTTTTATTCTTTTATTGGTTTTCAGTTGATATCATTTTAATTTCTGAAAAATGCAAAAAACGAAATGAAATTAATCAAAGGTTGTATAAAAGCATTCAAAATAAGAATCAAACAGAAAACAAACAGTCAGAAACTCGATTAATACTGAAAAAATAAGGGGGTATGATTATTTTTGAACATTGCAGATTTTATAAATAGCTGTATATTTCTTTTATTACAAGTATCCCGAGATTTTAAAATGACGAAAATGATCAGAAGAGGTTTATTAAGAATATGTATCAATATGGACGTAAACAATAAATTCTTACAAAAGTTACACCTAATAAACTCAATTTTCAAGGGGGGTATGAATAATATCGGGCACAAGTGTATATATATATATATATATATATATATATATATATATATATATATATATATATATATATATGACTACTTCATTTAATGACGTAAATTAATATACGAACTTATTAATTTATGCGTAAACTTTAAGTATTTATTTCAACAGTGCTCAATACATAGGTAGAGCTAGGTAGTAAGTTTTTATATATATATATATATATATATATATATATATATATATATATATATATATATATATATATATATATATATATATATATATATATATATATATAAGAGAGAGAGAGAGAGAGGGGGGTGAATTTACTGACGTGGTTGCTTGAATTTATTCATAGCTGGGGACGGGGGAATGCTGTTTTGCACCTTTCTCAATGGTGCGTAAGAATTAACT